>NC_139963.1:76479861-76884861 GCF_963993115.1 Abramis brama | reverse complement strand
AAGACACAAATTCATCTAAGCAAATGCCTGCCTATCTCTGCCGATTTCGGAGTCTCAGACTCCCAAATTAATCCATTCTGCAACTTTTAAATACATAATTAATTTTTTAAAAACGAAATTATAGGCTTAAGTGCAGGATCCGAAAGTTGGTCGTTTTGTCGCTATGGTTACACACACACAACACACACACACCGTTTGGCGGTGCACTCAAAGTCATCTGTCAGTTGTGCAGTTACCCAAAATCTCCTGAATGAAGATAAAACCCATCATGTCACTGTGACATGTGTGACACAAAAACAATGTGTTTTTTAAATCAAGTGATCAAAGTGCTCGTTGCCGCTGCGATCAGTGGCGCGGATACAGTGTTTTCTCGTGTGGCACGCGCACACACCGCTCTGTCATCAATCCGGCTCGCGCTTCAATCCGTTCCGTTGTGGATAATAATGTTGCATTATCGAACGTTGTGTCGTCGTGGATATTGTAATATTGTATTTCTAAATCCCCCGACCACTATGTCGGTCTGAGACAGCGAGACCTAGACAAGACCGAGAGGTCCGAGACCAAGACAAGACCAAGACCAAAGACCGTCAAGGCCGTGACAAGACCGAGACCACGTAAAAGTGGTCTCGAGACATACATCACTAGTGTGTGTGTGTGTGTGTGTGTGTGTGTGTGTGTACCTGTGTGCAGTAGGGCGGCACGTTGAGCACGAACAGTGTTCGCTCCTGCGGTCTGTGTGTGTTGGACTCGGATCGGACGCGATGCTCTTTCACACACAGCTGATGAAGAGCAGCATGAGCATCATCCTCACTGAACCTCAGCGACAGCACTGTCACACATACACACACACACACACATCACTAAAACACTAGAATTAATCAGTCAAGCCTAAGCCTAACCGAAGCTCATCATGCAGCCTGGACTGTTATCATCATCACGAGCGAATATACGCATGTTATTACATTTATAAACGTTAATGAACTAATTGTTACCAGTAAAGCCTCCGGGAATGACCCACGCTTGTTGCTCTCCGGACGGCGCCATCTTCGTTTACACGAGTCACCGGAAACAGAGACGCAATGGCTGCTGGGAACTGTAGTTCCACTGAGGAATTGCGCTGAATGTGAACATGTCTTCTTCTTCTTCTTCTTCTTCTTTAGGGTTGATCGGCAGCTTGCATCCATCAGCGTTGCACTACCCTTTAGTTTCCCTGTCCCACTGATGTCGGCATTCTCTAATGGCTTCTTTCCATATTACACTCCTGTTAAACATCTCATTATATTTACTTGTTTACATTTGTCTTCTACATTCGTAATATGTTCTGCCCATGTTAACCTTGTGTCAAATTGTACCCCTTAAAAACCGGAATGTTTTAACTCTCTCTAAATTACTTGCATATAGTTTTATATTAATATTTTGCCTGATTTTCTTCCCTGTAAAAAACATCACTTTAGTTTTCTCTATAGAAGATGTAACACCCCACTTTATCCCCCACTTCTCAACCTGCTGGATCCCTTCTTGTATTTTTTTTTACTACATGTTCTATATTTCTTCCTTTTTTCCAGTAAGAAAATTTCCTCTAATTCCCATATTATACGATTTAATCATTAATCCCACTCTCCATAGCATATCTTATGCTTTTTCTACATCAAAAAATACCGCCACTGCTGTCTCTTTATTTACTTGTGCTTTTCTTATGTTATCTTCCAAACACAATATTGTACCTCTTCTAAACCCACTTTGACATTCAACCACCATACCTCTTTTTTCCATAATATACATTAGCCTCTCATTTATCATTCGTTCCATTAATTCACAGACATGAGATGTTAGAGTAATAGGTCTATAACGTGTTGGTTTACTAGCTTCTTTCCCAGGTTTTCTTATCGGGACAATAATTGCCTCCTTCCAGCTCTTTGGCAGTTTCCCGTCCTCCCACACTTTATTGTACAGCATCAACAACTTACTCTTCCCCTCCTCGCTTAACTGTTTCAACATACTATAAAAAATGTCATCTTTTCCTGGGGCAGTCTTCCCAGTTTCGGCCATTGCTCTATCTAACTCTCCCATGTTAAATAGCACATTTTGCTCATCCTGAACTTTTCCCATCTTCGTAAGTGCCTCTACATTTTCAGATGTAGTTTTCTCTCTTCCTCTCTTCCCTTCTTCAGATAAATTAGCTGTGCACATTGACAAATGTATTTGCTAACATTTCAGCCTTCTCTTTATTCGTCACTGCAAGGCAGGACTGTAAGTACAATACTGGATAATGATCACTTCCTACTGTCCCGTCTTTATAGACTCTTCAATCACATATCGCTGCCATGCTACTGGACACCAGTGTGAGGTCAAGTGCAGATTCCTTCCCAGTACTAACCTCTATCCTTGTTTTACTTTCATCATTTAAACATACTAAGTTTTCCTCATCCAATAACTCTTCAATTCTTTGTCCATTACTATCCATCTTCTCACTACCCCACAATGCATTATGCGCATTGAAATCCCCACACCATACAATATTATTATTGTCTTGCCCCTCATATATAATGGTACATGCACTTTTACAAGTTGATTGTACTGAAATGTGTGTTGGCAGTGCCTGTACACAACCATCATAAAATGATAAAAATCCATCCAGTGGATCCATCCATCTTCTTATATGTTTTCCCCCGTCTCAAATCAAGCCGTTCGTTTTTGTGACGTCACACGGTCAGATGCCCCTCCCACGATTGTTGATTGACAGCAGCATTTCAACACAGACCCGCCCTCGCTCATGAGTGAGCTGTCAATCATAGTCCGCACGGTCATTGTTGATACGCTGGAGCTCTGTCTATGAGCAGAATGGCGTCTCAGTGATTGTGGTGTTCTCGGGTGTAATAACGAACACAGCATCATGTTGATGTTCCTAAATCCGAACCGCTGAAGACGCAGTGGCTGAGTTTGTTTTCGAAGGGAATATTCCCCTCGATCAACGTCAATGCTTTCATGTTTGCGCGAATCATTTCACACACCAGAGACTGCTTTACAAACGAGGGTCAGTATAAAGCTGGTTTTGCTAAGAAACTGCCTTTCTGAAAAAAGGATCGGTACCAACTATTCGTGTTCCTGCTGCACCTCCAGAAGAACTGAAGTGAGTGTAACGTTTTATTAACCTTTATATTAATCTTTATATTAATCTTTGCAAATCGCTTGCTGCACGCTTCACGATGAATGCGGCTGTTTACACTCAGGGTACATTACGGCATGTTTTCTATGTACGACGTTCTCAATATAATTCATAATCCCACGTTTATAATGAACAACGCGTTATGGTTATTGTGTTATTGTGTTACGGTGTACGCCCACAGAACAGAGGGGCGGGGTCAGCACAGCTCATTATCATTTAAAGACACATGCACTTAAACGGCGTGCTGAAAACAGAGCTGTTTTTGACCAGGTAAAATTAGTGTTTTCTTACAATACTAATGAGAATTTTTAATTCAAGTGTATTACAGACTTTTAATTTAGACCCTAAAGAATCATATTAGCTTGCACAAAAATGACATTATATGACCCCTTTAATTGTTATATCTTATATCCCAGATGTTCTTTGTTTCGTGAATGAACAATCTGTTTCTGTTATAGTTGATGCTAACTATGTGCAATGTGAAAGCCTTTGTTGTGCTTATGCAAACATGTAATTGACTCTGTACATTTAGGATTCTGTATTTTGTATTTTTACAGTTTTACGTTATTCCTTTGGCAGCAGTAAACCGTGGAAACAGTCCCTGTGTCTGTCTTTAAGAGGTGTTATATCTAACTGCATACTCAAGCAAGGCGTTTGAGGTAAAGGGCAGAACATCTTCTCTTCCCATTTTTCCTTCTTTTCTTGATGATCTTCCCTTGTCACCCTTTTTATACTTTCTCCGCTCTGATTCTTCTTTTCCTGTTCAGTACACTTTCCATATTCATGATCCCCACTACATCTAGCACACCTTCTCTTTCCTTTACATACATTAGCCATGTGCCCAAATTCCTGACAATTATCTCATTGGTTTAGGTACATATTCCCTTACGCTGTATCTCATAAATCCATAATATACCTCTTTACTATGTTTTATGGTGTATAATTTTAAACACCTTCTACCTTATATTGTTAATTCTCAGGTTAGGTAAAGTAAGTCGAATTCGTTCTAAATAATAAGTATATAAATTTCCATACTTACAACTCAGTCGAAAGACTGCTCCGTGGTTTAGTTCAGCTCAACTCTTTATACAGCAGAGACTCACGGCAGACTGGTTCTTTTATACTGATTATAAGTAATTTTATTATTTCCAAATTAATAGGTTTACATAATACATAAAATAAATCAAAAACAAAGCATAAACTGAGCAGTTCACAAGCTTCAACAGCGGGTGTCAGGCTAGGACAGTTGAACTGAGGAGAGGCTGCCAGGGAATTTACAGCGTCTGACCTTGACATATTACACTGTACTTTTTATACTTCATATCACACCCCCTTATCACATATTCAATCACTTATAGACACTTTATCCAATCCAAAATCTTGATCTATTGTTAACTCTTTCAGTTCTTCCAAGACCTTCTTATAAAGAGCCCTCCTCTCCTTTGTTCTTCTCCTCCTGGCTCGGATGCTTTGTCGTCTTCTACGCTTAGTCTGTAAAGGAACAGGTAATACATGCCATTTCTACTTCACTAAGATATATGCTTTCTATTACCTAATTTATTACTACCTACTGTAGGTTATTCTTTCATTTGATTAAATGCTTAAACATTGCATATAGTATAGTCATTTCTTTCATGCATTATCACAGTAAAAACCTTTATAAAGCAAGTTGCAGTGTTTTTCTTATACAACACTTTCTCTTGCAAAGTTACTATCGTGGTTAATAACATATATAAGCTTCTACATACAGTATAAGGCATTAGTTATTCCAGAATAAATTGCATATATATTTTTACATCAGTTTCTAATCTTATTAGTGTGTCTAAGGTGGATCTACCTGGTCGAAAACCATACTGATCCGAGCTGTTAATCCTTTGCTTTCTAACACGTAATAAAGTCGATTAACGATTTGAATGTGAAAATGTCGTCAATAGTTGAATATGATATGGAAAGTTTCTGTTCTGCTCTAAAAGTACTAAAAATATCATTACAATGTTTACATGGTACAATAACTGGTAGGTTACTGTTTTTATTATTGTTTGACACAAATTTTCAATAAATTTACTGTGATTTGAATCCGATTTTGATTCAATATCGATTAATTTCGATAAATATTAGGTACAGATACATGTTCATTATTCTCAAGAAAAAAAATATATCTCACCTAATGCTGTATATATATAATGCCCTGTCAGCTTTTATTATTATTAAAGGTTAAAAATAACAACTCAAATTAAATTTAATAGGGTTTTATTATAATGTTATAATATTTTGCGAGAAATGCGTGAGAAACTGGATGTGTGTTGTGAGAGCGAGTGAAAAGTGTCGATTGCCTGATTCTCAGCATTGGCAGCCCTGCATGAAGTCAAATTAATTTCCATAACACACCACTGAGGATATTTGTTCTGCATGATATTAGCATTGACCAGCAGGTGTCGCTGTGTGCATTCAAAACCTGGAGAAATCAACCACTTTTAGGCCCTGTCCCAAATGGCACACTCCGGACTTGTGGACTTCCTCAGAGTCCGCACTTTGGTGACGTCATGTAGTGCAGACCTATAGGGCCCTTGGCGCGAGTCCACGAGGGCGCATTGAGAGGTATTTTTGGGACAGACTCGATCGGCACGCCGGAAATAACGGCCTGGTTGTTGTTGGACAGGAGAAATCACATTTTTGCGCTCCGACGTCTCATCTCCATGTCAACTACACATCCTAATTTTACAGTTCTATATTTTGATATTGTGCATATCACCTGGGCATTAAACAATAGATATATCATGCTTATTTAAATGATGTATACAGTTGTACATAATAATAGGCTACATAATGTTCCATTTGAACTAAGATTACAATTTTAAAACATAATTTAAACATAATTTTTTCAATTTACAGGTGTCAATATTCATACTATGTTTACATATGACTCAGTAAAGCCCTGACATTCGGTACTATTTATTTAATGAATCATAACACGATCGTATTATTAAACACGCTATTATTATGTTTGAGACATCAACCACTGGTCGATGACAATAATGTTTGTATAAACTGTAGGTAACAACTGGTAAAATGTACATTTAGGTCATAAAAACCGTAATATTTTCTTCTCAGCCATGTCAACAATTATCCGTCAGTGAAATCTCCTCCCATCTGTAGTCTGATTGGCCTTTCGCAAGGATTCCTGGGTAGTTAAAGTGCGTGGAGCCTGCTTCTATGCGGGCTTCGCGGAAGACCGCTTCAAGGGTACAAAGGGGGCGCTGCTGAGCACACTTCAGAGCGGTAAAATGCTGAATGGGACGGCCTACGGACTCGTAGACTCAGCGAGCACGCGCAATTCAAGTCCACGAGACCGAAAGTCCGCATGAAGTGCGCCATTTGGGACAGGGCCTTACACATATCAGGCTGGAAAGCTTTAAAGCTTCATGAAGCTTCATCTCACCATCACTACCTTCAGGTTCACTTAGCTCAACAGTTATACGCTATATTAGCAATAATGATTATTTTGGGAGACATGGATGAGCTTTGATTGGTGGTTCCCATCATGCACTGCAACATTAGGCTTTATGTTTATTTCACCAGTGATGGTTGGTTGGTCAGATGAGAGGAAGTGAATAACCACAGGAGGAGCTGATGATGTTTAAAGGAGGAGCTGTAACTATATATAATGAAGAGCAAGACTGACAGAAACAGAAAATGGCTGATAAGTGTGATCTGTGTCTGCTGGGACTGATCATTCTCTCTTCACTTCTCACAGGTAAAGAAATCTGTATTTTCTCTAAAGACATTTAGTGGAATTAGTCTGGAAAGAGTTAATTTGAACATGCTCAGTTTATTCTTGCACACATTCACGTTGTGATCTCAGAGTTGTGTATTGATACACACAGATCATACTGTATTATTCCTGATACTGGACATAGTGTCACTCAAACATCTGATGATGAAGAATTATCTTCATATTAAGAGTGTGTCAGTGATTTGAACAGCTCTCTGATAAAGACTAATAGTTTATTCTGGAGAGTGTGTTGTTTGCTTTAAGTCAGGAAAAATACTATGATTTAAAACTTCTGCTTTTTATGCTGGTGTGTTTTATGTTTCATTATTAATATATATCATAATGATCACTGAGATATACTGTGTTTCAGGAACCAGTGGAGATGGTGATGTGTTCATCAGTTCTGGTGAAAATGTCTCTCTGTCCTGTAATAAAGCTCTTTCTGGCTGCAAATCAACTACATGGACCTACTATTACACCTTCATTGATTCAGGAGTTGAAGTGATTACTGGAGGGATAAAGAATAAAGACACAGAGAGACATGAGAGACTGAGTCTGGAGTCTGACTGCTCTCTGAACATCAAGAACGTCACAGGAGAAGATTATGGATTATACAGATGCGAACAAAATGTGAATTATAGACCACAAGGACCTGTTGCTTATGTTTTTCTGCATGTTCTTCATGGTAAGTTTATGATTATGTGGTCAATTTAAAAAGGGCAGATTCTCCCTTTAAACTCAGATGATGATTGAAGAGTCTGTGATTTGTGTCTTGTGTTCAGTTTCAGTGTCTCCATCTTCATCATCTCCATCATCATCTTCATCCTCACAGACTGAGATCAGTCCAGGCCGCTCTGTGACTCTCTCCTGTCAGTTGTATTCAGTTGCTGGACTCTCCTGTGATGATTGGGTCAGTTCTGAGGGAGTTGATCTGTTGTGGATGAATCAGGCTGGTGTTGATCTGAAGACAGACTCCAGATATCAGATATTATCATCATCAGCTCTAGATCGCTGTCTCATCCTCACTCTGACTACAACACTCCTGAATGAAGATGACAACAGAGAGTGGAGATGTCAGCTTACTCGCAGAAATCAGCTCGAGACCTCAGTCAGATACACTGTCAAGTATTCAGGTGAGAAAACACTCTTTTCTGACAGATTTGTGAAAACTTCCACAGATTGGCTCTACTCTTTCTGATGGCTTCATATGTTTTGGAGTTGTAAAATATTAGTGGTCAAAGTCATAAACTGCATAACAACCCTTATAATCCCCAATATTGGCCTCCTACATGGGTCATACATGATATATTGCATAAATCAGACGAGTGTATTAAAGCCTAGTATGACCCATGTAGGAGGTCGGGTTTAGGAATTATAAGGCTTATGTCCTTCATTCAAGCTGAAGGTTTATTTGCAGAAGCTCAACTGTGTTTCACTCTCATATAAACCAGGAATAAATTATACAGTAACACAGTAATACAGTAATACAGTAATACAGTACAGTCTCTTCTCAACTACTGCCACTGTAAACTGTGATGATGAACACAAACTGCATGTCATGATCGATATGAACATATGATGTTAATGTCCTACAGGTGATGCGTCTGAACATTCATCTTCTGCAGCTCCAGTCGCTTCACCAACACTGATTCCAGTCAGAAGCTCAAACTCTGAGAAGACATCAAGCCGAACTACAGCAGCAGCTCCTACACAAGGTTCATGATCACATGATCACTGTATAAATAGATTTATTTTTGGTGAATGGCGATAGTCATTCTTCTCCTGACAGCTTGAGAGTGAAGTAAGAAGATAATAGATGACAGACTCGTGCACATATTCATCATTTCTGTGATGTGAAGCTCCAGTATTATGTGATGATGATGTTGTGTATATGTGGCATTATGTGTTGAACTGAACTAACAGACGTGATCCACAGATCCAGCTGATACAGCATCAGAAACTGGAGTCAGTGTGACTGCTGGATCATTATACAGAGGTACGACACGTTCATTTATACTGACAGCTTTATAACATTAAACTATCAGTCAGTCTGTAAATGCTTCATCAATAACTGTTGATAGTTGAATACCCTTGACTTCAGTCATGTACAGTTTCTCTTCTTCCTCTCATGTTTCCTGCAGTGATTGTGATTATTGTTGAGATCGCAGTGTTTGCTGCTCCTACTGTGATTCTTCTTCAGATCATCTGTGCAAGAAGAGCTGGTGAGTTTTGAGCCGCACACAATCTGATGATTCACACTCATCTGATCTGGAACAATCTGCAATCATGATAAAAACACATACGAGAGGTCAGTCAATGCTTTTATTTTGCAGGGAGGAAGGACTCGAAGCACCCAGAGGAAATAGAGATGCCGACAATATTAGAATAAAATACTGACGAGTTTAGAGCCAATCTGCAGCTATATTTACAATAGCAAAAACTTACAGAGGATTGTTCATTGTTTTATTTTCTTCTTCTCAGAAAACAGAGAGAAAACTCTGAGCACTTACTGTATAATATAATTATATAAAAGTAATATAATACTTATAGTGACATAATCAAGTTTAGATTAAAATGTTTTTTTTTTACATATAAAAAGCCATATTTATTTTCATTTATATGGATGTTATGGATATATTTGCCTACAGTGTTGAAAGTCATTCTCTTGCGCTTCATATGTAAACTGCTTTAAATATAATATTAATACAGTAATGGACAGACTCAGACTGTATAATCTCTCTCTGTTCTGTGTGATGGAGCTGATTTGAGGATTCTTGGATCTTGTCTGTTCATTCCTGTTTTTAGCATCTTTTTTCATTTTGAATGATTGCTATAATTTTCTTAATAAAACCTCTGCAGTTGTGTTTAATAAGTCTCCTTTCCTGAGATGTTTGTTCCCCTTCATGAGCTCGTAATGTATCGTAATATAGAATAGTAAGTGTGAGTATTAATGGGTCGAGTGTTGATGAAATATATGCGTTTTCAGCCGTTTCTTGAAGATGGCTAAAGCTTCATCAGCTCAGGTTGAGTTCGGCAGGTCGTTCCTCCAGCAGGAACAGTCCAGGTGAAGGTCTGTGAAAGTGATTCTGTGTCTCTTTGAGATGATGCACCACAAGACACCGTTCACCTGCAGAACACAAGCTTCTGGAGACACATCGGTCTGGAGTAGTGAGTTTAGGTGTAGAGGAGCAGAGCCAGTGGTTGTTCTGTAGTCAAGTCATTGAGAGCATTACAATAGTCCAGGAAACTGCTAAAATAAAGAAGGGAGACTAACAGCAGAAATACTCTCATGTGCAAAATATATCCTTCAGAGCTAATATCCATCGTTCAGAGCAGGTGTGTGTTCTCAGACATGTTTCACACACACGTTACACAAACCTTCTCTGTGGGATTGTGTAACTAAACAGTAACTCTAGCAGGGTTTCAGCACTCAGTTGTTCAGATGAGAGCAAGTTACACAACCACAGGAGGAGCTGATGAAATCTTTAACTAGATACAACAAACTGTGTTGGTGCTTCGAAGCTTTTGACACAGTGTTCAACTTTGCCATTTGATGGTGGATTCGAGCTGCCTGAGATGATGATGCCTCTGCTTGCTCACTGGTTAGCCAGATCACTGAAGCACATTCACCTGTCAGCAGCTTCACAGGCATTATCCTGGTTGCCAAACCCAAGTGTCTTAAATCTAGGCTCCAGCAATGTGGCCAGTGCAAGCACACGGATGGATTGAACATTACATGTACTGCTGAAGAGCCATCCCTAGGAATGAAGCAGATGTATTTCTTGCCAGGGCTGTTTTTTCTGCCACCTTGTGCTGAATCATCCTAATGATTGGGATGATCTTTGAAGCTGACACTCTCTTCTCCTCAGAGAGCTCTTTAGTGTTATGCTTGAAGGGTGCCAGTACTTCAAGGCTTTCAGAAATTGTCAAAATCAGCACTTGAAAGTGTCATGATGTCGCTTGACAAACTAGCCAAAGCAGCACCAACAGGCTCTCTGAGGTCAATGAGTGTTTGCAGCAGATCATGCGTGCCACCTGGTGTCCACTTCATGGAGAAGCTTCAGGGGCTGGCTGCCCATCCTTTCTTGGGCAAGGATTAGCTTTTCAGTGGCCTTAGTGCTGCTCCTGAAAAGAGTCACCAGTCTCCTGGCTCTGCTCCAACACGTCGGGCCCTATTTTAACGATCTGAAACGCAAGTGTCAAAGCGCAAAGCGCAAGTAACTTTGTGGGCGGGTCTTGGCGCTGTTGCTATTTTCCCAGCGGGATAAATGACTCTTGCGCCAGGCGCAAATCTAAAATGGGTTGGTCTGAAGTAGCTTCATTATTCATAGGTGTGGTTTGGGCGTAACGTGAAATAAACCAATCAGAGCGTCATCTCACATTCCCTTTAAGAGCAGACGCGCTTTGTTCTAAAGCGGATTCCTATTATAACGGCGGATTTGCCAGACGCGCCAGGAGTGGTTCACAGCCAAGGAGAGCAACGCTCTCGTCAGGGACGTTGGGGATGGAGAAACCCACCCAAATTAACTTCGGTTAAAAAGGTGTATGATAATATGGGTAAATGTGTAAGCTAGATGTATGCTTTTATAATAAATTGTCTATCTATCTATCTATCTATCTATCTATCTATCTATCTATCATAATAATGTATGATTTGCAAAAATGAAAACTGCTGCTTCTGTGTAGATGAGAGAATCAAAGTGTATGCGCGTTGTGCACACGCTACATTGATTAGGGCCAAGCATGCGCCCTTAAAATAGCATATGAATAACATGCGCAACGCGCCACTGACTTTAAACTATTTTTTCCTGGTTAGTGGCGCAATTGTTTTCTAAACCTGCAAAATAGCATGAAGGAACGTTTGCGCCGGAACACGCCTCCTTTTTTGCGCTGAACCGCCCAGGGAGCGCAAGTTCATTCCCTAGTTTAGCGACGTGCTTCTGTGGAGGGAAAAGCGTGCTTTGCGCGGGTGCAAAATAGGAATGATACATGCGTCAGTGTACAAAGTCAATTGCGCTGGGTGCAAGATAGGGCCCGTCATGTTCTTCAACTGCCCTCTGAACAATGAGGTTGAAGGTATAAACAAATCAAGGAAGATGGCGTAGTCCCATCTTCTGAATTCCTGACACCATGTCAGTAACCATTAAACGACTCTGTAACCGTCGCTGCAATGGTCTCATATGCAGCAAACCCAGTCGGCAGCTGCCATCAGACCCAAGAGTCTCTGAGGCGTTTTCAGGGTGACCGCTCTGCCCTTCACAAAAGAGGCCAGTGTATCGTTAATGGACTGGATACTCTGTTCTGATGAGCTCGAGAGTCCAAAATCATACCCAGAAAATCTATCTGGAAACTATCTACAGTGAGGAAAATAAGTATTTGAACACCCTGCTAGTTTGCAAGTTCTCCCACTTAGAAATCATGGAGGGGTCTGAAATTGTCATCGTAGGTGCATGTCCACTGTGAGAGACATAATCAAAAAAAAAAAAAAAAATCCAGAAATCACAATGTATGATTTTTTAACTATTTATTTGTATGATACAGCTGCAAATAAGTATTTGAACACCTGAGAAAATCAATGTTAATATTTGGTACAGTAGCCTTTGTTTGCAATTACAGAGGTCAAACGTTTCCTGTAGTTTTTCACCAGGTTTGCACACACTGCAGGAGGGATTTTGGCCCACTCCTCCACACAGATCTTCTCTAGATCAGTCAGGTTTCTGGGCTGTCGCTGAGAAACACAGAGTTTGAGCTCCCTCCAAAGATTCTCTATTGGGTTTAGGTCTGGAGACTGGCTAGGCCACGCCAGAACCTTGATATGCTTCTTACAGAGCCACTCCTTGGTTATCCTGGCTGTGTGCTTCGGGTCATTGTCATGTTGGAAGACCCAGCCTCGACCCATCTTCAATGCTCTAACTGAGGGAAGGAGGTTGTTCCCCAAAATCTCGCAATACATGGCCCCGGTCATCCTCTCCTTAATACAGTGCAGTCGCCCTGTCCCATGTGCAGAAAAACACCCCCAAAGCATGATGCTACCACCCCCATGCTTCACAGTAGGGATGGTGTTCTTGGGATGGTACTCATCATTCTTCTTCCTCCAAACACGTTTAGTGGAATTATGACCAAAAAGTTCTATTTTGGTCTCATCTGACCACATGACTTTCTCCCATGACTCCTCTGGATCATCCAAATGGTCATTGGCAAACTTAAGACGGGCCTTGACATGTGCTGGTTTAAGCAGGGGAACCTTCCGTGCCATGCATGATTTCAAACCATGACGTCTTAGTGTATTACCAACAGTAACCTTGGAAACGGTGGTCCCAGCTCTTTTCAGGTAATTGACCAGCTCCTCCCGTGTAGTTCTGGGCTGATTTCTCACCTTTCTTAGGATCATTGAGACCCCACGAGGTGAGATCTTGCATGGAGCCCCAGTCCGAGGGAGATTGACAGTCATGTTTAGCTTCTTCCATTTTCTAATGATTGCTCCAACAGTGGACCTTTTTTCACCAAGCTGCTTGGCAATTTCCCCGTAGCCCTTTCCAGCCTTGTGGAGGTGTACAATTTTGTCTCTAGTGTCTTTGGACAGCTCTTTGGTCTTGGCCATGTTAGTAGTTGGATTCTTACTGATTGTATGGGGTGGACAGGTGTCTTTATGCAGCTAACGACCTCAAACAGGTGCATCTAATTTAGGATAATAAATGGAGTGGAGGTGGACATTTTAAAGGCAGACTAACAGGTCTTTGAGGGTCAGAATTCTAGCTGATAGACAGGTGTTCAAATACTTATTTGCAGCTGTATCATACAAATAAATAGTTAAAAAATCATATATTGTGATTTCTGGATTTTTTTTTTAGATTATGTCTCTCACAGTGGACATGCACCTACGATGACAATTTCAGACCCCTCCATGATTTCCAAGTGGGAGAACTTGCAAAATAGCAGGGTGTTCAAATACTTATTTTCCTCACTGTATATACGAAAATCTGGAATTTCATTTGAAATGTGGTGTGCTTTTTATTTTGATCTATTCTTATTTTCAACCACTCTTAGTTTCAAGTATTTACTTTTTTATCTAGCCTTTGTTGAAAACTGCAGTATTATTATTTTTGTCTTGAACAATGATTCAATTAAAATTGATTGTGAATACAAAACCAAATGAGTGAAAAATATGTTACTGTCTGACACATTCTGAGTGCAGTGTGAACAACTAAATCCTCTGCTGAATGCATATTTACAAACAATTACATTATATAATGTACAAAATACATTATATGGATTATGTTTTAAAACCAATACCATCATTATTCCATGGTATAATAAAAAAGAATGCATTCATATCTGAAAACTACATGTCTTATTGTACAGTGCCAAGATAGTGTTTATATTCCAGTAATGAACAATGTGACTAACACTTTTTGCTGTCTTACAGTGGGACTGTCTTACTGTGTGTGTGTGTGTGTGTGTGTGTGTGTGTGTGTGTGTGTGTGTGTGTGTGTGTAAAGTTGATGCCTTGTATGACAGTTACAGAGACTGATCGAAATGTTGTGTTTCAGTATATCATATATCAGTTCTGCTTTATTCTTGTGTTCTGTTTCTGTTACTGCTTTGTACAGCACATTGTCTTTCTGTTTTCTGTGCTTGATGACTGGACTCATAAAATGTTTTGAAATATGAAAAATATATACAGTATATATATATATACACTGTAACTAAATGCATTTAATTATATGTTTACTGCTGAGAAATACAGATGAAGCCACTTGATAATTGGGAAATGTAGTCAAGAATTTCCCTCTGTTATGAAATCACCCATTCATTGCAAAACTTCTGTTATTGCTCTGAGAGATCTCATCATCGCTATGGAAAACCCGTCTTTGCTACACTTTTAAAAACAATAAATTGCAGAATTTAGCAAATTATGATTCCTTTCCATGGAGTCCCACCCTTTGCACACACACTGGTATTCCTATCACTATGGGGACTCTCCATAGACGTAATTAGGAAATTAGTCGATCTCAGAATGCGAATGAACTGACTCTGAATATTAGTATTGTTTCTTATATGAGGATCCTTTTTCAAATACAAGGTCAATATTGATTTTCACTAACGACAAAACAACAAATTATCCGTGAATTTATTTTGAACTAAGCTTTAGGAGCTTTCCATCTTTACTCTCCTCCCTGTTACGGAGATCGATTATTTTTGACTGACAAAATGCCGGCGGACGGAAACACAGTGAGTTGTTCAAAACCTTTCTTTTTAGTAAACTCTGTGTACACACAAGAGCAGAATGAGTGGTGGCAACTTCCCATGGTACATGTAAAAAAAAAGTTATACTGGTAATGAGGGACATGTGATTATTTTAATGAATTGAACAGTAAATTCTGAACTATCAGCCATTTCAACTGAAAGATGAAGTCTATAATACTAACGTTGGATTAGACATCTTTAAAGTATAATAGTTTTCTCTGTTTTTAGCATTGTGTGTGAAAGTATGTTTGTTAGTGTGTGTGTGTGTGTGTGTGTGTGTGAGAGAGAGAGAGAGAGAGAGAGTACGTTTGAGTGTGTATGCGTTAGGGCTGCACGATTCTTGCTAAAATGTGAATCACGATTTTTCTCCATGGGAATTGAGATCACGATTCTCTTACACGATTCTCATTTTTTCAACCAAAATTTATTGCAATCAAGTACAAAAAAAACAAAAAAAAAACAAAGGACATTCAGTATAATAAAGTGCAGGAGTAACAAAAAAAATTCTCTTTTCTTTATTTTAGACCCCTTAAAGTGAATAATTTTAAAGCTTTATGTTGTTGAACATACATCTACTGTGTTTACGGGAATACTCGACTTGGCATTTTGAAATATCTCTGTTTATTTGGCCGTTTAGGTGTGCAACTGGAGACAACAGCTGTGTCCCAATGTGAAGGCTGCATCCTTCGAAGGCCGCGGAGTTCAAATGATGCAGCCTATGCGTCCTCCGAAGGACGCACCATGTAGCCTCCGTAGGATTTCCTAATTGTGCAGCCAGGTGTTCCCGATTACCGCTCCAGGCGCCAAGCAACAGTGCGAGAGTATGCTGCCATCCTGATAATTCATTTTATATAATTGAGTAAACAGCTATGGAGCCAGAATTGGCTATAGTCATTTTTATGTTTTATATTTTACTGGAGGACATGGTAAGGATGTTTCAGGTCATGTACTTTCGGCTTAGCCGAAGATTCAAATGTTCATTTATATCTTACCTTGATGCGATTTTGTAGGCTAGTGTATTCTTTTTATTATGCACATAAATGGACCATGGTAAATATATTTACAAAGGTTTTCAACCGTATTTGAATATAAAACCCAGTTGAATATAAAAAGTCCAGTGCGAATGTTACTCCCGCTCGTCATCGGCAGCTGTCAGTCACAGTTGCTAGGCGACAAGAACAGTCCTACGTAGGCTAGACCGGTCCGAGCGCTTCAGATGCTCCCTTTGAAATGGGACGGAGCTGTAGTTAGCAACAATTTGTTAATATTGTGACAATAGGCCTACATTTTGTTACTTTAATTTTCAAAATAACCAGTGGTGGTATGTAAGGAACTACATACTTCGTTAATACTCTAAGTAATTTTCCCACACAGGACAGCAACACTACAAAATTGTTATTTTACAATATGATGCATTGTTTTACATTAAACACAAAAGTATATAGTTTAAATGTATCAACCTTGAAAATATTCAAAAGTAAAATGCAACATATGCAGTAATATAAAAGCAGAACCATCATAAAAACCCTGACAAGTTTTTTTTTTTTTTTTTTTTGCAGAATTCCTTTACTTTTACTCTTGATACCTTAAGTACATTAGAGTATGCAAGATAATTTTGCTTAACTAAGGTTTGAAATATATGACTAGTAGTTTTTCCCCAATGCGGTATTAGTGGTTATTAAAAGTACTTTAGTGTAATAAAGTATCTCAATATTTATTCCATGAGTCAGCCCTGCAAACCTGTTGGTAGACAACTCAGTGGATAGTGAAAATATCTAATATAGTGATGTCCCACCAGCAGGAGGCCTTACCAGGGTCTCTATTGTGGAGCCCATCCCAGTCCAGCAGCACACCAGGGTCTCCCTGCTCAGCTCAATAAAAGTCTACATCATTTTTTCTTATTTTATGTACTGTAAATTTAAATGTTTATGTTGATTTTGAGATGTTTAACATATGTTGTAAATAGTTGGGGGAAAAAGGTATAGAAGAATTTGTTTCATGCAGAAATTATGACTGTCATTACAAAAATAAACAATGTCCAGAGCAATGAATTCTCTTTTATTTACACATTTAAAGTTGCATAAAAATAAATAAATGTACAGATTTTTTTTTCCTTTTAAAAAATATAAGTGAAAAAAGTTAAACAAGAATATATATATATATATATATTATATATATATATATATATATATTTCTCAATCATTCTTTCAAGAAGAGAAAACAGCCTGTCCATCCTCTCCTGTGCTCTCCTGGCCTCTGCAGTCCCATGTCTTCTCTAATCAAGTCCAAATACTCGTCCTCTCTGTCTCGCCGCCTTCGTGCTGCTGCTGCCCCTGGCTCCTCCTCTTCTTGGTCACACACTGCTGAACTTGACCCTGGTCTGTCCTCAGGGATTAAAGCAATGAGGACAGGGGGGTGGTGCAATGCCTCTGTCCCAACATCTCATCCATGAGGACAAACCAGGGCCAAGTTTCAGCAGTGGGTTTCCCACTCACTCCCTCTCCTGTCCCAGGACACTTGCAATCCTAAGGCAGAGCAAATTAACCATGGCTTGTTAACAACAACAGCACAATACATTTCAGCAAAGATGTGTGTATTAATTTTCTTAAAATATGTATATTATTTTGTGCCTGTATGGGAGTTACGTTCCCCAGACCCATTTTTCCTGAATTGTTCTAAAAAAGCAGAAAAGGGTACTTAACACAGGGGTGCAATCTTAAGTGCATTGTTAACACTGCAAAATATGACACATCAAGACATGCAAAATATACTTGATATTTCTGTATACTCAAATTTGGTTAAAAACACATAGCTTGCATGACAGCACTACAAAAACACATAAAAGTGAAACCCCATTGCGTTATCTACTGCTTTTTTTATTGTTTTAGGCTTTATAGGGTGAGTGATATTTCTTATAATACACAAGTGAGATAGACTAGTGCAGATATTACAAATAGGTCGTTAAACTAATAACGTTATTACCACAAGTTTTGCCTAAAACTAACTGACAAATGAAGCCACGCAATGGTGACGAAGGAGTTAAGATGAAGTTTATTATAAACTTTAACTCTGGTTTCGCTAGCTATTTGAGTAAATGAAAACATAATACTTACATTTAAATTTGAATTTGCTGTCCACCACCGATCTCTAGTCTCGGCCACCTGTAAAAATAAATAAATAAATGCTGTCGTCAACGGTGCGCAATGACTTATGGGGTAGGATAGGGTAGGATAGGCCGCTAAGTGTCCATTTATTGTATCCTTTCTTTCACAGGGAAACGAAGGGCGCATTTGGCGTCGCTTTTGAATCAGGGTAGCCTTCGTCGCGGCGCGATGACGCAACCGTCCTTCGAATACGGCCTTCCAAGGATGCAGCCTTTGAATTGGGACGTCCTTCGTCACGCCGCTGTGACGCAATCGGCCTTCAAATACGGCCTTTGGAGGATGCAGCCTTCACATTGGGGCACAGCTAATGACTGCTTGTCCGTGTTTCGCTCGGAGCGCACGCACAGCATCCTGTCAGTATAATTCAGTTCTCTTTCGCGACTTATCGCGCTTTTAATATTTCTTTTCAATATAAAGCACATTCTGCTCTTTTCTTTCTCTTTCATTCATGATTTGTTATTAATAACTTTAAACAGAATCATCAACTGAAATCTGCGCGGATTATCAAAAGTACGACACATTTATAGGACATAAAATTGTCTCTGCGGCAAAAGTGAAAGTAAAAGCACAGCAAAGCACCCGTTTCAATAAAAGGATATATTAAAGTTTATATAGCCTACTTTTACATTTTCGCTGCTGTTCTATTGGCTTGAATCCCAGCGCAGGAGCTGTAGGTTACAATTTACCACAGAAACGTAAGTGGTTGATTGCTGTGGTGACTCGTGACACTCGCGAACAGCACTGAACACGCACTTTTGCCGGTACAACTTGAATATTATTATTATTATCATAAACTTTTCATTAACTTAGGTAGAACAACAAGGGAATTGTAATTGGCTGCTTTTTCTGCAGAGAGAGACGATCTCTGTTGATGTTCCTCAGCCATCACAACCATATTTTGTTATTGTGTGAGTGTGACCAATAACGCGTGAATGCAGCATGATCTGAATGAAGGGAAATACATGGAAGTGAATCGCCATCATTAAGAAATGAGATCGCATTTATGTTTGAATCGAGATCGTGATTTTTTTATTTATTAATCGTGCAGCCCTAGTATGCGTGTATATCTGTGTGTGTGCATGATAATGTGTGTGTAAGCATATTAATGGAGTAATCATGGAAAAATGGCCTTGCTGTAGTGGAGATTACTGGTAGAAAAACACTTTCAAAATAAAATAATTTGATTCCTTAATTTATTCATTTTGATCAAAACGATATGGATTCCAGGATATTTTGATTACCAAACAATAAAACAATGCATTTTGGGAAAAAATCCAGGAAATACTGAGCCTCAAAAGAAATGATGCCTAGTCTGTAAGATACAGTATACTACACTCACTGGGCCTGTACCCTCAAGGGTATACCCTTGGCATAGGGTACATATTTGTACCCTTATGATTTGTACCTTAACAAATACCTTTATTTTTTAAATCCAGCACAAAATTAAATGAGGTTTTATTAACAAAGTTCGGGTGGAGCACGTTCAGATAATTAACACAAGTGGAGAGCACTCAGCAATCAATGGTAAGAGGTATATATACACTCAGCAGTCTCACCTCAGTCCATTGACAGTTTTGCAGCACCCCCCCCCCCCCCCCCCCCCCTCCAAATTCATGGACAGATGAGTTACCTCCATGTTATTTAACGGCAAAAAGAGCCGATCAGCAATATCCTCAGAAAAGTTCTGGATGTGTTGCGTGTATGTAGTGACGAGTTCGGAGTCACTGAAATACTCTGTATGTGTACATTTGTGACAGATCTCTGTGTGTCACAGGTGTCAAAAAATGCAAAAACTGACATTTGTGAAATAGTTGAAAGTCTGGTCAGCTATACCCTAGAGCAAAACATGATAGCCTGCCGCGATTTTCTATTCTGGTTAGACCATCTGTAAATATCGTTATTGTTTTACTTTATGTATGTAATGCCGGTCTATCATTTTCTTCACTACCTCAATGTATGAATGTGTACTCAAAAGTATAATGTTGAAATTTTTAAGGTCAAAAGTTCAAACCCATCAATAATAATTAATTAAAAAGCCATCAATCATTTTGACACAAGCTGGATCTTAATACTACTAATAAAACAATCAGGGCGCGCTTTCATGTTCTCCATGAACTGGAGCACGTCTCAAAAATAAACAGAAACACAGCGTAGGCTATAGGCTACTAGAAATGTATCTAAAACCATAAAATATATAAAATATATAATAAAACATATAAAATCTAAAATATATATATATATATATAAACCCCGTACACTTGAGATGCACAGAGATGATCAGATACAGGACATTTTTGATTACACACACTAGATGTGTTCAGAGATTTCCAGTATACCAGCAGTTGCTGATGTTGTAATGTTTAAATCCTGGTAAGCATGAGGCCAAGAAAGTTCAAAGTTCTTATAGATTTATTAAAATCCTAAAGCAATCCAACAGTGCCAGATGTTACATAATGGTCAGCATGTACAACACACTTCAACTCTTACTCTACACCTTTTATAGGTGACAACATGTGGACTACAGCGCCATCTCCTGACTAATACACAAACACTACATTCCCCCATTACTTAAAGGATTAGTTCTCATCAAAATGAAAATGTCCTGATCATACACTCACCCCAATGCCATCCAAGATGTTCATGTCTTTCTTTCTTCAGTGGAAAATATATATTTTTTAGGAAAACATTTCAGGATTTTTCTCCACACGATGGACTTCAACGGTCACCAAATTGTTGAAGTCCAAATCAATGCAGTTTCAAAGGGCTCTGAAGTGCTTCAAAGGGCTCTGCACGATCCCAGCTGAGGAATAGGGTCTGATCTAGCGAACATTCGCACATTCCATTCTTACGCACACACACTGCACACATTGCCGCATATTTAAAAAGTGCGGATTTCTTTCTTGTTTCTTTTTCTTTCTTACGCTTTTAAAGTTGAATTGTGGTTCGGTATAAAACACTTTATAATAACTGCACGCTATTAATCATTAGTTAAACATTAGTAAACAGTTAATTCATCATTTATAAAGCGTGGATAGACATTAATTATCAGTTTATAAATACAGCTATAAATGCTTTATTTTTTTTATTTATAAGCATATCTATAATGTGTTTAATAATTGTATTTTCTCAATTTTTAATGATCAATTTATCATTTCTAAATGAAGTATTGCATTATTTACTAACCGGTTATTTAGGAGTTGTTGTCAGTGGTTCATAAGATCACTTAGAAAGTGTAAGTAAACGATCAATAAACTATTTAAATGTACATTCATACATCTTAAATATTTCTATGTTCTGTATCACTGTGTTGTGTTTGTTTCCTTTTTCTGTTTAGAAGATAACAGTAAATTCTCCTTTGTAAAAGCTTTACAAGGCATAACTAGTCCTCACTTTAGATGAGCTCACAAAAAAAGTTAACTGACCACAACTAAATGCTTTATAACTGCCTGAATTAACCATTAATTATTGACACACTAAGTCAAGTCAAGTCAAGTCATCTTCATTTATATAGCGCTTTTAACAATGTAGATTGTTTCAAAGCAGCTTTACAGAGATAAACGTATAATTTATGGTAACAGAGATTGTTTTGGCTTTATAGCGGTTCTTTAGTAAAGTTATTTTCCAGCTAAGGTTAGTTATGATTGATTCGCTTCCGTCGCAACAATCATTTGTTATTAAATTAGGGGCCGCTAAGACGACACAATTCTCTCTACATAGACTTTAAACGCGAACCTGTGAGAAACGCCAGCAGTCGATTTTGATATTCTAGGTATTATCAACTGGCCGGAATTTTGAGATCGCAATAGACGTGACGGACTATAATGCGTTAAGAGCTCACTCAAGTACTGCGGAGCTAAACCATTTAGTGCTTTGTACGTGATCAGCAATATTTTAAAATTGATGCGATGTTTAATAGGGAGCCAGTGCAGTTTTGACAGAACCGGGCTAATATGGTCATACTTCCTGGTTCTGGTAAGAACTCGAGCTGCTGCGTTTTGAACTAGCTGTAGTTTGTTTATTAAGCGTGCAGGGCAACCACCCAGTAGAGCATTACAATAATCTAGCCTTGAGGTCATGAACGCATGAACTAATTGTTCCGCATTTGTCAATGAGAGCATATGACGTAATTTAGATATATTTTTAAGATGGAAAAATGCAGTTTTACAGATACTGGACACGTGACTTTCAAATGAAAGATTGGTATCAAAGAGCACACCCAGGTTCCTAACCGACGACGAAGACTTAACAGAGCAGCCATCAAGTGTTAGACAGTATTCTAGGTTATTACGTGAGGAAGTTTTTTGTCGAATAATTAGAAACTCTGTTTTTTCAGAATTTAGAAGTAGGAAATTACGAGTCATCCAGTTTTTTATATCCGCTATGCATTCCGTTAATTTTGTGAATTGGTAAGTTTCGGTTTTGAAGAAATATAGAGCTGAGTATCGTCGGCATAAAAGTGAAAGCTAATCCCATGTTTCCTAATGATATCTCCTAATGGTAGCATGTACAGAGTGAACAGCAGCGGTCCTAGTACTGAGCCTTGTGGTACGCCATACTGAACTTGTGATCGATGAGACATCTCTTCATTTATTGCTACAAACTGATAACGGTCAGATAAGTATGATTCCACTAATGCCAACATAATTTTCGAGTCTATTTAAAAGAATGTTGTGGTCGATAGTATCAAATGCAGCACTAAGATCGAGTAACACTAATAGAGAGACACAACCATGATCGGATGATAAGAGCAAATCATTTGTGACTCTAACGAGAGCAGTCTCAGTACTATGGTACGGTCTAAATCCTGACTGAAAATCCTCGCAGATATAATTTCTTTCAAGAAAGGAACACAGTTGTGAAGATACTGCTTTTTCTAATATCTTTGACAGAAAAGGTAGATTCGAGATCGGCCTGTAATTGACTAATTCTGAAGGATCAAGTTGCGTTTTTTTAACAAGCGGTTTAATCATAGCCAGCTTAAAGGTTTTTGGTACGTATCCTAGAGACAAAGATGAATTAATGATATTAAGAAGAGGATCTAGGACCTCTGGAAGTATTTCTTTCAGTAGCTTAGTCGGTATAGGGTCTAACATACATTGTAGATTTAGATGATTTAACGAGTTTAGTAAATTCTTCCTCTTCTATAGCAACGAACGAATCAAATTTTTCCTCCGGGAGACTACAATGCACTGCCTGATGCGATACTGTAGTAGACAGTTGCATAGTTATAATTTTCTCCCTGATATTATCAATCTTATAAGTGAAGAAGTTCATAAAGTCATTACTGCTGTGTTGCTTGGAAACTTCGGTGCTTGAAGCTTTCTTTTTCGTTAGTTTAGCCACCGTTTCAAATAAATACCTAGGATTATGTTTATTTTCTTCTAATAGGTTTGAAAAATAAGCAGATCTAGCAGCTTTTAAGGCCTCTCTGTAAGCAATCGAGCTCTCTTTCCATGAAATGCGAAATACCTCTAGTTTTGTTTTCTTCCAGTTGCGCTCCATTTTTCTGGCTGCTCTCTTAAGGGCCTGAGTGTGCTCGTTGTACCACGGCGTTGGATTATTTTCTTTAATCTTCTTTAAGCGCAACGGAGCA
The DNA here is from genome assembly GCF_963993115.1 of Abramis brama. Taxonomy (NCBI): domain Eukaryota; kingdom Metazoa; phylum Chordata; class Actinopteri; order Cypriniformes; family Leuciscidae; genus Abramis; species Abramis brama. The sequence continues at coordinate 76,860,919 of NC_139963.1, read as the reverse complement.
ACTGTGTCTAAAGTGCTGGAAAAGAGAGAGTTAAAAGTTTCTGTTGCAATATCGAGTTCTTTTAAGCTATCTGGGATGCTGAGATGGTGAAACTGATCAGGAAGATTATTAATAAAGCAATCTTTAGTGGCAGAAGTGATAGGTCTAACATATTTGAAACACGGAGTCGGCTTTGAAGCCTTGGCTAAATGAAGTTTACACGAGACTAGATAATGATCTGAGATGTCATCGCTCTGCTGCAGAATTTCAACAGCATCAACATCTATTCCATGTGATAATATTAGATCTAGAGTATGATTACGACGATGAGTAGGTCCTGACACGTGTTGTCTAACTCCAATTGAGTTTACAATGTCTTTAAATGCCAATCCCAATGCATCTTTTTCATTATCGATGTGTATATTAAAATCACCAACAATTAGGACTTTATCTGCAGTCAATATTAATTCTGATAGAAAGTCCGCAAATTCTTTGATAAAATCTTTATGGTGCCCTGGTGGTCTGTATACAGTAGCCAGCATAAATCTCAAGCGTGATTTATCATTTATACTATATATTTTTACATTAAGTACTAACACTTCAAAAGAATTATATTTAAAACTTGATTTCTTAGTTTTTTTTTGAAAATATTACTATAAATTACAGCAACACCTCCCCCTTTGCGTTTCAGACAAGGTTCATGTTTATAACAGTAATCTTGCGGGGTGGACTCTAAGTAACTATTACTATATGTCTGAATAATAAGATGTATGAATGTACATTTAAATAGTTGATTTATGTAACCCAGGTCATTAACTCGGGTCACTAATATTAATATTTAGCATTATTTTATTTATATCGCTATAAAACTAACAGTAAGAAAAGAACATGAAGTAAAATGTATTTATTTTATTATAAATAATCCCAAAAGAAAGAAAAGGTTCCTGAACTGATTCCTGATTGGTGAGGTGAAAGGTTAGCCCCGCCCCCTGTTGGACAGTTTCCAGAAGATCGCGCACAAGCAGAAATGTAGAGAGATTGCGAACGACACGAGAGTGAGAGCAGATGCGATTGAGTGATTTGAGTGAGAACAAACTGTTTAATAATCCAGCAATAGATTATTAACAAGTTGAGAAGTAGATTTATGAGGTATTAATTCTTTAATACCTCATGCTTTAATACCTGAAAGCTCATGTTTGAGAAGAGTGCGATGTGAATATGAACGCGACGAGAAGAAAAGACACTGACGTGATAGGATCTGAACTAAATCTTTTTCTTTGAGAAAATACTTTTTTTTGTCTCTGATTTATATATCTCTTTGGTGAGTACCAATTTCTTCATAAGAGATGTATTTAGGTAATGTGGATACTGTTTTTGGACACTTAATGTCAAAAATACATTTGAAAAAGTGATGAGTGATATAAAAATTTTTTGAAAATGCTTTAAGTGTTTTCTAATACAATCTGTGAGTGCATATAGTTATGTTTAAATGTTTGAAAGATTATATTTGTTCTGTTGTGAAGTGTGTGCCATGCGCTGCTAGCTTTGCTAGCTCTGTACACAGACACTAGTGTGTTAATCAAGCACATGGTGACTAGCATGTATGTGTTGCCTATATCCAAATAATTGAAACAGACATTTTGGTCATTAGAAACTGTTTATTTGAATGAGTTACTGATGATTGTTTTGGCTTTGTTTTTGCAAGGCCAGGTTTTTTTCTTGTGTTTTATTTTTCTCTTTTGTGAGTGTCTGAAAAATTGCTGCTGTGATCCTGAATCCTGTCCTGGCTGTGGACTCTTATCCCGGGTTTGGACTGGCGAGCCATCCCATCGTTTCGTACCTGGAAACAGAGGAAAAGGAGTTGTGAGAAAAGGAGTTTTCTGATTGGGTAGGACAGAACTGCATACATTGAGTTTTTCAAGTTTTCCAGAATTTCCCTGAAGACAAAATTAATTTTATCAGAAGTTTACCAGAAGTTATCATATTTTTGTCAGCATTGCGATTCTCTTTGTACACATACACTCTTTAATGGACGTATGCACGTTTAAACACAATTTAAAGGGGTACTTCACCTCTGGGAAGATGAATGTGTATTTAAAATAGGTCATTTAAGTAGAAGAAATGTGAAGAAATTTTTGAATTTGGAGCTTTCTAGACTGAGAAAAGCCAGAAAAAGTATTTTTGGCTTATGTGGATGAAAGACGACAACTCCCAGAATGCACTTGCTTCGCTGCCTTAGGAGGCCACGCCTACCGGTTAGAGTGCGCAGATGAAAACAACAAAGCTAGCCTACGTGATGAGTTTGCGAGGGATTTAGAGATCGTCCAAAATGTCCGGGATTCGGCTTTTGCGTTCTACAGTCGCCATTCATCATGTTTACTGTGGCGAGCAGGACGAGGCTGACGGCCGCGGGAGAACAGCGTGAGGCCGGTGGTGTCATTACTAAGACGCGCCGGTCTCGCATCTCTAACGGAGGAGCGGGAATTTTTCTTAGCAATGTTAAAACGCACATCAACCGATCACTTGTTTAGCGTTCATGTAAACACTACATTCAAATTCACCAATCAGAATGAATTCAGTTAGATTGAAAGGTGTGCATGTAAACAATGAATGGCGACCGCAGAAAGCAAAAGCTGAATCCCGGACATTTTGAACGATCTCGCCCGCCGGACAAGTCCGGGAAAAGGAGGATGGTTACTTACTCAGCTTTCTCCTACTATTCAGCTTTCTCCACAGAACAAGAGCCTGCTAGCTTAGCTTCCAAAGAAAGACGGCTGACACTGTGTACATTCTGACTGAGTGAGATCCCACCCTGTATGGGCGGGCTGAAAACATGCGGAACAACGCCTTCTACTGGCTGTAGTCTTTAGCCTCTGTCCAGAAAATCCTCCGATGACGCAAAATGACGATTTTTGCGTCATCGGAGGATTTTTTCCAGACAAAAAATACATAAATCTCTTGTCTCAGGGGGATATGAGGGTGGAAAGCATGGTAATTCGAAAATACTACAGGTTTTCTACTAATACAAAGCTTAATGCTAAATCCTGAAGTAACCCTTTAAACAACGTAGGGCTATTATTCCATGCATTACTTCTAATTATATTAAGTTGCTCAAGCAAGTGGTAAAATATTTAACTATGTACTATGAACTATGTAAAATCACAAACATTTTAAATTAAAACTTAAAATTGACAGAAACAGCCGACTCTCATGCCTTTTCTTTTGCATTTAAATTTTAATAGGCTACAATACATCTTGCATGTCACAAAGAACTTGTTTTTCCACCTCCACGAATGAGACGAGTGTTGTTCATAATGTCGCCTTGTTGAGGTAAATTGTAGTTTTACTTGCTTTACCCTGGTCTTAAAGGGGGGGGTGAAACACTCAGTTTCAGTCAATCTCATGTTAATCTTGAGTACCTATAGAGTAGTATTGCATCCTTCGTGTCTCCAAAAAGACTTTAGTTTTATTATATTTATAAAAGAAAGATAGGCTGTACCGAGTCTTTCCGGAAAAAAAAAAACGAGCGGCTGGAGGCGTGCCGTGTGGGCGGTGCTAACAACACAGAGTCATTTGAAGCAGTTTGTCTATGAGTTTTACTCACCGCCTGTGGTTCCAACGCACGACCGTGAACCTTTATCGTTGGGACTGCTAAATCCGGCGTCGAACTGGGCCTTGTTTATAAAACAATCAATGTCGAAATGCAGGGAACAAACAAAGTCCTGTGACTGCAGCGAGCACAGCGCTGAGGTACTGCTTTCGGTCCTTAGGACCGTATAAGGAAATTCCGCCCCATCTGACGTCACACAGGCCCATACTCGAAAAAAACTTTCCGAAACTTGTGACAAACCGGAAGGAGTATTTTTGGTACAGAAATACTCCATCAAACGTACAAGTTAATTTTTTAAACTTTGTCCATGTTTAGCATGGGAATCCAACTCTTTAACAGTGTAAAAAACTCAGTATGCATTGTTGAGGCAAAAACAAATAACTAACAAAACAGCATCAGGCATAAGAGACATCATGATTCAAATTGTCCTTAAAAGGTATTTATTCTTGCAAGAATAGTTCCCAGTCCATCCACAGTCCAGCTGCAGGCGGAGTGAGACCCAGAGCAGAGGTTGGCCTGCATTTTTATAATGTTATCTCTTGTCACCCACCACAGCACAAGGAACAAAAGGGACCCCTGTGGCTCCCTTACCCCCGGGAATTCTCTCACCTCTGAAGTCCCACACACACACACCCTGCAGCTGTATCAACATCACAAAAGAAACTCAAAATACATCCAAAGAACGCATGGCAACCATTAGACAAAAGAAAAGATAAAAATTTCCACAACAGCATGAAATAGCATTTCACCCCCCCTTTAAAGTAAAAAGATGACTGTGAAAAATAGTAGTATTTAATTAAATACATTTATGGTGAGATTACTGCATTTTCAGGTCAATCTGTGTTCATTTTGACCACGAACCATGCGCTGTCACTTTAATTCAGCGTTTGCAGCACAGCAGAAATAGACTCGGTGTGGAAACGATCTCTGCACTGCTGTATACGCACCGCTCCTGGAACGGATCGACGGACCGCATCCGCGTGCAGTGTGAAAGCTCTTACCTGATAACATGGGCATGGGAAAAATTTGCATTCCAGTGGTCTGAGTGGTTAATTGGTTTTATTATTTTCTTACGATCGTCTTTGCAAATATTTGCTTCAGTGAGTCGATCCAAATCTTCTGCTTCTGGTCCATAGTTTTGCTAAATAAATGTTGCTTGCCCACTAGAGGGAGACACAGGATAAGGATGGAAACTATGAATGGAAATAATCGCATTGATCTAGTAAACTAATTATCATGATTGAATAACATTAACCAATGGAAAATGTAATATTATAAAATAAAAGTAAAAATTTCTAAAAATTCCAAATGTTATAAATGCATGAATGTTATATTTATATATATTTTATAATTATATGTTATTTTCATAAGTGTTTAAAACACATATAATAAATAAATGTTGCTTGCCCACTAGAGGGAGACACAACATAAGGATGGAAACTATGAATGGCATTAATCACATTGATCTAGTTCATTTTTATAACTTATGGTGTACTGACAGAATTGTTTTATGCAATTAGTATACATAGAATCTGTGAAATGCTTATGGATTATTAAATGAATATATATATACACATGTTATATTTATAAGTATTTATATCATATATGGTGCACTTTTTATAAATGTTGTAAACACTGATTTACTTTTGTACAAAGGTAAAGGATTCACACAGGTAAAGTAATCAATAGGTTTATTTGCAGAGGTATGTGATCGCAGCGATGGAAGCAGGAGAGTAACTGATGAATACAGTGTTCAGGATAGATGTCTGTTCTGAAATGGAGATCGAGGCAATGACTGAAGACGGATGAAGGAAGCAGATGAGTGAAGACAAGTTGTTCAGGTAGGTATCGTGCAGGTAAGGAGTCAGGTAAGTGCATGCAGGTGAGGGCTAGTGAGGATGATGGGAAATGTAGTGAGGAGGTGGTGACTAGCTGGTGACCGTGACAAAGTGCACCATAAGTGAGTAAAAACCCTCACCATTTATCCGGGCATGGGACCGGCACTGACATTGCATTACTTTGTGTAATGTCAGAGGCTGGGGGGGGTTGGATTTTTTAGTTTTTTTTAGTTTCTAGTTTTTATTATTATTGTTTTTTGAACACGAGCCCATCATATTATCACTATAGAAAAGTTTGGTAGTAAATTAAATTTAAACAAATAAAAATGTCACTTTAAAAATAAATATTTTTGTAAAAACGAAACATAAATACACATACTACCACTAAAAACATTTTTTTTTAAATACAAAACTACGAAATATGGGCTAACTTTACTTCTAAAAGAGTGAAGAGAACTTTTGAACAAAAGAAATGGACTGGGGCGTACTCGTCCAGCCACTCGAGATCTAACCCCTCCCCACGGCACGATTTACGACTCACCCCACAGTCAAATACTCCTGATCAACAATCTAAGATTGTGTATAGATCCAAAGGACTTAAACAAAGCAATCCAGCGATAGCATTGTAGACTTCCAACAAAATCAGATAAAACTAGTTCAATGAGTGGAGCATGTTACTTTTCTAAATCGGATCCTCATCCGGGTTTTATCAGATAGTGCTAGATGAGGAAAGCGCAAAGCTATGCACCTTTAACACGCATTTGGAAGGCATTGTTTCCTAAGGTTACCGTTTGGCATCAGCTCAGCCCCAGAAGTATTCCCCAGAACCGTGCAGCAGCTTTCCGACTGCTTTTCCTGCAGAGAGCCTTAGGGTTAGTAAACTACCTGGGGAAATTTGTTCCAAATCTGTCAGCAAACACAAGGTCATTAAGAAGCCTGTTGCAATCAAACACTGAGTGGCAGTGGGAAAGGGAGCATGTTGAAGAGTGGTTGTGGTTGAAGAGCAGTTTGACTAAAGAACCTGTTCTAAAATTCTACCACCAGGATAAGCCACTAAAAGTCTCTACAGATGCATCGAAATCGGGTTTAGGAGCCGTTTTAACTCCAGCAACATGACACAGAGTGGTATCCAGTCGCATATGCATCCCGCACTATGACTTCTGCGGAAAGGAAGTATGCGCAAATAGAAAAAGAGACTCTAGGTGCAGTGTTTGGCTGTGAGAGATTCCATGAGTATGTTTACGGAAGACCAGTCATCCGAGAGACAGATCATAAGCCTCTCATAGCAATATCAAAGAAACCACTGGGAGAAGTGCCACCGCGCATACAAAGACTAATGCTTCGTCTACAGAAGTATGATCTGGCATTTGAATTTAAACCAGGCAAGCACTTAAAGTGTGTATGTCAGGTTAAATTTTTTTTTTAGATATATTAAATAATGTTTAGATGTCTTAGTGAAAATGTAATTATCATTAAAATCATTACTGTAATTGCCCTACAGTAAGCTTTATAGCCATTTCTGTCAAGATCATATTTTTAAAACGCCGCTGAGCTGTGACGTCATAAGAGGGAGACGTGCCAAAAAAGTTCTATTCAAGTATGGAGAGTTTTGAGTCTGAGGAGATCCAAAATCCCCCTCAAACTTACGATGGCCCACAGCCATACAATTTTGAGCCTCCCAGGCGTGAGACGGATGAGGAGCCAAACAGAAATTTAACTACTTCCTATCGAAGAACCATAAACATCTGGTGTGAAGAAAACCAGTGGAGAGTTGGTCAGGTGTCTTGGTAAGTATAGGCATAACTTAGAGGTGGAACGGTACATGTAAAAGCATTGAACCGAAACGGTACGGTGCATGAATATACACTGAGAATACACGGTATAAAAATAAATAAAACTCGCGTGCAAATGAATTAATGCGGAACTACTGTTAGTCACGCGGGTTATTTAGGGACGCCAAATCTGTAGCTCCGCCTCAGCTCTGAAGCTCCGTGGCTATAATGAACAGGCTGCGATGTCAAGATTGCAATGCTGGAATATGTTGGTTGGTTGGTGGGTGTGTGTGAGTGTGAGTGTGAGAGAGAGAAAGAGATAGGCGCGGACGCGATCGAACAGTGGAAACATAAAAACATTCTCCGTCATTTTGTTCAGGACATCATTCAAACTGCAAAGTGTTTACTTATATTTGTGTACACTCTCAATAAAACAAAACATTATGCTTACACAATTACTTAATCTCATTATTATTAATAAATATTAATAAAAAATTGAGCAAAAAAATATTTATCGTTTTGATTCATAGGTGTCTATGTGGGCAATGCCAGCCCATGGCCTCAGCTGTAGAGAGCATGTGCTGCAGAGAGGTGGGTGCATTCTGGGCCCTGGTTGAACAGCTTACCCCTCTGCCAGATCATATAACATGCCTCACACAACACCCTAGTTTTGAGGCATGCTGTCTGAACCCCTTTGTTCTCAAGATTGCCTACTTGAACTTCAGGCAGGAACATGGACCTCTAGAGGCTAGCAGTCATGAGTACGTTTACACATTTACATTTTTTTATGAACAGTTTCATTTTCATCAGAAAATTTGTCTAGTGAACCACAATAATAAGTGGTTCTGCAACTGCATTATAATAAAACAATTCAGTTATCCATATCCAGTTAAACTGTTACATCCCCCTATCCTTAGGCAATACCGCTACACAGCATATAGACAGGTGGTACGTTGGGCCTATGGCATTCTGGGGAGGCACATCCGGAGGCCCTTGCCTTCTTGTGTTGTTTCAGACATCAGAAGACAGTTTCAAGAAGGTGGAACATACAAAGGTTTTGATTGGCCTCCTTTGGGTGAATATTAATAAAAAATAATTCTTATCACAAGCTGTCATATAGTATGACTCGTACTGTATAGCAAGGCTTACTTAGCCTACTACTCGTCCTACATTTGACATGCATAAAATAAACCATACTGGCAGTCAGGATTTAAAAAAAACACACTACACAGAAGACAATTCTATTTACAGAAAATGTGTTTATTGACAGAAGGTTATGAAATAAACAAAAGTAGACAAAACCAAAACATGCAGCATGCAAACAGGATTAGTACCCAGAGACAAACTTTACACACACACACCACAGTGCATAAACAGAAAGCAGATAAAATAATATGTGAAACACAGAAAGGTAATAAGGCACTACCCACAGTTACCCAAAATTAGGCACCAACAATTACGTGCAAACAAAAGTAGACAAAACCAAAACATGCAGCATGCAGACAGGATTAGTGCACACACAGACAAACTCAGTTGAGTTACACAGAAACAAGGGTTGAGAACAGCACACCAAAAAAAGTTCGAAAGTATAAAAAAGAATCCACAATACATACCCACTCTTGACGTTGTCATGGATCATAACTATAAACACATGTTATTCAAACAGCAAGATTTTTAAAATTGGTCAACTTTGCAAAATCACAGTACTGTATTAGAGATGGTGGAAATAGGGAGATTACCCAGAAGAATGCAGTAAGCAAGATTGTGTAACAATAAAAACAAACATTTATACAATCAAGATAATAATTAGTAAATTAATTATAAAATCTAATGGCTTTTGCTAAAGCGTGATTGTTGAGCTAGGTGAAGACTAACTGCCTCCTCCTTTGAAATTATGTGGCCAGATCTGGAGAGGGGAGCAGGTGCATCAGAACCCAAGGCAGCACTGCACTCTTGTAGAGCCTTTGGTGATCTAGAGTACCTGTCTTGGAGAGATTCCATGAGTGCTGATGCATAACCTGGGTTATAGAAAAACATGTATATTCAGTAACATTACCAATGACTCATGCACTAAAACAAGTACATCTCACAATATGACAGAACTGATTGAAACTGCTAACCATATGAAGGCTGCTGCTTGATGGGGCGCACAACCCAGCCACCTTTACGGAACCTTGGGTAGCTCACAGCATAGCACTCCTCACCGTCAGCCGTCCGCGCAACCTCTCGACTACTATTGTAGTTGTAATGAAGAGCTGCCAAAAAAAGCCTGAAGAAAAGCAAAAAAAAAACAGTATGAGACTGACATGTCTAGAATGATGAAATAACGACACAGGTTATTCCATTGCACACCTACTGTACATTCCAAGATATGAAAACCCAGTGTGTTTGGGTGCAAAGTGGAGGATGAGGGAGTGAAATGCCTCCAACGAGTATGTCTGGTACTGTGGGGATAGCTGCCGTATATCCTTCAGTAGTGCTGCCCTAGTAGTCACACTCTCCAATTTCGTTGCTACTGTTGAGCCTGCATGGACATGTTTTACTGATATTACTACATGCTCTTTGACTGTACACACAGATGAGGAATAGCAGTATAATTTCTTTCTTAACATTTACCAAAACCATACAAATATGTTATAGCTGGAGTACACCTGTAGCAAAATATACCAAGCATAAACCACGACCTTGAATATCAGAGCATTATTGCATTCTTTAACATACTGATGGTGTACCTGGTTCTAGCCACTGCTTGTTTCGCTGTTCCCCCTCCAGAGGTGGGTGTGAACAGCAGGGAAATGCAGGGGTGTCATGTTCATGAATGTCCTGAACATGGTTCACCAGGCTTTGCCATTTGGCCTGCATCACATCTGGATCTCCATCAGGAGTTGAAGCAGCAGTCCAGTACAGGTGGTTGACAATGGCTGGCTTCCACAGCTTCAGGTCCTCACAGTGCCTTTCTTTAGCGGCAGCATCCAAAGCCTTCCCTAGACCTGTTTCAGAACCAAAACAAAGTATTGATGGAAATGTATTTACAAGACTTAACTTTATAAAAGGCTACCAACAACAGGATACATACTTTTTCCAACATGCCAGACATCAAAGAAATGTTTTGTTCCTTCAGAACACAGCTCCTCTCGCACCCACTTGGCAATCTGTGTAGAAAGACACAACCCCTCAAATACAGAAATAAAAACTAATGACTCACTCAAAAAGTGCACCTCTACCAAGGCTCGAATAACTATTTGTGGTTGTGTCAGTCTGTCAGGAGTTTGTCTAAATGTGAAAATACTACAGACATTGTATTACTATAAATATACAACTTTACCTGCCGATGTCTGTCTGTGGTGAGGGTTGACACATGTAGGTTCTGTTTCTTTAAAAAAACCATGCTGCGCTTCAGACCCTCAAGCTCACACCAGGTGCTGTTTGGGACCTCAGAGCTCTGTAACATGTCACAGACAGTGTAACACTTGAAATCTGGTAGTGGAACTGAAAAAAAATTTTTTATAGCATAATACTCACCTGGACAAGCTGAAGATCTATGATCTTGTTTGTTCTCTCCTCTATCAAGGAGTAAGTGCCATACTTTGCACAATGCCCAGGGGAATCTGACCTAAGAATGTTAAAAATTGAATTAATGAGTTGCAATGTAAACATTTTCCATCTTAGATGATGCCAACAGTGCATTTACCTGCAGTCACCAGAGATTGCCAGTCCGCCGCCCATCTCCTTTAGTTCCCTAATGACCCCTGTCTGTTCATTCTGCCAGGCCTGCATAACGACTGGGATTGTGTAGAGGTGCTGGTGGCGGAAGAAAGTCCTCGCACTGATGCACTGAAGACCAAACAGTGTCAGCATCCTCAGCGTTTGTGTGGCCATACAACCCGAAAAATGTATGGCCCCACTGAGAAGAAGGTTGCAAACAGGCATATTTCTATGCAACATGGGCTGATTCTGCCAATAACGCTCATAGCCACATGTTGCACAGACCTAGATGTATAGAATGCAAAAAAAAAAAAAAAAAAAAGTACAACTATGTTAGGAGTCACAATTACACCTTGAAATATATAACTCAATTTCACTAAAAACTATACGGTTTATTTAAATTGTATAAACAGTGGAATTTACAAACATCATCTTACTTGCTTTATTTTGATAAAAGTTCCCTCCTTCTGGTTCATGCTACCCTTGCTTTCCCCACAACATGCAGGGCAAATTGTGAATAGGGACATCAACTGGCTTTCACAGACAATAAACTTATCAGCCATGCTGAAAAACAAACTCATTCCTGTTATTCTCTAACTGTCCTATCACAATAAAGGCAAAAATGCTCAACAACTATACTTAAAGCACACATTCACAGAACCTTCGAACCACAACAGAATTTCTTGACAGTCAAAATCTAAAACCAAAGTAGTCTAATTCCCTTACTTGAGTTCTGGGTTAGACTCCTGTGGCAGTGATGAGTCACTCATCATCTCCTCCTCCTCCTCTGGCATCCATGACATATCATGGTCGCTGTCTATGAGAGAGCTGGTCTCATCGTCACTTTGAACAGGACTGGGCAGAGGGGTTGAAGTGGTCTTGACTTTTGGTGTTACTGTCTGTGTCCCCACACTGACCATCTTTGGCCTTACCTGAACAGCTGTGATTGAATGAAGGCCTTGCATTATAAAAAGACACAACCAAACCAATATGACAGCCTGGGTTACACACTCTAGAGTGGGTTCGCCAACTAGAAACTAACTCTGCGTTAAATAGCGCCACAGTGACAAGTCAACCTCAGATATAAGACCAATTATATCCTACCTGCTGAACGTCGCAAAGGTCTAATGTTGCACTGTGAGCCACTGTGATGGACAGATGCTGGTGGGTAATAGGCATCTGGGTCTACCTCTGGTTCTGGGTCAACATCCACTGTATGGCTGACTGTGGGTGCATCCATCCGTGACGGTCCCGCTGCATCTTCCAAAAGCTGAAGGAAATAAAGCAGTCAACAATACTGCCCTACAAAGGCAAAAGACCTTAACTCACCAGAGTGTGAAACTGAGAAAAATGACTTTAAAGTTTTCTTGTTGTCCAGCCAATTGTATGATAGGTAGGACACTGAAAATTTTCCAAGTAGTTGTCATAATGAATATATTTATCTACATAAAAAAAATTGAGCTCAAACTTGACCTTTGACCCTTATTCGGAAGTTACTGCATTCTGCCTTTGCATTATCTGCAAAACAGTAATGGCTCATACAAAGGCAAAGTACCTTAACTTCTAATTTATTGACCATTTTGACTTTTATCACTCTATAAAAACATTTCTATGATAAAAATGATAGTCTTAAAATGACATTTAGTGGGTTATAAGGTTGCTGACTATGATCACAACGCTAACGTTAGCTAGGCAATTGCTACAATCAAATGAGTATTTATAAGAGTAAGGCCATACGTATTTTTGACATCAAATCGTGTTTTCACATAAACCACGCAATTATCTTATTACTAGACTTACAGTGAGCACTTTCCGCTTCATCAGGGCATTCGACCGTCCGGCTCGTTGTTGACCAGCTCGCTGTCCCTCGTCGACCTCTTCTACTAACGTTACAGTAGCATACACCGTAGGCACCGCGTCAGCTACCAGTCTCATTCGGGTTTTAAATCCCATTTTATAACCCATGAGATCTCCAACAGCGTAGTCCTTCTCAGTGAAATGGGCGCTACAAATGACCGAAGACTTGGATACGGAAGCAGCACTGAAATCAGCGCGTTTGGTCCGAACAAACTTGACCCAGGCACGGAACACAGACCTGCTTTTTGGGAAAAAGTGGACTCTGTGACCGGTTTTAACGGTGTTTTTGCACCCAGCACAAACGCAGTAATTCACCATCGTGAAAATACGCCTGCGTATACCTAACTAACTAACTTAAATAACTAACTAACTTAAATAAATAACTAACTAACTTAAATAACTAACTAACTTAAATAACTAACTAAATAAATAAATGTCCTAATCACTAATTCTCTCGCTCTATCACTCGTACAATTATCAACACAACTCACAAACTTCTCCTCAACTCTGAACTGTGGAGGCGTCTCCCTCTTATGACGTGAAGCGATTCGTTTGAGGGGAGGAGCAGTTTTAAGCGAGTACTGAAAATAACGAACTTTTTCATCTTATATTCTGCCTTTAGGTATCGAAAAACATTAAAAAAAAATACATCAACTTGTCAAACGTGTATTTCCCCTAACTATTTTGTGTTTATCTAAAAAAAAAAATTAACCTGACATACACACTTTAATAGTGGCAGACACCCTGAGCAGGGCTAGCTTGAGTAATAACACAAGCACTACGGAAGAAGATGTGCAGATTCACGTGGACTCTATCGAAGCACAGATGCCAGTGTCAGCTGCAAAGTGGGCTGATATAGCCAATGAACCAATGAAAGATGAATATTTGAGGAGAGTGATAGAAATAATTCACATGCCGGGGGAAGGAGTGTTGGATAACCCATACCAACACTTTAAAGATGAACTGTCGGTGCTAGATGGAGTTCTGCTAAAAGGAACAAACATTGTCGTGCCTATGTCCATGACAAAACAGATGCTAAAACTTGTGCATGAGGGACACTTGGGAATGGAGAAATGTAAGAGGCGGGCAAGAGAGGTACTGTATTGGCCGGGCATGCATAGAGACACAGTGACATTAGTGCAGCAATGTGAAGTATCAGCAACCAGAAGAGCCCATGAAATCACACGACAAACCAGTGGAACCATGGAGAAAGGTTGGAATGGATTTATTTCAACTGAAAGACAAAGACTACTTGTTGCTAATGGACTATCATTCCAGTTACCCAGAATGTGTGAGGCTGTCAAACACAACAGCAGAGCAAGTGGTTGTGCAAACAAAAGCCATATTTGCACGTCACGGTATTCCAATAACTGTAATAAGCGACAATGGACCACAGTTCAAAAGTCAGAGCTTTAAGGACTTTGCAAGAAATGATGGCTTTGAACATTTAACATCAGGTCCCCTTTACCCACAATCCAATGGCTTAGTGGAGAAAGGAGTGCAGATCATGAAACGCCTGCTAAAAACGCCGCTGAGACAGGTGAAGATCCATACCTGGCTGTTCTTAACTACAGAGCATTGGAGAATGGCCTTTCACCGGCGGAAATGCTCATGAATAGGAAACTGCGGACAAAGCTTCCATCAGCGAAGCATCACAAGGGACAGAGTACACTGAACTCTGCGAATGAGAGGCAGGCGAGGTATTACAACAGAACAGCCAAACCGCTGAGTCCACTAGCTCAGGAAGAAGTAGTGCGGGTGAGATGTGATGGACAGTGTGAGAGACGACACCCAGGTCATACGAAGTGTTGATAGAACATGGAAAGATAAAGAGGCGGAACAGAAGACACCTGCTGAAAGTGCCTCAGAGAGACATAAGAATCAAGGAAAGTGACTCACTTGACCTGGAAATCTCAAAGCAATGTGAACAATCAAAATTGCAAGGCAAGTTATCAGAGACTGATGAAGAGAAAGACGTTGAGACTCAGACAGAACGTCCAAAAAGACAAATTAAAAGACCACAAAGACTGATAGAAGAAATGTGAAGATGTGTTCAGATAACAGATAAAGTTTTTGTGTGTAAAACCAGGGTAAGCAGAGATTATAAGGGAAGAATTTTGTTAAAGTTTCACATTTAAGTGGAGACAACTAAGAATTGTAAATGGGGGTATATAAAGGGTTATTTGTATTATTATTGGGGGGTTTCTCTTCTCACAGGACAGCATCAGATACTGAGTGTCACCTCTCTTTCACAGGACGACGGGGATGGGCCAGTGAACTAAGACCTCTTCTCGGTGGGGAGCAGCGAGTAGTAGGTAGCGAGCAGAGCACAAGGGGCTACAGGTGGATGGCAGCAGACGATGGACTTTCCCTTCTCACAGGACAGTGGCGACATGCAGTGGCGAATAATATTTTCTCTCTTGTTCACAGAACAACAGTAGTGAGTACAGCATCCAACAGTTACAACTGAGTCTTCTTACCACGGAACAGTGATGGCAGGCAGCAGTGGCAGTTAGCAGTCTTTCTTTGTTAACAGTACAGCAATGGTGAGTTCAGAATCCAACAGTTACAACTGAGTTTTCTTCCCACAGGACAGCAACGGCAGCATGCAATGGCGGATAGCAGTTTCTCTATGTTCACAGAACAACAGTAGTGAGTACAGAATCCAACAGTTACAACTGAGTCTTCTTACCACAGAACAGTGATGGCAGGCAGCAGTGGCAGTTAGCAGTCTCTCTTTGTTCACAGTACAGCAATGGTGAGTACAGAATCCAACAGTTACAACTGAGTTTTCTTCCCACAGGACATCAACGGCAGCATGCAATGGCGGATAGCAGTTTCTCTATGTTCACAGAACAACAGTAGTGAGTACAGAATCCAACAGTTACAACTGAGTCTTCTTACCACAGAACAGTGATGGCAGGCAGCAGTGGCAGTTAGCAGTCTCTCTTTGTTCACAGTACAGCAATGGTGAGTACAGAATCCAACAGTTACAACTGAGTTTTCTTCCCACAGGACAGCAATGGCAGAATGCAGCAGCGGATAGCAGTTTCTCTATGTTCACAGAACAACAGTAGTGAGTACAGAATCCAACAGTTACAACTGAGTCTTCTTACCACAGAACAGTGATGGCAGGCAGCAGTGGCAGTTAGCAGTCTCTTTTTGTTTACAGTACAGCAATGGTGAGTACAGAATCCAACAGTTACAACTGAGTTTTCTTCCCACAGGACAGCAATGGCAGAATGCAGCAGCGGATAGCAGTTTCTCTTTGTTCACAGAACAACAGTAGTGAGTACAGAATCCAACAGTTACAACTGAGTTTTCTTCCCACAGGACAGCAATGGTAGCATGCAAGAGCGGATAGCGGTTTCTCTATGTTCACAGAACAACAGTAGTGAGTACAGAATCCGACAGTTACAACTGAGTTTTCTTCCCACAGGACAGCAATGGCAGAATGCAGCAGCGGATAGCAGTTTCTCTATGTTCACAGAACAACAGTAGTGAGTACAGAATCCAACAGTTACAACTGAGTTTTCTTCCCACAGGACAGCAATGGCAGAATGCAGCAGCGGATAGCAGTTTCTCTATGTTCACAGAACAACAGTAGTGAGTACAGAATCCGACAGTTACAACTGAGTTTTCTTCCCACAGGACAGCAATGGCAGAATGCAGCAGCGGATAGCCGTTTCTCTTTGTTCACAGAACAACAATAGTGAGTACAGAATCCAACAGTTACAACTGAGTCTTCTTACCACAAAAACGGTGATGGCAGGCAGCAGTGGCGGTTGGCAGTTTCTCTTTGTTCACATTAATTAGTAGCTCTCCACCGGGCTGGACAGTCTCCGACCGAGCTTTAGAGTGCTGGTAACATCAAGCTTTCAAATACTCGTGCATGTATCAAACCACTTTAAATCTTCCCACGTGCTCACTTCAATCATCAGACACTGCAATGACACACCACTTAAAAGTGAAAAGGACACCCTCACCTCAACTCGTCAGGCCGGCAGATCCACTAGGGCGATACATTCGGAGGGAAACTCCAAGTTCGATCAACAATCCGTAATTCAAAGCACACTCGTGCCTCCAAACTGCCGCCTCTGCCTCTCGTCTTCCCGTACCTCAACTAAACGAGGAATAGACACGGTTTCTATGCAATGTTCTACACTAGTATTTATATCAGTTAAATTGGTGCAGCAGAGACTATGATTTGGACTTTTGGTTACTAGTCAAAAGGTATTTAACATTTTGGAGATATTATCCGACAGAAGATCTGCTCCGAATCTGCTTGGGTGTAAGCCATCAGCACGGAAAAGCCTAGGACGCTCCCAAAACAGATTCCAATTATTTACAAAGAGCAGTTTCTGCTCACTGCACCATGACATTAACCATTCATTTAGCGCAAATAATCTGCTAAACTTTTCATGTCCTAGTCGGTACGTGGGAAGCGGTCCTGACACTATGATCGTTGTTTCAGGCGATGTGCTGCGTACCGTATCGATCAGATTCCTGAAGTCTTTCTTCAGAACCTCCGTCTGGCGCAGCCTGATGTTGTTCACTCCCGCGTGCGTGCAGGACCACAGTTCCGACGCGCTCGTCACCGTTCAGAATCTCGGGAACGCGAGTAGCGATTTCAGAAACACGAGCACCAGGAAAGCAGTGACTGTGCACCTTACTTTTACCTAACGTTGCGCGTACGTGCCGAATGATGGAATCGCCGATGATCACAGAATCGCGTTCTGTTTCGCGAAGAGGAGAGAAGCGGTTTTGTGTGGATAACTCGAAAACCGGGAGGGTCGGAGAGAGTCTTGGTCTAGACCTGACTCGCGTCTTCCGCTGCGGAACCATCCAGGCTTCGTGGTGGCGTGTTGGAGCCGGAGTGAACGAGACCATGGCTGATCGCGACCTCGGCGCTCGGGACCGATGCTGAGAAACGCACGCAGTAGACGAAGTCGGAGTCAGCGGGTTAGTAACGTTAATCACTGATTTGTGTGCATCGGTGCGTGATGTTTCAAGAGCTAACCGCCGGTCTATCAGCTCGGCTTGTCTCAATAAAAGGTTGTGGATCTGTTTCTCAACAGCTTCCAGCTCAGACTGCAGTGCGTGCAGCTCAAATGTGTCCTCACCTGCACCAAAAGGTAGACTACTTACATCTGATATATTCGCCATTTTAACAGATGGACAGTAAGTTAGCAACGAAGCTACCAGTGATGCTATCAATATTAATACTAATTTATGACTTAAGTCTTGGATATAATCCGTCTTTTTAGTGGTACGGGTGTAGAGTAGACGCACGATAGGCGAAAAATGTTTGTAAGTGAGTGTTGAGAAGACGCGTTCAGCCGTGATCCACGGACGTAACCTATAGGAGTATCCAGCGTTGGATTACTAATAGGCTTGAGACGCGTCTGCTCAACAGTCCGCGTTGTAATTTATGATTGAAGTCTTAGATATAATCCGTCTTTTTAGTGGTACGGGTGTAGAGTAGACGCACGATAGGCGAAAAATGTTTGTAAGTGAGTGTGGAGAAGACGCGTTCAGCCGTGATCCACAGGAGTAACCTATAAGAGTATCCGTTGTTGGATCACTAATAGGCTTGAGACGCGTCTGCTCAACAGTCCGCATTGTAACTATGAGGTTTGAGGTTTGTAAGTGAGTTTAAAGAGAAAAATCAAGAATTATAAATCAATTATAAATCAAATCGATGGAGCTCCAAAGACAACAACGTGTTCAGACGCGACGCATGCGCATTCGTCAACCTGTGTAAGCTGTGTAAGACCCCATCCGAATGATGGCCAAAAATATACTGATGAGTTTAATAAAGTTTATTGTACATAACACAAAAGATGAAACGTCAGTTTTACTCCAGAAAATCACTGTAAGAGCTGAGTAGAGTTGAGGGAGCATTTTCTTTGAATACAAAATAATTCCACCTCGTCTTCAGCGGCTGCCTCAGATTTCGTGAGTAAATAGAGAGAGCTATGTGGAGTAATACATCCAGCCACACATGGGTGGGGCGAACGGCTTGATTTGAGAGAAGGGAAACCATATAAGGAGATTAAAAAAAAAAAAACACTGGATGGATTTTTATCATTTTATGATAGTTGTGTACAGGCACTGCCAACACACATTTCAGTACAATCAACTTGTAAAAGTGCATGTACCATTATATGACCCCTTTAACCCTCTGGGGACCAAAAACGCGCCCGCGCGTTTTGCTCGTTTTTTTTTTTAGCAATGAAAAATAAACACAAAATGCTCTGTTAATTTTGATCTTTCATTTTCGTGTAATACATCAATCGATCCTGTTCAGTTTCTATTTTTTTTCTGTATACTCACAATAAAAATAAAGTGTTTTGCTTTTTGACAAATAAAGAAAAATTAACATGATGCTATTTCTGCCTTCTCTCTGTCAGTAAACTCCCATTTGAAACGCGTTCGAAAATGATCTATAACTCTGCGAAAATTCAGTCAAACAGGCAAACAGACCCACGGGCATAAAGCTTGAGATCGCAGCTTTTAAATGAAGTAATTTATATAAAAAACAAATATTATCAGCTTCTGTAATCTGTATAAAAAGAGAGCGACTCCAGTCGAGCTCATTACGAGCCATTCAAAAGTAATTTGACCACGCCCCGGAGAGCGCGTGCTATTCAAACGCAAATTCTGAGAACCATTTCAGTCTGTGAAACGCCCCCACATCAGCTGTAAACAAAGAGGCATAATATAGCCTACCTTATGGAGAAAAGTTTCCGTGCTGATATGAGGAGCAATATGAGGAGCAGATCCCGCTGAGGAGTGAGGTAGGCTAAGTTATCCTTTCTCAAGTGTTAATGTGGAATAACGTTATGGAATAACGTTATGGAATAACGTTAGGCCTATGTAAACAAAAAGATGAATCGCGTTTCTATAATATGAATCGCGTTTCTGTGAGATGAATGAAGGGTACATATTTGTAAAGACTGTTTAGCCTAAATATGAATCGCGTTTCTGTGAGATGAATGAAGGGTACATATTTGTAAAGACTGTTTAGCCTAAATATGAATCGCGTTTCTGTGAGATGAATGAAGGGTACATATTTGTAAAGACTGTTTAGCCTAAATATGAATCGCGTTTCTGTGAGATGAATGAAGGGTACATATTTGTAAAGACTGTTTAGCCTAAATATGAATCGCGCGTCTGTGTGTGAAAGAATAAACTGCTTTGCTATAGCCTACTGAGATGAGTAAAAATCGACTGAAATATGTTGAAATAAAATGTATTTGTATAAGCAACGTATTAAACTGCAAATTAACATTTATAGGCTATGCCCTAATATTTCATAAAAACAACGTTACAGTCAGGCGAAGTATGAAAGACAACATTTTGTTGACTAGATTTGGGTACAGTTTTTACTGTAGAATAGACTGTCACATCAAATAAGCTTTTCTGCTCATATATATATATATATATAAAAAATACTATTTTGTCAAAAATAAAGTCATAGACTAAGATATTCCAATGTTGGCTATATTCAAACTAATGAATACATATGATAAAATGTAGGCCTATAATCTTTTTTTTTTTTTTTACAAAGAAAGAGTACTTTTTTGCAGAAATATTGCTGAAATTGTAATTGTTGTAATTGTAACCTTTTTAATAAAATAGCAAAACATATTTACAAGATAGATGTAAGCAAAATCTTAAATGGTCAATATAAGTCTTCTTCAAAATATATATTTTGTCCTTGCATTGTGGCTCAGTCAGTGTCACACCTGAATGAATGGCTAATTATGCAGAGTCATTATGCAGAGTGGGTGGGACTGGGTAATCTAAGGTGTAAACTACTCCTCCCCCTCGCATATTGGCTTTCCAAGCAAAACCTGTTTTACACCATTTAAATCAATGTATTTTTTTTTGTGAACGATAAAGCAAGACTATTTTCACATAATTTTGAAGCTAGAACTCGAAGAGACAACATCCATTAGTCAAAAGTCTTGTGGGCACATATTTTGCATGAGTTTTGTGGTCTTATTTCAGCAACTTTCATTTTTATTTTTTTAAATAACCACGCATAAACATTATTCTCTTAAAAATACAAACATCTACATACATGTTGCTCGCATATTATGGTAGGCCTGTTTGTGCTATATAGAGTGAATTTACACCTTTGCCATTATCATGTTTATAAAATAACTGAAAAAAGCACAAATGTCAGAGCATGTCAGAACATCTCAAGGGCCCCAAAAACAGCTTGGTCCCCAGAGGGTTAAATTCGGCCTCCCTGAACTTCTGGTCCACTTTGCTAAAACACTTGAACGAGTCGTTTTCGACCAACTATCTACATTTCTCACACAGAACATCCTCCTGGACAACAACCAGTCTGGCTTCAGAAGCGCCACTAAACTGAGACGGCCCTGCTCTCGGTTATTGAAGCTCTGAGACTGGCAAGAGGAGCCTCCGAATCCTCAGTTCTCCTCTTGCTGGATCTGTCTGCTGCTTACAGTTAACCACCAAGAAGAGCATCTCAGGAACAGTGCTTCAAGTCTGACCTCTCAGTGGGTCCTTCAGGGTGTCGTGAGGTGTTTAAGACCCAATATCTAGCTCTCGGTTATTGAAGCGGCTTCTCAACTACAACTCGCTTCAGTGGACTTACAGATACATTACCAGCTCATGAAGGGGAATTATCATATTCCTAACAAACATCTCAGGAAAGGAGACTTATTAAACACAACTGCAGAGGTTTATTAAGACAATTATAGCAATCACTCAAAATGAAAAAAGATGCTAAAAACAGGAATGAACAGACAAGATCCAAGAATCCTCAAATCACCTCCATCACACAGAACAGAGAGAGATTATACAGTCTGAGTCTGTCCATTACTGTATTAATATTATATTTAAGCAGTTTACATATGAAGCGCAAGAGAATGACTTTCAACACTGTAGGCAAATATATCCATAAAATCCATATAAATGAAAATAAATCTGTAAAAAACACACATTTTAATCTAAGCATGATTATGTCACTATAAGTGCTCAGAGTTTTTTCTCTGTTTTCTGAGAGGAAGAAAATAAAACAATGAACAATCCTCTGTAAGTTTTTGCTATTGTAAATATTGCTGCAGATTGGCTCTAAACTCATCAGTATTTTATTCTAATATTGTCGGCATCTCTATTTCCTCTGGGTGCTTCGAGTCCTTCCTCCCTGCAAAATAAAAGCATTGACTGACCTCTCGTATGTGTTTTTATCATGATTGCAGATTGTTCCAGATCAGATGAGTGTGAATCATCAGATTGTGTGCGGCTCAAAACTCACCAGCTCTTCTTGCACAGATGATCTGAAGAAGAATCACAGTAGGAGCAGCAAACACTGCGATCTCAACAATACTCACAATCACTGCAGGAAACATGAGAGGAAGAAGAGAAACTGAAGTCAAGGGTATTCAACTATCAACAGTTATTGATGAAGCATTTAAAGACTGACTGATAGTTTAATGTTATAAAGCTGTCAGTATAAATGAACGTGTCGTACCTCTGTATAATGATCCAGCAGTCACACTGACTCCAGTTTCTGATGCTGTATCAGCTGGATCTGTGGATCACGTCTGTTAGTTCAGTTCAACACATAATGCCACATATACACAACATCATCATCACATAATACTGGAGCTTCACATCACAGAAATGATGAATATGTGCACGAGTCTGTCATCTATTATCTTCTTACTTCACTCTCAAGCTGTCAGGAGGAGAATGACTATCGCCATTCACCAAAAATAAATCTATTTATACAGTGATCATGTGATCATGAACCTTGTGTAGGAGCTGCTGCTGTAGTTCGGCTTGATTTCTTCTCAGCATCATCTGTAGGACATTAACATCAAGGGCCCTATCTTGCACCCAGCACAATTGACTTTGTACACCGACGCATGTTTCATTCCTATTTTGCACCCGCGCAAAGCGCGCTTTTCCCTCCACAGAAGCACGTCGCTAAACTAGGGAATGAACTTGCGCTCCCCGGGGCGGTTCAGCGCAAAAAAGGAGGCGTGTTCCAGCGCAAACAATCCCTGGTGCTATTTTACTGTTCCATAAAACAATTGCGCCACTGGCCAGAAAAAACCTAGTCTAAAGCAAATCATATTTTTACAAACGATAGATAGATAGATAGATAGACAATTTATTATAAAAGCATACATCTAGCTTACACATTTACCCACATTATTATATGCCTGTTTAACCGAAGCTAATTTGGGTGTGTTTCTCCATCCCCAATGTCACTTCTCTCTCTTTTACGACCGTGACGAGAGCGTTGCTCTCCTCGGCTGTGAACCGCTCCTGGCGCGCGCCTGGCAAATCCGCCGTTATAATAGCAATACGCCAAAGAAAAAGCGTGCCTGCTCTTAAAGGGAATGTGAGATGATGCTCTGATTGGTTTATTTCACGTTACGCCCAAACCACACCTATGAATAATGAAGCTACTTCAGACCAACCCATTTTAGATTTGCGCCGGGCGCAAGAGTCATTTATCCCGCCGGGAAAATAGCAACAGCGCCGAGACCCGGCCACAAAGTTACTTGCGCTTTGCGCTTTGACACTTGCATTTCAGATCGTTAAAATAGGGCTCCATATGTTCATATCGATCATGACCTGCAGTTTGTGTTCCATCATCACAGTTTACAGTGGCAGTAGTTGAGAAGAGACTGTACTGTATTACTGTATAACTGTATTAATGTGTTACTGTATAATTTATTCCTGGTTTATATGAGAGTGAAACACAGTTGAGCTTCTGCAAATAAACCTTCAGCTTGAATGAAGGACATAAGCCTTATAATTCCTAAACCTGACCTCCTACATGGGTCATACTAGGCTTTATGACACTCGTCTGATTTATGCAATATATCATGTATGACCCATGTAGGAGGCCAATATTGGGGATTATAAGGATTGTTATGCAGTTTATGACTTTGACCACTAATATTTTCCAACTCCAAAACGTATGAAGCCATCAGAAAGAGTAGAGCCAATCTGTGGAAGTTTTCACAAATCTGTCAGAAAAGAGTGTTTTCTCACCTGAATACTTGACAGTGTATCTGACTGAGGTCTCCAGTTGATTTCTGCGAGTAAGCTGACATCTCCACTCTCTGTTGTCATCTTCATTCAGGAGTGTTGTAGTCAGAGTGATGATACAGGGATATTGATATTGATCTGATGATGATAATATCTGATATCTGGAGTCTGTCTTCAGATCAACACCAGCCTGATTCACCCACAACAGCTTAAGTCCCTCAGAACGGACCCAAAAATAACAGGAGAATGCAGAATACAACTGACAGGAGAGAGTCACAGAGCGGCCTGGACTGATCTCAGTCTGTGAGGATGAAGATGATGATGAAGATGATGATGATGATGAAGATGATGGAGACACTGAAACTGAACACAAGACACAAATCACAGACTCTTCAATCATCATCTCAGTTTAAAGGGAGAATCTGCCCTTTTTAAATTGACCACATAATCATAAACTTACCATGAAGAACACGCAGATGAACATAAGCATCAGGTCCTTGTTTTTGTCCATTCAGATATTGTCTGCATCTGTAAAATCCATAATCTTCTCCTGTGACGTTCTTGATGTTCAGAGAGCAGTCAGACTCCAGACTCAGTCTCTCATGTCTCTCTGAGTCTTTAGTCTTTATCCCTCCAGTAATCAGGTCATCTCCTATCCCTGAATGTCTGTTAGAGTAGGATGTAACTGTCCTTGAATGTATGTTCTCGTAGGTCCATGTAGTTGATTTGCAGTCAGAAAGAGCATTATTACAGGGCAGAGAGACATTTTCACCAGAACTGATGAACACATTCACTCCACTGGTTCCTGAAACACAGTATATCTCAGTGATCATTATGATATATATTAATAAATGAAACATAAAACACACCAGCATAAAAAGCAGAAGTTTTAAATCATAGTATTTTTCCTGACTTAAAGCAAACAACACACTCCCCAGAATAAACTATTAGTCTTTATCAGAGAGCTGTTCAAATCACTGACACACTCTTAATATGAAGATAATTCTTCATCATCAGATGTTTGAGTGACACTATGTCCAGTATCAGGAATAATACAGTATGATCTGTGTGTATCAATACACAACTCTGAGATCACAACGTGAATGTGTGCAAGAATAAACTGAGCATGTTCAAATGAACTCTTTCCAGACTAATTCCACTAAATGTCTTTAGAGAAAATACAGATTTCTTTACCTGTGAGAAGTGAAGAGAGAATGATCAGTCCCAGCAGACACAGATCACACTTAACAGCCATTTTCTGTTTCTGTCCGTCTTCCTCTTCATTATATATAGTTACAGCTCCTCCTTTAAACATCATCAGCTCCTCCTGTGGTTATTAACTTCCTCTCATCTGACCAACCGAGTGTTTAAATCCGTTGCTATATAGTGACACTATACCAGTGTAACTTTGTCCTCTCTGTAGATTGGGCTCATATAGACTCTGAACTGTGTACTTTAACACTGAGGATTTTGCTCTGTGGTCTTGAATGGTCTTGACTCTGAGTGACACTCAACTTTCCTCTACAGATGTATAGATGCTACAATTGGTTAATAGTTGCAATAGTTGTTCTCGAAATAAAAGAGAATGTGTGAAAAGTAGCTGGTTGAAAATGAAATAAAATGTTCAAATGAAGATGTGTTGAATTTGCAGGGCGAGCTCAACCTAAAGCCTAGTTTGAGCTTGGCCTGCGGACTTAAGGGTCATAGGAAGAGAGTGTGTGTGTGTGTAGCTATCGGTACATGACATGTTTTAGGGTGTTAAAACCACATGTGTTTTTGAAGAGAACTTGGAGCATCTCTTGCTTCACAGATAGAAAAGGTGTGAAGCTGAAGAGGGCCAAAGGGAACAGGGGAACTTTCCATATAGAGCTTTTGGTGTGTGTGCTGCATAAGACAAGGGTGATACGATCTGTAGATGATCTGAATATGTGCTTTCACAAGCTTATGTTAATGAAAGTCCCAAGCATTACCTTATAAGGGAATTAACTGTACTAAGGCCTTCTTGCAAGAATAAAGTACTTCAAAGTAGGGCTGTTAACCGATGACCGTTTGACCGATGGTTGACCGTATCAACGTTAACCGATCAAAGCTGTCGGTAGTCGGTTAAAAAAAAAAGTGATCTCTAAATTAGTCTATTATAGACAGTGGACTAAACGCTAATACAGTTGGCCATCTCATTCCAAGATCTTTTTGTGTGAAGTGAACAAATCCCTCACACTCAATTTTTCATAACTCGCCTGTTTGTAGCCTACTTAATAAACCAATAAAAACATTTGGCGCGAGGTCACAGCGTTTGGGTTCGCACGCTCACAAGGTTTGCGAAAAGTAAAGGCTACAGGCTAAAACACTCGAGGTTAGAGCCAGGGCAGCACTAGCGGCGCCAGGATTTTGATTGTAGGAGGGCCTCCAGAAAACTGCATGGGCCAGTTAAAATAAGCCAAAAAATAAAAAAATTAAAACGGGTTCCCCTTCATCTCCGTTTCAGCGCTTTTCTGCAGCACTGAGGACAGCGACCCAGTAGCCCACATAGCAAACAGACTTGGCCCAAATGTGGCCTCACAATGGCACTGCTGGCGTGTTGCCGGCACTGTCATGCATCATGTCAGCCAACTGTGGGCCATGTGTGGCAATGATGGCACTGCATGACGGCAGACAACATTTGGGCCGATTGTGGATGGGAGGTGTTTGGCCCAGATCATGTCAGCCAACTGTGGGCCAAGTGTGGCAATGATGGCACTGCATGACGGCAGACAACATTTGGGCCGATTGTGCTTGGGAGTTGTGTGGCCCAGATCAGTGTAGCGATTATGGGCCATACTTTGTGTACTGGACAATTATAAGTATTTAGGCCGCTACTATATATTCAAGGATTGATTAGTTTTCAGCAGTGTTCACAAAATTCAATAATCATTTAAAAATTCCAAAATCCATTTGACCTGAACAAAATTTACATTTTTCTAACATGACAATTGAGTTAATTTTTTTAAATTATTTATTTTAATTTGTTTTTATGAATTTCTAATAAAAAAACTTAATTCACATACAAAATAGTGTAAGTTTTCCATACTCTTTTAGTTTAAGCACCACACAATCATGTTAAAACTATATATATTCAATATGTACAGTTACTGTGCAGTGAACTATTGTTTATTTTTGTGCGATCTCCACGGTAACAGCAGCTTTCTGGTTGGTGGATGAGGTTCACGTGATGCGTCGTTTGAAATTTCTCCCGCTGAAGGGTGAAGAAGACGTCTGACAACCAAACCGCTGTTCAGGTAAGTGAAGCTATTTTGTGCATGACCTAACATTAGATGCATACAGCAATAAATACAGCAGATATGCAACCACATTCTCTTTTGCACTCATGCCGAAACACATCAAGCCTGCGATGTGTTCACTCCTCTCTTATTTGTTTTGTATTTTTATTTAACCTTAATCTCGATTAAAAATCGGCCGTGGCGGGTTACGAAGGTTATTTTGGCAGGTTTTGTAATAATCTTTAAAAAATAGAAGAACATCTCTTTTTTGGAGCTTTTTTAAATACCTGAATTCAAACACGGATGTCACTTGTTCTTTATTGAAGTGAACTTTTGCCTGATATGGTAACGTTAGCTGATTCACTGCCCTGAACTTGAGAACGCGAGTACAGACTGACGCGACCGGCGTGCGATAGACTGGCCTGCGGGTCATTCAATAGTGCCACATTATAAGCAATCATTTCCTGTATAAAATTTAACCGAAGCAACCTTA
Source organism: Abramis brama (assembly GCF_963993115.1). Classification (NCBI taxonomy): domain Eukaryota; kingdom Metazoa; phylum Chordata; class Actinopteri; order Cypriniformes; family Leuciscidae; genus Abramis; species Abramis brama. Next base: position 76,833,362 of record NC_139963.1, on the reverse strand, counting down.
TTTTAATTTGTTTCCTAAATTTATTTACAGTAGGTGGATGAATATTTGTATATGTATTTATTAATTTAGTATTTTGCCTTTTAGCTGCTGTGAGGAAAAAATCGTCTGACACATGCCACTGATCAGGAGATAGAAGCAAAAATACAAAGATGGATTCAGCTTGCTCCTGATAGAGATGACAGACAGCAACATAGTATCAGCCCAGATCTGGCCCAAATCTGGTTCATGTGGATTTCACACGGTCCAGATGTGGGCCGGATCTGGGCCGACACTATGTTAGATGTGGGCCGGATCTGGGCGACACTATGTTAGATGTGGGCCGGATCTGGGCCGACACTTGCTGTCTGGGAAGAGCGCTTGAGGAGAAAAGAGGGGCTGCAGAGCTGTACTTTACTTCCTGAGGACAGTCCTAAATAACATCACTTTCTCCCTCACACATACAAACATTCTTATGTGCAAATTTGTTTTAAGTATTTTTTTAAATTTGCTCTATGTTTGTTGAGAAAATTACATTATAATATGTTTAAATTTCAGTGCTAGATTCATTGATAGATTCATTTAGTTAGAATTGAAAAATGTTGTACATAGTTGGCTGTTCAGGCAACTAAAATAGTGTTCACACTCTAGCTGTTTTTCTTTTTGGGCTTGTGCATTACTACAATAAGTAAACTACTGTTTAAGACAGACCAGAACATTTTGAAATTAAATGCACTTTGAGGTGGTAATATGATGTTAAGCTTTGAATGTACTAAAAAAATTATAATTTGTTATTATTGGCTTGTGCCTATTGTTAAATAAACTATTTTTGAGAATTTAATTTTATTGTGCCTTATTTGTTCACATGGTTTGGGTAAGATTAGGCTGGGTTATGGCTCAGTTTTGGGGGTTCTGGTTAAAGGGTGGTGTCGATATGGTTAACTTATGGCTGAGAATTGGTACCAATAATAAAACCTGTATTGGCCCAGTTCAGGGCCAGTTAAAGGTGACTAACTGGCTGAGATTCGGGCCCATGTGTGAACCTTGTCTTTAATCCAGTTCTGGGCCACTTCAGGGCCATCATTCTTTGCGGTACTTGGGCCGAGTGAAAAGTGATTGTGTGGCCCGGAGCTGGGCCAGAAAACATTTGCTATGTGGGAGCCTACATGAATTTAATGCGTAATTAGCATAGGTAAAAAAAAAAAAAAAACTTAAACAGGAATTTTTTTGTTGCTTTTTTAATAGGCTACAATTACACTTTCATTTAATTTATTGTTTAATCAAATTATAGGCCTATTATTTTTAGTTTATTAACAGCAACAACAGCTGTAAAGTTCAAGTTGACGATCGCCATCTCCGTAGTGAACGCGCCTATAGAGAGAAATGCACATCATGGAATACATAATCAGAGAGTAGCCTATTTCTTTTCGTTTTAAATTGTTAAAAAGACATTTCAAGCTTTCTTAAGATATATGTCATGTCTGTGAGGCCTACGGTGAGTTTCGTTAAGTTAGGATGAGATGCACTCCAGTTCACGTGCAATGCAAGTGACCGCGCGGGCGCCTGCATGATTATATCGTCTGCTAGGCTATATTCTTCTTATTTATTAAATCCAGGCAATTGGTTGATAAAAAAATTATTAAAATTAAGATACAATTTATACAAAACGAAATTCACTTACCCCTCCTTGAACTGCCACCTTACCGTGGTGGAGGGGTTTGAGTACCCGAATGAACCTAGGAGCTATGTTGTCTGGGGCTATATGCCCCTGGTAGGGTCTCCCAAGGCAAACAGGTCCTAGGCGACGGGTCAGACTAAGAGCGGTTCAAAAACCCTTATGATGTCAAAAAAAACGAGGACCGTGACGTCGCCCGGTATGGCGCAGCCGGGGCCCCACCCTGGAGCCAGGCCCGGGGTTGGGGCTCGTATGCGAGCGCCTGGTGGTCGGGCCTCCCCCCATGGGGTCCGGCCGGGCTCAGCCCGAAGGAGTGACGTGGGGCCACCCTCCCGTGGACCCACCACCTGCAGGAGGGACCGTAAGGGGCCGGTGCTAAGTGGATCGGGCGGCAGTCGAAGGCGGGGGCCTAGACAACCCGATCCCTGGACGCGGAATCTAGCTCTAGGGACATGGAATGTCACCTCTCTGGCGGGGAAGGAGCCTGAGGTTGTGCGTGAGGTTCAGAGATTCCGACTAGAGATAGTTGGGATCACCTCTACGCACGGCTTGGGCTCTGGAACCACACTCCTCGAGAGAGGATGGACTCTTCACCACTCTGGAGTTGCCCATGGTGAGAGGCGGCGGGCTGGTGTGGGTTTGCTTATAGCCCCCCAGCTCAGCCGCCATGTGTTGGAGTTTACCCCGGTGAACGAGAGGGTCGCTTCCCTACGCCTTCGGGTCGGGGATAGGTCTCTCACTGTCGTTTGTGCTTACGGGCCGAACGGCAGTGCAGAGTACCCGGCCTTCTTGGAGTCTCTGGGAGGGGTGCTGGAAAGTGCTCCAACTGGGGACTCCGTCGTTCTACTGGGGGACTTCAACGCCCACGTGGGCAGCGACAGTGACACCTGGAGGGGCGTGATTGGGAGGAACGGCCCCCCTGATCTGAACCCGAGTGGTGTTCTGTTATTGGACTTCTGTGCTAGTTACAGCTTGTCCATAACAAACACCATGTTCAAGCATAAGGGTGTCCATCAGTGCACATGGCACCAGGACACCCTAGGCCGGAGGTCGATGATCGACTTTGTGGTCGTTTCATCCGACCTCCGGCCGTATGTCTTGGACACTCGGGTGAAGAGAGGGGCGGAGCTGTCAACTGATCACCACCTGGTGGTGAGTTGGATCCGATGGCGGGGGAGGAAGCTGGACAGACTCGGCAGACCCAAACGTACTGTGAGGGTCTGTTGGGAACGTTTGGCCGAATCTCCTGTCAGAGAGATCTTCAACTCCCACCTCCGGCAGAGCTTCGACCAGATCCCGAGGGAGTCTGGAGATATTGAGTCCGAGTGGACCATGTTCTCCACCTCCATTGTCAATGCGGCCACTCGGAGCTGTGGCCGTAAGGTCTCCGGTGCCTGTCGAGGCGGCAATCCCCGAACCCGGTGGTGGACACCGGAAGTAAGGGATGCCGTCAAGCTGAAGAAGGAGTCCTATCGGGCCTGGCTGGCTTGTGGGACTCCTGAGGCAGCTGATGGGTACCGACGGGCCAAGCGGACTGCAGCCCGGGTGGTTGTGGAGGCAAAAACTCGGGCCTGGGAGGAGTTCGGTGAGGCCATGGAGAAGGACTATCGGTCGGCCTCGAAGAGATTCTGGCAAACCGTCCGGCGCCTCAGGAGGGGGAAGCAGTGCCCTACCAACGCTGTTTACAGTGGAGGTGGGCAGCTGTTGACCTCGACTGGGGATATCACCGGACGGTGGAAGGAATACTTTGAGGATCTCCTCAATCCCGCCGTCACGTCTTCCATTGAGGAAGCAGTGGCTGAGGGCTCGGAGGCGGACTCGTCCATCACCCAAGCTGAAGTCACCGAGGTAGTCAAGAAACTCCTCGGTGGCAAGGCACCGGGGGTGGATGAGATCCGCCCTGAGTACCTCAAGTCTCTGGATGTTGTGGGGCTGTCTTGGCTGACACGCCTCTGCAACATCGCGTGGTGGTCGGGGACAGTACCTTTGGACTGGCAGACCGGGGTGGTGGTCCCTCTTTTCAAGAAGGGGGATCGGAGGGTGTGCTCCAACTATAGGGGGATCACACTTCTCGGCCTCCCTGGGAAAGTCTATGCCAGGGTACTGGAGAGGAGAATCTGGCCGATAGTAGAACCTCGGATTCAGGAGGAACAGTGTGGTTTTCGTCCCGGTCGTGGAACACTGGACCAGCTCTATACCCTCTACAGGGTGCTGGAGGGTTCATGGGAGTTTGCCCAACCAATCTACATGTGCTTTGTGGATTTGGAGAAGGCATTCGACTGTGTCCCTCGCGGCGGCCTGTGGAGGGTGCTCCGGGAGTATGGGGTCCGGGGCCCTTTGCTAAGGGCTATCCGGTCCCTGTACGACCGGAGCAGGAGCTTGGTTCGTATTGCCAGCAGTAAGTCAGACTTGTTCCCGGTGCGTGTTGGACTCCGGCAGGGCTGCCCTTTGTCGCCGGTTCTGTTCATAATTTTTATGGACAGAATTTCTAGGCGCAGCCAGGGGCCGGAGGGGGTCAGGGTTGGGGACCACACGATTTCATCTCTGCTCTTTGCGGATGATGTTGTCGTGTTGGCCTCATCAGACCAGGACCTCCAGCATGCACTGGGACGGTTTGCAGCCGAGTGTGAAGCGGCTGGGATGAGAATCAGCACCTCCAAATCCGAGGCCATGGTTCTCAGTCGGAAAAGGGTGGTTTGCCCGCTTCAGGTTGGTGGAGAGCTCCTGCCTCAAGTGGAGGAGTTCAAGTATCTTGGGGTCTTGTTCACGAGTGAGGGAAGGATGGAACGGGAGATTGACAGGCGGATCGGTGCAGCTTCTGCAGTAATGCGGTCCCTGTACCGGTCTGTCGTGGTGAAGAAGGAGCTGAGCCGCAAGGCGAAGCTCTCGATTTACCAGTCAATCTACGTTCCTACTCTCACCTATGGTCATGAGCTGTGGGTCATGACCGAAAGGACAAGATCCCGGATACAAGCGGCCGAAATGAGCTTTCTCCGCAGGGTGGCTGGGCGATCCCTTAGAGATAGGGTGAGAAGCTCGGTCACTCGGGAGGAGCTCAGAGTAGAGCCGCTGCTCCTCCACATCGAGAGGGGTCAGTTGAGGTGGCTTGGGCATCTTTTCCGGATGCCTCCAGGACGCCTTCCCGGGAAGGTGTTCCGGGCATGTCCCACCGGGAGGAGACCCCGGGGAAGACCTAGGACACGCTGGAGAGACTATGTCTCCCGGCTGGCCTGGGAACGCCTCGGTGTCCCCCCGGAAGAGCTGGAGGAAGTGTCTAGGGAGAGGGAAGTCTGGGCATCTCTGCTTAGCCGCGGCAATGTTTCAAATGAGCTTCTAACGCTAGACAAACGCCTTTATTTTCAACGCGATCACCTTGTAACTGTTACCCAAACCATTTCGAAACTAAGGAGCCATTTGTCCTCCGATTACATACAAGCTCCTCGGCGCCGCGTTTGCGGGACTCATGTTTCGCGCTGTAGGGGATTTAAAAAAAGTGACGTGAGTGTGTGTGTGTGAGTGTGTGTGTGTGAGCGGGAGGCAGAGCGGCAGAGAGATGCGACGCGACAGAGTTGCGAAATTGCAGGTGCGGCTCGAAATGGCTGTTTTTTCAAATAGCGTAGCTTATTTTAAACTAATCGGTTAACCGGTTTCAACCAGTTAATGAGGCTCGGTGGTCGGTCAAGACATTTTTTAGTTTTCGCCATCCCTACTTCAAAGACAAGTGGGTTTGCTTTTCACTGCAGTCTCACCACTAAATAGATAATTTCCGCAACAAGCAGGACAGCACCAACATGTGTGTTGGATGGTTTAAAAAGGCTTGATACATAAACATATACACACACATAAACACATAAATAAATAAACAAATAAATAAATAAATGAGTTCTTGGAAGTTTTGTTGTTTCATAATCTTGTTTCAAGTTCTTTAGACTGGATAAAAGAGGGTAAAAGTGATTAATAGAGAAGGTCGTATGTGCTTATTACAGTAATAACATCTTATTACCACCTATAGTTACGTTTTAAAGTCAAGCGCCCTCTAGCGCTGCTGTTAATAATGACAGTGTTGTGTGTACTATTGTTGTATTTCGTACAAATACTATTTGATGAGCTTTTTTCAAAAAAGCCATATTGGAAAGTAAAGATCAAAATAATTAAACTCTTATCAAATTAAATTATATATATATTTTTAAATACTTTAAATTATAAATAAATCTTTTGTAACAAAGAAAAAAAAGCTGAACATGTTTTAAAAGCACTGCAGATGATAAAACCATGATTTATATCAAATCAAATCAAATTTTATGTATAAAGCACATTTAAAATCAACCTTGGTGGCCAAAGTGCAGCACATGAAAAAAAAACAAAAAAACAGAAAAGGCAAAAATGACTAGAAAAATGAAAATAAAAATAAAAATGAAGACAAGAAACGCAGTAGAATTACAAAGAATTGAAAGCACAAGAGAAAAGAAGAGTTTTAAGCACAGATTTAAATAGTGTAGACGCAGGTCTAGCATATAGTGGGAGGTTATTCCACAACTGAGGGCCAGCCACTTCAAAAGCTCGATCACCTCTGCATCGTAAGCGAGATCGAGGGACAGAAGATGTTGATCTCTTGACCTAAGTGACCAGGGCTGCGTTTCACAAAAGCATCGTAAGCCTAAGTTGATCGTAAAAACGATCGTACGACTGATCTTAATATTACGGTCTGTTTCCCAAAAGCATCGTAGCTTAAGTAGCACTTGAAAATCTTCGTAGAACTACGAGTGCTCTGGAGTAATCGTACATCCCCAAGTGCATCGTAAGAAGACAGATTTATGAGGACACCTGCAGGACAACCGGCAGATTACACTTTTATCTAGATTTAACACACTGCAACGTGAGTAATATAATAATATTTTGATTGTCCTTTATTGTACACTTTATTGTACTCGTTTTTTGTTTACATGAATTTATAAATGAAATAAATAAAAAGGGGGAAAAAAGATAAAAAAAAAACACATCTAAATTAAATGAATGAACAAAAAAAAAAATCATAAAAGAAGTAATGTGGGAAATTTGCTTCAAAGACTGGGCAAAATAGAGATGAATTCAAAAAAATCTGTCAATGACTTGCTGACGTGCACGAAAACCAGCCATGTATTGGGCATTTCTTGGTTGGCCATGTGGTCCCATGCCATCTTCGTCCTCCACATCCTCCTCCTCCTCCTCCACCTCTTCATCTTCCTCCCTGTTAAGTAAGGGCACTCTCATCTGCACTGCAATGTTGTGCAGCATAGCTGTTACTATTATTACTGCACAGCACTTTTGTGGAGCAAACAAAAGACCACCGCTGGACTGGTGAATTGCCCGAAAGCGCATCTTCCACCTCCCTATTGTGCGTTCCACAATACTACGTGCAACACGGTGTGCCTCGTTGAAATTGGTCTCCCTGTTATTCATAGGATTAGCCACAGGCGTGAAGAGATATGGCCTCAGTGGGTAACCACTGTCCCCAAGCAGCCTCCAATGTCCCTGTGAGTTTTGTGCCTCCTGACCAACAGATGAATTGGTGAACATGAAGGAGTCGTGTGTGCTTCCGGGCCACCTTGCCACAATGTCTGTAATCAAACCCTTATGGTCACAGATCACCTGGCAGTTGATAGCTGCATAGCCTTTGCGGCATATATATACATGGCCATCCACAGATGGTGTAAGGATCGGGATCAAGGTACCATCGATCACTCCAATGACCTGTGGGATGTGATGATGTGTTAAAAAATACTGTTGTATTTCTGTGATGTCCTGTCTTGATGCTGGAATTTTAATGTGTTCCACAGCAAGTGGAAGTAATGCATTGGTGACCGCTTGAACAGCTCTTGAAACTGATGCCTTACTTAGTCCAAGCCCATCACCAAGTACCTGGAGAAAACTGCCTGTTGCATAAAATCTCAAGGCTGATAGGAGCTGGATTTCAGGGGACAAGGCAAAATTTCTCCTGGTGGCACGCATCAGCTGAGGTCCAATGCTATTTAGCAACTGGGCTATTTGTCCTCTTGGCAGACGGTATCGCCTTATTATTGCCATGTCATCAAGGATATCCAAGGGGTTTTGATGCTGTCTGATGAAGGCATTTAAAGTCACCAGTCTACTTCGTGGTCGTCTCTGTCTTTGTCTTTCTCTGACCCTTAATTTGTAGAACACGCTGTAGTGCAGCCATGATTTCCTCTGCAAGTCTAGTGAGGTGTAAACTCTATACTAATCCTAGCTTAATTGAAGAAACCATGTGAAGGTTATCAGGCTGTGATAATGTTCACATATCCCACTGCCTATCATCAATTTCAGTAATGACATTAGGCCCTACCTTGAAGAAAGTGAAGGTGTGGCATGCTTAGAAATTGTATAGATTACATATTCCTTTAATCTATCCTCTGTTCATAATGATGAAAAATTGTGTTTATTATAAAAATGTATACATAGAACAGTACTGGTAAAAAATGTTTTTTTGTTTTTTTTTTGTCTATACCTGTAGAAATGTATTGGCTAGATGAAGTACATACTGTACATTTGTGTTATCTGTCACGCTAAATATATAGACTTTATATTAATAATATTGAAACTTAAATGCTTATGTCTGAAAATAATCATCAACCATTAGCCATTTACTTCAGAAACATTTGGAAGAACTCATAACAATTACTATAGTATTTCATATGGTCTTAGGCCTCGTGTGCATGGTTCAACAAACACATGGACATCAAAAACACTGCATATAGCTTTATTAATAAAAAACATTGCATAGTTTTATTAATTTGGGTTATTCAGTTCCCCATGACCTGCAAAATACATTGTACAGTGAGATGAGTCATAACTACATATAGAAAACATTTCACATTGCACAATAAATGACTGAAACAATAAATCAAATTACCTGTGTCTTCTGGCAAGATAATTGGCACAGAAATTGAGGGCCTTGCAAAACTCATCTCCTCTAGTGCAAGCCTCCTCTCTTCTAAGGCCAGTTTGGCCTTCTTGAGCTCAATGAGCTGCTGTTGGAAGTTGTTGTCTCTCTCATTTGCTTCTTGAAGGCATTTCCTAATGTCTTTCAAGACATCTAGTTTCTCTCTCTCCAGCTGCACTAGGTCCTGACTACAGCTACAGACATTCTCAAACTGCTGAGGTGTTGTGGCTGAAGTCTGGACCACTGAAGATGGAGGCTGAGGCCTGGGAGGGTTGTTTGGAGGACTAGGAGATGGTGGGTGCTCAGAGATGGCAGATGAAACTGATGGTTCCTCTGAGCATGAAGGACCTGACTCAGGTTCAGGCTCAGGCTCAGGTTGAGTTATCCCTACTCCTCCATGGATGTCAATACCACCACTAATTCCATCTGAAGCACTTGTGCCAAGTATTGACAATGCCTTTTCTTCCTCGGCTGTAAGAAGGGGGGACTCATTGGTCCCACCACCTGTTTTTTTAATTGCAGTCCTCTGCAGTGCCCTCTTCCTTTTTGCCAGGCTTGCAAAATCCTGCCACTTCTTGCGGACCTCCTTCCCTGACCTTTGAACACCCCTGGTTGCAGTTAGTTTGGTAGCAATGTCCTCCCAGATGTTTTGTTTTTCTTTATTAGTATGGTGTCCTTTAAATCTGGCAAAAATCACATCTCTGTTTTTCTCTATCTCCTCTAAGAGGACATTAATTTCATCCTTTTGAAAGGTATCTTTTCTTGTTTTTTTTGTTCAGCCATTTTGTCAGTGTCTCCGCCTGTATGTAGGTGCTTTATATAGACTTGATTGTCTTGATTGGTAATCCAAAACAGATGACAATTATTAGGTTAAACGTTCAGAATACAATTCCATATAAGGTTAAATTTCAGCACTTCGCGAATGGACAGCGACTCTTAAGTAGCACGTAGAGCGCGTTCTCGCGCGTTCATGTTAAGTGCATTTTTGGGAAACGCTCGTGGAATTGCTGCGAGCGTTCGTAGCCTTGCACGTAGAAAGCGCTCTTAAGAGCTAAGATACATCGTTATCGGGAAACCCGGCCCTGGGTGGGTTGTGATTGACGATTAAATCAGAGAGATATTTAAATTGATTACAACAAGCTTTGTAGGTGAAAGTTAAGATTTTACAATTCGATATCGAACTGGCAGCCAGTGTAGAGAGCGCAGGGTTGGGGCAATATGACCACGTTTACGGCTGCCGGTGAGCAAACGGGCAGCTGCGTTTTGGACCATTTGAATACGAGAGATTGCAGACAGAGGAAGCCCGACATATAGTGAGTTACAGTAGTCCCGTCGTGTGGAAATGAAAGCATGAATGACTGTCTCGAAGCTGTCTCTACTTAAAAATGATTTAACTTTGGCTAGCCGGCGAAGGTGATAAAAACTAGCGCTAACTGTGCTGTTAATTTGTTCGTTTAATTTAAGACTGCTATCAAGATAAAAACACAATTTTTTAAAGTTGGTTGTGAGGTGTGGTGAGTGTAGATTACTTTTAGAGAACTCATTTGAACCAAACAGAGAGATTTGGGTTTTATCATCGTTCAATAGCATGAAATTATTTGTAAGCCACAGTTTAAGTTCATGAAGACATGCATCTAATCTCTCAAATGCTTGGCTATCTTTGTGTTTTATGGGTATGTAGATTTGGATGTCATCCGCATAGCAGTGGTAAGACACACCAAATCTACTCATGATAGTTCCCCGGGGTAACATATACAGAGAGAACAGTAGAGGTGCCAGAACCGATCCCTGGGGCACACCACAGGTGAGGTGGGTCGCTGAGGATGTTTGAGTGCCAGTCGAGATAAAAGGATCTTATGATCAACGAAATCAAATGCTGAGCTCAGATCTAGTAGCACTAGGGCTACAGTGTCCCCAGCATCAGTAGTCATGAGAATATCATTGAGGACTTTTAGAAGAGCAGACTCAGTGCTGTGAAGGGGTCTGTAGCCAGACTGAAAGATGTCAGAGATAGAGTGAATGAGCTTATAATTCTGCAGATGTATAAAAACAGATTTTTCTAGAATTTTAGATATGAATGGCAGGTTGGATATAAGTCTATAATTCTCATAAACAGCAGGATCAAGTGAGGGCTTCTTAAGAATGGGAGTCACAGTGGCGACTTTGAAACAGTTGAAAAATTGTTGATAATGTTCAGAATGTCAGATCCAACAGTATCGATAACCAGTTTTAAAAAGCGAGAGGGAAGAATATCTTGGGGAGAGAAGGTGGACTTTAATTTCAAAGTTATTTCCCTGCATGTCTGGAGGGAAACCGGCTCGAATTCGCTCCACTGTACCCAAGAAAAAATAGCAGAGCTTAACAAATAAAAAATGTCAGACAGGAATTTGTTCTTTGCTGCCCTTTCTGCCTTTTGAAAATTATTTAACGAGGCAGTCAGCATCTCGAATGATATTTGGAGCATGTCTTTCTTCCATTTTTGTTTGAGTCGTCTGCACTGTTGGCGTAATGTCGCTGTTTATCCATGGCTGAGACTTATGTTTGGGATGGATGAGCTTGCAAGGTGCGATGGAGTCAAGAATGTTGGAGCATTTATCATTAAAGTCTTGTATCAGTTCATTGACATCTAAATCTGAAGTAAGGGAGCCAGATATTAGAGCATTATCAGCCTCCAGGTGCCGGTCAGAAAACATGTCCTGGGAATGTGAGGTTAGGGTGCGAGACCAACGTACATGAGATGGTGCTGTATTGGTGGAGCTGGAAGAAGTGTAGAAAAAAGTACTGGTCTGTGGTCTGAGAGTGGAAGGTCACTGATTTCAATATCAGCCACCGATAGACCATATGACAGTATTAGATCTAGTGTATGACCTTGACAGTGTGTGGGACCATTTACCCATTGAACAACATTTATAGAGGATATTACATTTAAAAAGTCTTTAGCTAAAGCAGAAGCAGATCAGCATACATGAATGTTAAAATCACCAATTATTAAAATATGGTCATATCTCATACGTTTTCCTGACAGTCGTAGCTAAGGTGTGAATTTTAAGTATGTTGTTGTTTTTTTAATATTTATAAGTAGTCGTGTTGATTCGTGTTTATTGTTTGCAATTCATGTGGAACTAAGTAAGTGCATCTTGACGTTTTGGTTACAAATCAGCTGTGAATGCCATCTCTCTTTCTCTATCTCTCTCTCTTTTTCTTGTTTATCTCTTTCCTTATTGTATTTCTTTGTGCTTTTACTTTATAATTTAATTATTTCTTTTTAAAAAACATCTACAAATGGCATCAGAGTCATTAAAACAATTTAACGAATGTCTGGAAGTGGCAAACACCATGGCTGATGAGTTGGAAACCCAAAAAGTAAAGTTTTTCATCATGGCATTTACCTAGAAAATGTCTCCTCACATGCCTCCCCCAAATATAACTGCAGGGGTATTTATCTGACCTAATACACTTCCATAACCCACCTAGGTCACTTAGGTCTAGTAACCGTGGGTTGCTTGCAGTGCGCAGATCGAGACTGAAACATCGAGGTGACCGAGCCTTTGCAGTAGCCAGCCCCAAATTATGGAATAGCCTACCACTATCAATTAGAACAGTCTCGTCATTTGCCACTTTTAAATTAAAGCTCAAAAAACACTTTCTTATCGTGGATCCTTAATGTACTCTCCTAACCTTTAATTGTATTATATTCAATGTACTATTCATTCTATTGTTTGTAATTGTATTGATTGCTCTTGCAATTTTATTATATGGTATTATCCTCGCTCTGATTATTCTGTCCTGTTCAGCACTTTGGTCAACCATGGGTTGTTTTTAAATGTGCTCTACAAATAAATAATGAATGAATGAATGAATGAATGTAACGTACCTGCACTTCTTGGACGCACAACCAGTGAAAAATTAGGAATGGTGAGAAGAATAATATGAAGTAAAGATCAAAGATGACCCTTTGAAAAACTTTGACGACCTGTTTTCTGGCCTTGGTTGTTTACCAATTGAGCATCACATCAAAACAGACCCCAATGTCTCACCAGTGATTCATCCGCCAAGAAAGGTTCCTGTAGCATAGCAGTCAAGGACAAGATAGTTGAAGAGCTACACAAGATGGGGAGCATGGGAGTAATTGTAAAGCAAACCGAACCGACTGAGTGGGTGAACAGCATGGTAACAGTGGTGAAACCAAACAAGATACGCATATGCATAGATCCACAAGACCTTAATAAAGCGATAAAACGTGAGCATTACCCTCTACTGACAGTGGAAGAAGTGGTATCCAGCATGCCCAAAGCAAAGATGTTCTCAGTCCTAGACGCAAATCAAGGCTTCTGGCAAATAAAACTGGATGATGAGAGTTCGAAACACTGCACGTTCACAACACATGGATACTGGATAACAACACATCTGCCTGTGTCTGAAGAAAAGCTAAGTGTTTTCCGCACTACAGCGGCTGCAGATCAAGAAATGCAACTACTGCGCAAAATGACCATGGATGATGGATGGCCCAAGGAAAGAAGTGATGTTCCGAAACTGATTCAAGTATACTGGACATTCAAAGAAGAAATAAGCTTCACATCAGGACTTCTTCTTTTTAAATCTGCAAAGCTCATAGTTCCAAACAAACTGAGACAAGAAATGAAGCTGTCATGTCACAGAAATCTGTAAACTGTCTGACACAACTGCTCAGAGTGTAATCGTGGCCATGAAACCGATGTTGGCGAGGCATGGTATACCAGATGCTGTAGTCTCGGACAATGGTCCACAGTATGCCAGCACAGAGTTCAGCAACTTTTCAAAAGTGCGGGAGTTTGAACATGTGACGTCCAGCCCAGGACACGCACAGTCGAATGGACAAGCTGAACGAGCAGTTAAACCATAAAAAGCTTGTTAACCCTCTGGGGTCTGAGCTGTTTTCTGGGCCCTGGAGGTGTTCTGACATGCTCTGACATTTGTGGTTACTTGTGACATTTTCATGGCTAAAGTCTAATTACACTGTATTCAGCACAAACTCTGCTACAATAATATATCAGCAGCATGTGTGTAAAAGTTTGTAGTTTTGAGATAATGACATTTATGCGTGGTTTGTGAAAATACAAAAATAAATTCTCACTGAAATAAGGTCATGAAACCCATACTGATTATTTCTTCACAAGACTTTTGAAAATTGTATGACGTAGCCTGGAATATTTGCTCTAAAACTATGTGAAAATCACCCTGACTGCTCATTCAGATAAGACAATATATTTATTTAAAAAAATTTCGACGTGTTTTGTGTGAGAAAACTTTATGCGGGAGGTCATTAATATGTAAACTTTTCACACCTGAGAAAGACAAAGACCCTCCCCTAACAGCCCTATTAGAAGCTATCAGGCCCTGTCATTCTGACCAACCTTTCACAAAGAATGAGGAGATTTCAAAAAGAATGGCTTTTAAGTTTTTTGGATTTATTTACAACACAACATAATCCAAAGATACACAACAAATGACAAAAAAGCACTTATTGAAAACAATGATCCAAAGACAGAGACCTTTGTGCCATTCCTAAAAACATTGTACATACCTTTCATTTCCAAGGTGTTTGATTTTCACTTTACCATGTTCATGTACAGAGACTCATGTGAATGTTGAAGTCAGCAGGACTCAGTGGCATCTGGGCCCTGAAAGAAAAAGAAAAAAAGGTGAACATACTGATATCAAGAGAAAGGCCTGCACGATTTTGGGAATAAATTTTAGATTTTTCTGGTTAAAATTGCTTTTTAAAAATCACAGAATACACACACACACACACACACACACACACACAAATGTTTCCAACAATATATAAAATAATGAACACCAGGTTTGTTGTGCCTTGTAGGCATAGGCTATGCGCAGTGCTGCATAAAATAATAATAACAATAACCTATAGCAGCCTATAAATCTTCCAAAAGATTTCAGTAACAACTAAGCTAGAGAAAAATATATTGATTATCATGTTACTTCAAATGTTTCCATTCGTTATGATGATATGAAATGAGATAGCCTAATAGTAAAAACATGAAGCCGTTTGGTGCGTTTTGATTTTCAAACGCGATCGCGATCCAAAATATGATACATTCAAACGCGATCGCGCTCAAATATAAAACATTATGGTTAGTACCATATACATATCTACGTTTGAGCAGATATCCACAAACACAGTAACAGTAAACACGGGTCTAAATATTATAATATTCACCATATATCTAGCAACAGTTCAACTGCAATGTGAAATTTATGCAAAAATAACAAACTAATATGTAAGAATTTCTTACCTTACATCTTTCTTGTCTTCAAATCGCGTTCTTCTTTATAGCCTAAATCCAATGTAAGCTCACGGTGCGCCTTTCAAACTCGACGAAAAGCAGAGACTTGTGAAGTGTTTTGGTGTTTTGTTTTTGAGGTAATGAGCGCGTTCACATTCCATGTGGAGATTTGCATGTGAATATCTTTTGCGCGTGTGGGCGTGGTCAAATTAAATATAATGAGCAAGCGTTGAGAAGCTGGACATCTTGTTGGTTTTATACAAATTACTTAAACAGAGAATATTTGTTTTCAGTTTGAATCCGATCATTTAAAAGTACACACTTAAATGTTTATAAAGGTATATGGCTCATAAATGTGTGACAAGTATTCGCTGAGTTTTGTTTCAGTTTATAGACGTGCTCAAGAAAAAAAAGTTCACCGCGACGGAGAGGCAGAACGCACACCCTGTTTATTTTCTTTATTTTACAAAAGCACAATGTTTTGATTTGATTGTAAGTGGACACATACAAAAGTAGAAATATCACAGATTCTTTTTTTATATTTCTTTTTTCTGTATGACCATAAATGACGGAGAAACTTAAGTTTATTGTGCTACTATGTGAAGAAAATCCAGCAAAACGCGGGGGCACGTTTGTCGACCTCAGAGGGTTAATACGTGTAACTGTTTTACTCAACTTTTTTATTCACTATTAATTTACAAATTACTTAATATTTTAAAATGGGATATAAAACTTGAGATTAAATATTAAGTCTGTGCATACAAATGAATATGAAATATATTGCTATGTGAATATAAATATTTATTAAATGTGCAATAAATAATAACAATTATGTAACAGTTGAGGTGTAATGTAATGCCACATGTAAAATCTGAAATATAAAAGTAATCAAGCTGTGCTAGCTGTGTCTCTGTAACAATGGTGACAGAGGCTCATGGGTAATGTGGAGGCTCATGCGTAATATAGAGCCTCATGGGTAATGTAGAGGCTCATGGGTAAAGTGGAGGCTCATGGGTAATGTAGAGGCTCATGGGTAATGCAGAGGCTCATGGGTAATGTAAAGGCTCATGGGTAATGTAGAGGCTCATGGGTAATGAAGAGCCTTCTGTTATCCAAATATGCGAAAAACTGTTTGTTCACAGTTTCCGCTGCAGATATGCTTATTAAATCAAGAACAAAGCATTTATAGCTGTATTTATAAACTGCTTATTAATGTATATTCATGCTTTATAAATGATGAATTAACTGTTTACTAATGCTCAGCTAATGATTAGTAGTGAGCAGTTATTATAAAGTGTAACCTGTGTTTCTTAGTGATTCAAAACCTATACATCATTAAAAGACAAAGAAAATTGCGTATCAATTTCTTCTGTGGTTTTGTTTTCCTTTAATCTCTCTTTGTAGTGTGTGACGGGGGGCTTTTATTTAGCTATCCGGGATGATATAATATATTTCTTTGGCAGGAGCATACCTGTCTGGAGCCCGAATATTACTGATTGATTGTTTGTATAGATATATATGTTTCTGGAGGCTTTGTGACTGAGAATCAACATCAGACTGAGGGCGGCTGTATGTCGAAGCATCACTGTAGTCTAGCGGTTAGGACTCCGCCTTATCACATGGGCGGCTCAGCTTGAATTTGTCTCAGAAAGTTTTTTGTTTGTTTAAATTGTATTGTTGGGCGGCCATTACACTGTCCAGTCCATATTAATAACTTTCACCCTCTTTTATCCAGTCTAAAGAACTCCATCATTCCCCTCTGTTCAACAGAAGCACTGCCCACTTACAACATTATGAATCAACAAAACTTCCAAGAACTCAATTATTTATTTATTTATACATGTGTATATGCGTGTATATGTTAATGTATCACAACCCATCTAACAAATATTGAGGATTTTTTTCTGCATGATATCAGCATTCACCAGCAGGTGTCGCTGTGTGCATTCCAAACCTGGAGAAATCAACCACTTTTACACACATCAGGCTGGAAAGCTTCAAAGCTTCATGAAGCTTCATCTCACCATCACTACCTTCAGGTTCACTTAGCTCAACAGTTATACGCTATATTAGCAATAATGATTATTTTCATTCTTCATTCTGAACCCTGTCTGAAATGACTGGTGTTAGTGGCGTGTCCCTTAAAGGTCCCATATTGTACACCTTTCTTAAGTTTTATTTTAGGTTTTGATGTTTTTAAGAATATATATTTGCGGTGTACCAAAAACCATCTCGATATATTTTTACAGCTGCTTTCTCAGGAGCTCTGCCAAGAACAGGTGATTTTAGCCTGTCTACTTAATATTCATGAGCCTCTCTTCTGATTGGCCTGTTGTTTTCTGAGTGACACACGGCCAGGCCAACCACAGGTAACTAGGGTCATGTGTGCTGTAGCCGGCTGTGGCTTAGTAATGCTCACAAGTACGGTAAATAAAACACCTGTAATGATGGTGATAAATTACTTGTTATTAAAGCATAAACATTCACAAACCACTGTTAATTTAACATAAAAGCAAGCATAGTTTGGTGCATGGTTTGTCTGTGGATTGACTGTTTTGAAACTTATATGGTAGTTTCGCAGCCCCTAGACCTCTGCTATCATGAAAAAAGCCAGGAAATTTTATTTTTGACAATATGTCAAAAACGGTTTGTGATGCTGCTGTCAGATCAATACAGTTCTGCTTCATGTCTCAACTAAAGTTTCTTCACAAACTGTGCATTACATTGCAATTTCTTAAATGGCTTTGTCACTTCATATGCATGATGGAAATGTCCATTATGTACTTTTGACAGTATTGCCTATATGTGACATTTTAATTTTAAATATAAAGGCTGACATTATTTAGGCTTTCAATTGAATAAGCTGACTAAGTCTTGGGAGCTCTTGCGGGATGTCATTAATTTGCACCTCCTCAACTTCTGAGAGCCCTAGTGCAGCAGCTTTAACTGCAAACACAACATGTAATGATATAGAAAACATTACTGCTGACCAAAAGCATCATCACTTGTGAACAACAGCATGACTATATTTTACTGACCAGATCGATTTTTCCAAACACGTTGTGCTAGGATGTTCCTGTGCTGGCCTCTAAACATTGGAGACTTCAGGTCCCTTTCTTTCTTTTCTTTTTAGTCTAAAACTAAATGATATATTTGGGGGAGGCATGTGCAGAGCCATTTTCTTTAAATTTAGATAAATTGAAAGAGAAATAATGCATGAAAAACTTTACTTTTGGGGTTTCCAACTCATCAGCCATGGGTTTTGCCGCTTCCAGACATTCCTTAAATTGACTCTGATGCCATTTGTAGATGTTTTTTAAAGAGAAATAATTAAATGATAAAGTAAAAGCACAAAGAAATACAATAAGGAAAGAGATGAAGAAAAAGAAAGAGAGATAGAGAAAGAGAGATGGCATTCACAGCTGATTTGTAACCAAAATGTCAAGATGCACTTACTTAGTTCCACATGAACTGCAAACAATAAACACAACTACTTATAACTAAATAAATAAAATAAAAAACATACTTAAAATTCACACCTTAGCTACGACTGTCAGGAAAACGCCTCGCCTCCCTTCTTCTTATCTTTCTTCATCTTCCTCTTGGTTCATCGCATTTCATTATTCAGCACCACAAGAACAGCACATGGTCAAATGTGATATTGTTAACAACATTAAAATTATATAAATATATAAATCATGAAGGTTGAAGATGGCACCGTTGTGTGCGGCTTGCCGTCTACCGATTGCGTTACTTGTTATGTTTTTATTGACTTTGCTGCTTCTACGTTGTCACTCGTTGATCGCTTATGATCGGCAACAACTTTTAGATATTTATCATGCCATGCCAAAGCTTCTCTGAACTTATCCCGATCTAAACAACTATGAGTTTTACTCACCCGGCCACCTATGCTGGCGTGTCTTTGAACTTCCATGCAGGAGACGCCAGCGGAGACGTGGAAAACTGGGCGGCATTGCGGTCCCCCATCTCTTCTAACAATCTGGACTATTTCTTCGCAACGGAATTGTGGATAAAAGCAGGTGATATCAGTCCTTTTTCCGAACTGGTTCCCCCGGAGTATGACTTCTTTAACACTCCCCGGTTAACCGGCAGGGCAGGCGGACTTCAAGGATTTTAAAACAATGTTCAGTGTCGTTTATTGTCAACGGCCACTTTTACGAGCTTTGAAGTCCAGGAAATTCATTTAAATTCCCTCTATCCTATTCTACTCCTGCTAATCGTCCACCTTCATCTAGTAACTTTATCAATGAGTTTTCTGATCTCCTGGGGGATGCTTTGACGAGATATGACCATATTTTAATAATTGGTGATTTTAACATTCATGTATGCTGATCTGCTTCTGCTTTAGCTAAAGACTTTTTAAATGTAATATCCTCTATAAATGTTGTTTAATGGGTAAATGGACCCACACACTGTCACGGTCATACACTAGATCTAATACTGTCATACGGTCTATCGGTGGCTGATATTGAAATCAGTGACCTTCCACTCTCAGACCACAGACCAGTACTTTTTTCTACACTTCTTCCAGCTCCACCAATACAGCACCATCTCATGTACGTTGGTCTCGCACCCTAACCTCACATTCCCAGGACATTCTTTCTGACCGGCACCTGGAGGCTGATAATGCTCTAATATCTGGCTCCCGTACTTCAGATTTAGATGTCAATGAACTGATACAAGACTTTAATGATAAATGCTCCAACATTCTTGACTCCATCGCACCTTGCAAGCTCATCCATCCCAAACATAAGTCTCAGCCATGGATAAACAGCGACATTATGCCAACAGTGCAGACGGCTCGAACGAAAATGGAAGAAAGACATGCTCCAAATATCATCTGAGATGCTGACTGCCTCGTTAAATAATTTTCAAAAGGCAGAAAGGGCAGCAAAGAACAAATTCCTATCTGACATCATTAAGAGGAATTCACATTGCTCCAGAACTCTCTTTTCAACCATTGACTCTCATCATCATCTTTATTTATTTGAGCATCTGAGTTCCACAAAGTTGTACATAGTAGCAAGGTTCAGCACAGTAGGCAAAACTAAAGAAGGATACATGCGCAAATGAATAAGTAAGTAAATAAATAAAAAACGTGGATATGATGCTCAAAAGGGGTAGGTAGAAGCTTAACCTTATTGACGCCTACCCCCTTTTATACATTTGAGCAATAGATACATTTACTGTAATCAAGAAGACAATTGACACATATTTATGTTGTCCTATTCCAGTGACTATACAATCAACAATATTAACTCACAACCATTCTGCTGATTCCAAGACAAGGAAAGAAGACTCTTCAATAAGTACAAAAACCCATCATTGCAAATAACAACTAGTCACCAATCTTTTAATTTGATCTTTTGTTCCTTATTGTTATGAATTCAATGCATTTAATGGCCACAATTGTTTATAATTATAAATAGTTTAATTATTAGGGATGTCCCGATCCGATCACGTGATCGGAAATCGGGCCGATCGCGTGTTTTCAGACTCGATCGGAATCGGACGTTACCTCCCGATCAGGACTCGGATATATATGTATTTATATTCTCATTATTTTTTAACACCTCTATTATGCGGTGACACAGAGTTACGGCGGTTTCACACTGCACGCGTTATTAGAGTGTAAGCAGCGCAGGAGCAGTGCGTATGGTGAGCAGGAGCAGGACACGCGCGTTTTGCTTTCATACTGGCAGCGTTTGTCACGCGCGGCTGAACCGTGGGTTGTGTACAGACAGAGTCTATAATGGATAAGTTGGCATTGCTTTTTTTCGTTTTCAAATACATTTAAGAGAAAAGACTTGTCAAGAAGCTTATTTTATTAATAATTTCATTTATATAACTTTTGGTTCATCTTTGTTTTTATTGTTATGGCAACAAGTTTGTTTTTGGACATTTGTTTTCTTTTTAAATTGCTGTTGGTCATTTGATTGACTGTTTAAAACACAATAGATATCATCAATGCACTTTTTGGATAAAACTGCGGTGTATTTTGGCCATGATCAATGTATTGTCACTTTAATTCAGCAAAAGCGGCGCAGCAAAAATAGACTCGGCGCCGAAACGATCACGGCACTCCTGCTCTGCTACGCACTGCCGCGCCGCCTCTGCGTGCGGTGTGAATGCTCTAAAGCCTGGTTTAATCTGTTAACATGGGCGGCGAAAAAAATACGCGCTGCACGCTCTGTTTTAACAGTGCAGTGTGAAACCGGCGTAAGAGTTAGGAGTGCAGTTCCTAAAAGCACATTAGGGGAAAGTGGGGTGAGTTGTGCCAGTTTTTACTCAAAGTGACTTTAAAGTGAGGCCATGGCAGTAATGCCTTCAACTTAAGGATGTACATATATTTCAGGATGTGGTGCATCCCTGAGAACAATAACTTTGGATCTGAAATAAATTGTTTCAGAAATATAGCTCTTGGGAAAAAAGTGGTCTCATGGCACAACTTGCCCCTGGTGCGGGGGCAGTTGTGCCTTTGGGGGAATACATTGGGGGTAAATTGTGCCAGTGATTTCTGAAGTAAAACAGAACATTTTAATGTTATGAACTGTAATGCTATATGAAAGCAAGATAAATTCAATACAAAATTACTAATTTAAGGTTTATTTAGATATTGTCACCCTGGAATACCATAGCATGCATTTTTCCTACTATGGTCAATTGCATAGGGATTTTGTATTGAACATAACTCTGGATCACAGTGTCATAGAGACAAGGGGGCGGGCTCATTTTACTCAGACGACCAATCAGTCTCTCAGGATCATTGTGAAGCTATCAAGCTACGCCCTAGCAACCATTTAGAGCACCATAGCAACACAATATATGATATTTGTGAATCATTTCAGGCAAAAAGTCTTTGGCAATAGATGCCTGTTGACATAGCGCTGTCTGTCAATTATGTAACATATAAGAATAAAGTGACTAGGCTTATTTCTAAACATCCTATTGTGACATAGGCCACTTAAAAACGGAATAAAACTTCTCTTTAATAACATAGTGCAAACTCAAAACTGAAATCAGTGTTAGCTAAATTAAACAAATAGCAGGCAGGCCTAAGTCAAACAATGATGAGGCATGCCCATCTCCTCACTTCTCAAGATTATCCCCTGTGAGTATGTAGGTCTAGGTGGTCTGGATCTGGCACAACTTAACCCAGGCCCTTTGGCACAAATCACCCCAGACCTACAAGTTTGAAAAACTAGCATGATCCAGCAGTTAAGAGCTAACATCATGCTAACTGTATAGACTCATTGTGTAGACTACTAAAGCACTAAAACATGTGTGAAATGTTTTCAAACTTGTCTATAATTGTTCAGACACTACAATAAAAAAAACCTTAATCATAGAAATTTTACTTTGAAAGGGAAAAAACTGTTTTTTGCACTAAAATGTGCTTAACTCTCATGCCATGTGTCTCTCTTCTTTGGAGGACGAGTAAAAGTGATTGCTTTTCAAAATTATGTGGTCACATGACCAATTTCTTCTATGGTTTTCCAGAAACAAGGGTGGAACTACTTCCCCCCTGGCACAAATCACCCCACTCTCCCCTACTGGCTTTGCAAACACTGTGGCACTTTTATTTTTTATTTGTTTACATGCCTACCGGATATTTTAAGTTGAGGTGCTATTTGTTTATATATTAGACTTTTTTTAATATTTACTGTTGCACTAAAGTCCAAAAGTGAAGAATTTATTTATTACTTGATTGTTCAAGCTACCTCACAGAAGTGCTCTGTTTGTTAACAGAGTTGTTGAATGTTAAAATAAGGTGAATTAAATAAAAAATAAGGAACATCCATGGATCTGTTTTTTTCGCTCTTCTTTAGGCCTATTCTTTTTTTTTTTTGCATTATAGAAGTATCGGATCGGGACTCGGTATCGGCAGATACTTAAAATCAAATGACTCGGACTCAGGACTCAGGGCAAAAAAACCTGATCGGGACATCCCTATTAATTATATTATCTTTATTATCTTATATTATCTTTTTAGTTTGCCAGTCACAAAAATACAACATAAATAGATTGCTCTGCAGCTAATTCCATTTCCACACTTAAGGACATTCTTCCGTCCTGTACTTAGACAGTATGACTTGTTTATACTTTGATTTGAATTGCTAAATGAATGGGCACTGCTTGAGTTGGGCTCTCAGGTTATTCCAGAGCCTGACACCACACACAGACACACACGTACTTTTCCTCGTAGTTCTGAAAGCCGGTACTTTAAGTTGGCCATAACCTCTCAAATTGTAACAGAATACAATAATAGTACACACGACACTGTCATTATTAACAGGAGCGCTAGAGGGCGCTTGACTTTAAAACGTAACTATAGGTGGTAATAAGCTGTTACTGTAATAAGCACATACGATCTTCTCTATTAATCACTTTCACCCTCTTTTATCCAGTCTAAAGAACTCCATCATTCCCCTCTGTTCAACAAAAGCACTGCCCACTTACAAGATTATGAAACAACAAAACTTCCAAGAACTCATTTATTTATTTATTTATGTATGTATTTATGTATTTATGTGTTTATGTGTTTTTGTGTCTGTATATGTTTATGTTTATGTATCAAGCCTTTTTAAACCATCTAACACACATGTTGGTGCTGTCCCGCTTGTTGTGGAAATGATCTGTATAGTGGTGAGACTGCAATGAAAAGCAAACCCACTTGTCTTTGAAGTACTTTATTCTTGCAAGAAGGCCTTAGTACAGTTAATTCCCTTATAAGGTAATGCTTGGGACTTTCATTAACGTAAGCTTGTGAAAGCACATATTCAGATTATCTACAGATCGTATCACCCTTGTCTTATGCAGTACACACACCAAAAGCTCTATATGGAAAGTTCCCCTGTTCCAGCCCCTTTGACCTCTCTTCAGCTTCACTCCTTTTCTATCTGTGAAGCAAGAGATGCTCCAAGTTCTCTTCAAATACACATGTGGTTTTAACACCCTTAGCTACACACATACACTCCCTTCCTATGACCCTTAAGTTCGCAGGCCAAGCTCAAACTAGGCTTTAGGTTGAGCTCGCCCTGCAAATTCAACACATCTTCATTTGAACATTTTATTTCATTTTCAACCATAAAACTGTATGCAATGTCTATTATTTTCTTATTTGATCTTTCAACTTGTCTGATAATCTTTATTAACTCCTGTGCACGATGAATCAGTTTGTCTCGAGGGGGTTGAGTCTTGGTGGAAGACCTTCGCCAGCGTCTTTCTCTCCTTCTTCTCAGTCTTGCGAGCTCTCTTTGAGTGGATCCTCTGGAGGTGTTCAACTACAAGATCATCCATAAAAATCTCAACTTTGTCCATCCATCTATCTTCTTCCGCTTATCCGGGGCCGGGCGCGGGGGCAGCAGTCTAAGCAGGGATGCCCAGACCTCCCTCTCCCTGGACACTTCCTCCAGCTCTTCCGGGGAGACACCGAAGCGTTCCCAGGCCTGCCGGAGACATAGTCCCTCCAGCGTGTCCTAGGTCTTCCGCGGGGTCTCCTCCCGGTGGGACATGCCCGGAACACCTTCCCAGGAAGGCGACCAGGAGGCATCCAGAAAAGATGCCTAAACCACCTCAGCTGGCCCCTCTCGATGTGGAGGAGCAGCGGCTCTACTCTGAGCTCCTCCTGAGTGACCGAGCTTCTCACCCTATCTCTAAGGGATCGCCTAGCCACCCTGCGGAGAAAGCTCATTTCGGCTGCCTGTATCCGGGATCTTGTCCTTTCGGTCATGACCAACAGCTCATGACCATAGGATCATCCGCAAAGAGCAGAGATGAGATCATGTGGTCCCCAAACCTGACACCCTCCGGCCCCTGGCTGCACCTAGAAATTCTGTCCATAAAAATTATGAACAGAACCGGCGACAAAGGGCAGCCCTGCCGGAGTCCAACATGCACCGGGAACAAGTCTGCCAAGGCGTGTCAGCCAAGACAGCCAAGACAGCCCCACAACATCCAGAGACTTGAGGTACTCGGGGCGGATCTCATCCACCCCCGGTGCCTTGCCACCGAGGAGTTTCTTGACTACCTCGGTGACTTCAGCTTGGGTGATGGACGAGTCCACCTCCGAGCCCTCAGCCTCTGCTTCCTCAATGGAAGACGTGACGGTGGGATTGAGGAGATCCTCGAAGTATTCCTTCCACCGTCCGATGACATCCCCAGTCGAGGTCAACAGCTGCCCACCTCTACTGTATACAGCGTTGGTAGGGCACTGCTTCCCTCTCCTGAGGCGCTCCAGGTGTCACTGTCGCTGCCCATGTGGGCATTGAAGTCCGAGTCCCCAGTCGGAGCACTTTCCAGCACCCCTCCCAGAGACCCCAAGAAGGCCGGGTACTCTACACTGCCATTTGGCCCATAGGTGCACACGACGGTGAGAGACCTATCCCCGACCCGAAGGCGCAGGGAAGCGACCCTCTCGTTCACCGGGGTGAACTCCAACACATGGCGGCTGAGCTGGGGGGCTATAAGCAAACCCACACCAGCCCGGCGCCTTTTACCATGGGCAACTCCAGAGTGGTAAAGAGTCCATCCTTTCTCAAGGAGTGTGGTTCCAAAGCCCAAGCCGTGCGTGGAGGTGATCCCGACTATCTCTAGTCGGTACCTCTCAACCTCCTGCACAATCTCAGGCTCCTTCCCCGCCAGAGAGGTGACGTTCCACATCCCTAGAGCTAGTTTCCGTGTCCAGGGATCGGGTTGTCGAGGCCCCTGCCTTCGACTGCCGCCCGATCTACTACGCACCGGCCCCCGCCTTCGACTGCCGCCCGATCCACTACGCACCGGCCCCTTACGGTCCCTCCTGTAGGTGGTGAGCCCGCGGGAGGGCGGCCCCACGTCGCTCTTTCGGACTGAGCCCGGCCGGGCCCCAACCCCAGGCCTGGCTCCAGGGTGGGGCTCCGGCTGCGCCATGCCGGGCGACGTCACGGTCCTTGGATTTGTCTTCATCATAAGGGGTTTCTGAACCTTTGTCTCAACTTTGTCTGTCACATTAACATTTCTGTTTTCTGTTTCATCATCATCTGTTACACTCAATGCATTAATCACAGTCTTTAACATATTCAATTTCTGGAGAAGCATTTTCAGAAGAAGAAGAAGATTTATCAGAAAAATTCATAATCAATTGTTCTCCAACATTTATTACAAGCTTTATGTTGAATGTAACTAGTGATGTGTGTGTGTGTCTGAATGATGCCGCAGCTCTATATATATATTGTGTGAAATATAGTTTTTTAGTGGACTCAAATGAAATGGGTTTACAGTAATAATATGCTCACATTGCTAGCGCAGTATAGCCTGGTTTCACAGACAGGGTTTAGATCTTGGGTTTGTAGAGGAAAGTTGAGTGTCACTCAGAGTCAAGACCATTCAAGACCACAGAGCAAAATCCTCAGTGTTAAAGTACACAGTTCAGAGTCTATATGAGCCCAATCTACAGAGAGGACAAAGTTACACTGGTATAGTGTCACTATATAGCAACGGATTTAAACACTCGGTTGGTCAGATGAGAGGAAATTAATAACCACAGGAGGAGCTGATGATGTTTAAAGGAGGAGCTGTAACTATATATAATGAAGAGGAAGACTGACAGAAACAGAAAATGGCTGATAAGTGTGATCTGTGTCTGCTGGGACTGATCATTCTCTCTTCACTTCTCACAGGTAAAGAAATCTGTATTTTCTCTAAAGACATTTAGTGGAATTAGTCTGGAAAGAGTTCATTTGAACATGCTCAGTTTATTCTTGCACACATTCACGTTGTGATCTCAGAGTTGTGTATTGATACACACAGATCATACTGCATTATTCCTGATACTGGACATAGTGTCACTCAACATCTGATGATGAAGAATTATCTTCATATTAAGAGTGTGTCAGTGATTTTAACAGCTCTCTGATAAAGACTAATAGTTTATTCTGGAGAGTGTGTTGTTTGCTTTAAGTCAGGAAAACTACATGGATCTACTATAGCAGATTCAGAGATTCAGGGAGAGTTGACCTGATTACTAGAGGGATAACGAATAAAGACACAGAGAGACATGAGAGACTGAGTCTGGAGTCTGACTGCTCTCTGAACATCAAGAACGTCACAGTAGAAGATTATGGATTATACAGATGCAGACAATATGTGAATGGAGAACAAGGACCTGATGCTTTTGTTTCTCTGCATGTTCTTCATGGTAAGTTTATGATTATGTGGTCAATTTAAAAAGGGCAGATTCTCCCTTTAAACTCAGATGATGATTGAAGAGTCTGTGATTTGTGTCTTGTGTTCAGTTTCAGTGTCTCCATCTTCATCATTATCTTCATCATCATCTTCATCCTCACAGACTGAGATCAGTCCAGGCCGCTCTGTGACTCTCTCCTGTCAGTTGTATACTTTATACTCCTGTTCTGAGGGAGTTGAGCTGTTGTGGGTAAATCAGACTGGTGTTGATCTGAAGACAGACTCCAGATATCAGATATTATCATCATCAGATCAAGATCACTGTATCATCACTCTGACTACAACACTCCTGAATGAAGATGACAACAGAGAGTGGAGATGTCAGCTTACTCGCAGAGATCAGCTCGAGACCTCAGTCAGATACACTGTCAAGTATTCAGGTGAGAAAACACTCTTTTCTGACAGATTTGTGAAAACTTCCACAGATTGGCTCTACTCTTTCTGATGGCTTCATAAGTTTTGGAGTTGTAAAATATTAGTGGTAAAAATCATAAACTGCATAACAATCCTTATAATCCCCAATATTGGCCTCCTACATGGGTCATACATGATATATTGCATAAATCAGACGAGTGTATTAAAGCCTAGTATGACCCATGTAGGAGGTCGGCTTTAGGAATTATAAGGCTTATGTCCTTCATTCAAGCTGAAGGTTTATTTGCAGAAGCTCAACTGTGTTTCACTCTCATATAAACCAGGAATAGATTATACAGTAACACATTAATACAGTTATACAGTAATACAGTACAGTCTCTTCTCAACTACTGCCACTGTAAACTGTGATGATGGAACACAAACTGCAGGTCATGATCGATATGAACATATGATGTTAATGTCCTACAGATGATGCGTCTGAACATTCATCTTCTGCAGATCCAGTCACTTCACCAACACTGATTCCAGTCAGAAGCTCAAACTCTGAGAAGACATCAAGCCGAACTACAGCAGCAGCTCCTACACAAGGTTCATGATCACATGATCACTGTATAAATAGATTTATTTTTGGTGAATGGCGATAGTCATTCTCCTCCTGACAGCTTGAGAGTGAAGTAAGAAGATAATAGATGACAGACTCGTGCACATATTCATCATTTCTGTGATGTGAAGCTCAAGTATTATGTGATGATGATGTTGTGTATATGTGGCATTATGTGTTGAACTGAACTAACAGACGTGATCCACAGATCCAGCTGATACAGCATCAGAAACTGGAGTCAGTGTGACTGCTGGATCATTATACAGAGGTACGACACGTTCATTTATACTGACAGCTTTATAACATTAAACTATCAGTCAGTCTGTAAATGCTTCATCAATAACTGTTGATAGTTGAATACCCTTGACTTCAGTCATGTACAGTTTCTCTTCTTCCTCTCATGTTTCCTGCAGTGATTGTGATTATTGTTGAGATCGCAGTGTTTGCTGCTCCTACTGTGATTCTTCTTCAGATCATCTGTGCAAGAAGAGCTGGTGAGTTTTGAGCCGCACACAATCTGATGATTCACACTCATCTGATCTGGAACAATCTGCAATCATGATAAAAACACATACGAGAGGTCAGTCAATGCTTTTATTTTGCAGGGAGGAAGGACTTGAAGCACCCAGAGGAAATAGAGATGCCGACAATATTAGAATAAAATACTGATGAGTTTAGAGCCAATCTGCAGCAATATTTACAATAGCAAAAACTTACAGAGGATTGTTCATTGTTTTATTTTCTTCTTCTCAGAAAACAGAGAAAAAACTCTGAGCACTTATAGTGACATAATCATGTTTAGATTAAAATGTGTTTTTTCACATATAAAAAGCCAGATTTATTTTCATTTATATGGATTTTATGGATATATTTGCCTACAGTGTTGAAAGTCATTCTCTTGCACTTCATATGTAAACTGCTTTAAATATAATATTAATACAGTAATGGACAGACTCAGACTGTATAATCTCTCTCTGTTCTGTGTGATGGAGCTGATTTGAGGATTCTTGGATCTTGTCTGTTCATTCCTGTTTTTAGCATCTTTTTTCATTTTGAATGATTGCTATAATTTTCTTAATAAAACCTCTGCAGTTGTGTTTAATAAGTCTCCTTTCCTGAGATGTTTGTTAGGAATATGTTAATTCCCCTTTTTGAGCTGGTAATGTATCTGTAAGTCCACTGAAGCGAGTTGTAGTTATGAAGCCGCTTCAATAACCGAGAGCTAGATATTGGGTCTTAAACACCTCACGACACCCTGAAGGACCCACTGAGAGGTCAGACTTGAAGCACTGTTCCTGAGATGCTCTTCTTGGTGGTTAACTGTAAGCAGCAGACAGATCCAGCAAGAGGAGAACTGAGGATCATGCAATAACAAGTCATGTAAAATACACATTTTTTGGCTGCAATTTAAAAACATACTACAATAATAAAAAAATAGAAAAAAGAAAAAAAAGCAAAACCTGCTGCAAACAATGAAACATAAAAAAAAAAGAAAACATCATGAATACATTGCAATAATAGAAAATAGTGCAAAATAAAAATAGAGTACAAAAAGTAATGAAAAATAAACAATAAAATTGCTTCAATTAAAAACAAAAACTGAAATAGCAAAACATAATGCAAAATATGAAATAAATTTGCTGCAAACACTGGGACATTAAAACAATGAAAACATCACAAACGCATTGCAATAATAAATAACACTGAAAAATTTAATAAAACTGCAAAAAAGTATGCAAAATAAACAATGCAATAATAAAAACATTTAGCAAAATAATAAAAAAAACTGCAAACATAAATATCTAATAATTTATTATATAAATATTGATTTAATCTGTGTTGCACGTACAAGTTCTTATCCATAATTAAAATATCCATGGCTTTACCTCGTATTCCTCTGATAAACGTTCATGTGACTAACAAACCCTGATAAACCAAATTAAGACGATACAGAAAGTAAAATGAAGAGGTTCGAATGTAGATTAATTTAGATGGATGTGAAACACAGCAGGCAGTCGGTCAGAACTGCGTAAGTTGAATTAATTGAAGAGACACACCAAACAGGGTCCAAGTTTAACTTGTTTACTGAAGAGCTGGTTGAGTTTACATGTGTGGTTCTATAACAAATTACACAAGAAAAATAAACATTAATATATATATATATTCTACAACATAATCATTTAAATAATTAACAGTATGCATGCTGTATACAACATTCACATTAATAAAGTACTATTGGACAATGTTAAATACTTATTCTGAACATCGCCACAAGGCGGCGCTAGAAGCGCGTAAATACCGCGACTGGGCATGACATATGCATGTGATAAACAGCTGATCACCATGTGATAATAATCATTTCCGAATTAAAGCATCCAACAATAAAATAATGTCCAATACATAACGTCTACCTCAAATAACACATAGAAACTCTAAACATACTAAATAGAAAGAATAATTCTGTCAGAATGATACTAATCGACTACTGTTTAGACTGTTGAATATAAACTACTAGTTTCTTGGTATCAACAGGAAATATTTGGAAATATAAACTTACTTGACATGCACGCACACAGCAACTCCATATAAACTTCACTGAATCGTAATCAAACTACTATAGATGAACTACAATGAAGCTGCCCGAACTTAACACTCTCACATGCGTTGCATCTTCTCTCTAACGCGGTTTCCGCTTCAGCCCAGATGACGCTACAATAAGTAGCGCTGTGATTGGTCAGAATCATCCAAGCCATTTAAGGGCATCCGGGCCTTTTGTACAGCCGCCCCCGAATTCAAGAACTGAATTCGATCATCTCACAAAGGTCTATATCTGGGCCTAGTCATCCTCAGGTAGGGCCGGAAGCTGGATGAGGCGAGCCACGACTCGCGTGTAGGTCTTACCCTTGACATCTACATTGGCTGTCCGGACCCGCCCATCTGCGCCTGGGAACACCTGGGTGATTCTGCCTACTGGCCAGAAGGCACGAGGAAGTTGAGGATCGACAATCATGACCACGTTCCCGCTCTCTAATGACCTTTTCTCGGTCTTCCACTTCTGGCGAGCTTGGAGACCGGGTGAGTAATACTTGAGAAAATGTCTCCAAAAGTGTTCTGCAAGCAGTTGGCTGTGGCGCCAGCGTCTGCGACTCAGAATCTCGGACTCTTGGTAGACTACTTGAGGTAAGGATGCGTCTCTACGGCCAATCAGAAAGCAGTACGGGGTGATTGGATCAGGGTCAGCTACGTCAGATGAGGTATACCCAAGGGGCTTTGAGTTGAGAATACCTTCAACCTCAACCAGAACTGTTCTCAAAACTTCTTCGGTGACAGTCTGAGCCCCGATGGTCACTCTGAGGGCTGTCTTAATCGAGCGGATCTCCCTCTCCCAGCAACCGCCGAAGTGAGGGGTGCCTGGCGGGTTGTAAACAAACTTTATCTGCTGGCTGGCGAGGTGACTCTGTAGCTCCTCTTGGAGGTTGGCGAAAGACTCATTTAATTCACGTTCTCCTCCCTTAAAGTTGGTGCCTTGGTCGCTCAATAACTCATACGGTTTCCCTCGTCGTGCAATGAACTGTCGTAGGGACATCAGGAACGAATCAGAATCAATACTGGTTAGAAGGTCGAGATGGACTGCCCTGGTGGTCATACACTTAAAGACTATGCCCCACCTCTTCTCGTTACGGCAGCCGATTTTAACTAAGAAGGGGCCGAAACAGTCCATGCCAGTTGAGTAAAAGGCTGGACGGAAGTATCTCTGCCTGGTAAGGGGTAGGTCGGCCATAAAGGGGACTTCTGGGCGGCCTCTCCATTTTCTACACTCTACACACTGGCGCTGGTGTCGGCGGACAGCTTCACGGCCTTTAATAATCCAGTATGTCCTTCTGATCTCGGCGAACAGTCTCTCTGCACCGGGGTGATGCAGCCTCTCGTCATAATCCTTGATGATTAGCTCTGTGGTCGGATGTCGAGGGTCTAGGACAACTGGATGAATAGCCTCCGCTTCTAGTACCTCACAGTGACGAAGACGGCCTCCTACACGAATCAGTCCAGCAGCAGCGTCGAGCTCAGGGGAGAGTGAGACCAGCCTGCTTGTGGCTAACACTGGTTTGCCTGACTTCAGAAGCTTCAGCTCATCGGGAAATGACTCTGATTGAGCTTGGCGAAGGACTGCTTGTTGAACGTCTCTTTGGAGGTCAGAACTGGAGGTGTAGGCCGCCCCGTGAAGCTCCTGCCCATAGGCTTTCAGGTACTCTGACAGCGTGTTGTAGTGCGGTGGCTTAAGTGGGGGTGCAGTTGTGGTCACTAACCCAGAGAAGGCAGACTGTCTTAATTCACTGTTTGGCTCTTCAAACGATAGAGGGGGCTGTCCGGGCCACCTATCTGGTGGCAGCTTGAGGAAGGCTGGTCCCTGGCTCCACCGGCTCCCTGTAGCAAGGTCACAAAGAGGCTTGCCTCGCGTGATGTCATCCGCTGGATTGTCTGCAGATCTAACATAGCACCAGGTGGCCGAAGCTGTTATCTCTTGTATCTCTGCCACCCGTGTTCCTACGAACACCTTGTAACGACAGGAGCTGGATGTCAGCCATGTGAGCACGGTGGTAGAGTCTGACCAGAGCGTGGTGGAGTGAATAGGAATTGTAAGCTCTGTAGTCAGGAGTTGGGAAAGCTGCGCTCCAGTAAGCGCGGCACACAGCTCTAAGCGGGGTATAGATTGTTGCTTGCGGGGCGCAACGCGGGATCTGGCGACTATAAAGATGACTTCTACCTGACCTTTTTTGTCTTCTATCCGTAGATAAGCCACCGAACCGTATGCCTGCTCCGATGCGTCACAGAAAACGTGGACGTCGTATCTACATGACAAGTGATCCATCTGTGAGCTGGCATAGCATCGGGGTAGAGATATCTTCTCTAATCCACTTAACTCCTTCTCCCACTCAGACCATGAAGTAAGGAGTTCCTCAGGTAATTGCGGATCATCCCAGTCGCGCCTTTTATCCCATAATCGCTGTACTAATATCTTCGCCCGGGTGGTGTAAGGGATAATATAACCGAGGGGGTCATATTGGCTAGCCAGTACATGGTAGATGTTGCGCATTGTCACAGTGGAGCAGCGGCTAGCTCTGTGCTTGTAACGTAGGGTGTCGGACTGACAGTGCCAATGTAATCCGAGCGTAGACTCGTGGACGTCTTGTTGGCCTTGACTAAGCCAGAGGTCACAGGTATCGGATCTCGACTCAGAAGGGAGGTGAGTAACCACTGACGGGCAATTGCTGGCCCATTGTCGAAGCTCAAAGCCTCCGGCGGTTAAGAGAGAACATAGTTGATCAACTAGGTCTCTGGCCTCTCGAGGGGAATGAAGACTATGTAAACAATTATCAACATAGAATGATTTTTCAATTACCTCTCTGACTGGGTCTCCAGACTGGCTGTGGTCTATGACGTGCCTCTGAAGGGCGTAAGTGGCACAGCAGGGACTGCATGTGGTACCAAAGGGGAGAACTTGCCATTGGTACACATTAGGGGGTTGCTCCGGCTTCAGGTCACGCCACAGGAATCTGAGTAAGGGCATGTCATCAGGGAGTAGCCTCACCTGGTGAAACATGCCTCGAATATCACTGCTTATGGCTACCTGATGCTCGCGGAAGCGGAGCAGAACTGCTAGCAGTGATGAGCTTAGCGTAGGTCCTGGAAGAAGAAACTCATTTAGGCTGTGACCTTCATATTGGAAGGAGCAGTTATAGACGACCCGGTTCTTGTTATTATGCTGCACCATATGGTGGGGGATGTACCATGACTCTGTGGAGCTCGCAACTTCTCTCGGTTCCAGCTTGGCTATGTAACCTGCCTCCTTCAGCCTAGTTATCTCAGCCTGGTAGGCCAAAGCCTGGTCTGGGTTCTTAAGCAGTCTCCTTTCAACACTCCTGAGTTGAGGGAGAACAGCTTCTTTGGTCATGGTCAGCTGTGGCATGCTCTGCCTCCGAAGCAGTGGTGTAGCATACCGCATCGTCCCTTCTACCTCCACTCGGACCGTCTTTTCCTGCAAGAGTCTGATGGCTTCTTGGTCTAGCTTGGATCTCGTCACTACCTTTTCGCTGCGGTAGGGAATCACATCCATCTGCCATAATCTCTCAACGTGAGCAAACAGGTCTGCGTTGGGGAGGACAGAGGTGAAGAAACACTGGTGCGTGTTAATCTCGTGACGAATCTCATGCGTAGGACCTTGAAGAGTCCATCCCAGGCGGGTCTTGACTGCTGCGGGTCCACCTGGTGGGCCTAACCGGACTGGTTCAATGGGCGTGATGAGGTGGGGGCAATCTGATCCGATCAGCAACATTGGCTGCACTTTATCCATCTGCTGCAACGGGAGGCCAGTTAGATGTCTGTATCTCTTCTTTAAGGAAGCCACCGAGTATGTGTGTTCAGCAAGACCTAGTCTCTCAGCTGTAAAGGCGTGTTGGATGAGGTATTTCTTGTGGGGATGAGACACAGATGATACTGTGAAGGAGACAGCCGCCCCATGAAGCACCTGCTGATCCTGTCTCACTGTTCTCAGTATCAGGTCTTCTGGTTGTCCTCTGAGGTTCAATTGCTGTGCGGCTGCTTGAAGGAGAATAGTCCTCTCAGACCCGTCGTCAAGCACTGCATATGTCTCTAACGATGCATCTCCGTTCGTGATGATTACCTTACTCACTTTCAGCATGACTCTACGGCTACTGACAGAACGGTCAACGTACAAGATGTCTTTCGTAGTACTCACAAGACAGGAGTTTTCTGGGGGTTTGGGCGCTGTACTGGCGGTCACAGCTCTCTCGTTCAGATCATGCAATATAAGGAGGTGTTTCCTGTTGCAGGTCTTGCACAAGGCTTTCAGTGTGCATCTGGAAGCGTGATGATTGCGGCCGCATCTCCAACATCTATTATTCTTACGAATCCAGGCCTCCTTCTGGTCCCTAGTCAACTCTTTGAAGTTGTGACATCCATTCAGAAAATGATTGGCATTATCACAATAAGGGCAGTAGGCACGTAACTTCTCTTGGTACCTGGCAGAGCTGGGCCGGGACTCTGGAGCGAACACTCTGCGTTCACTATCTGCAGCAGGTTTCTCTGTACCCAGTAGGAAACTCGTAGATCTCCCAGGAGGCTTGGAGTCGTGACGACCTTCTCGCTTCTTAGTAGTTAAGGGTGGAACATATGTAACGGTCTTGGCAGTGTCATCTTGGACCTGGAGCTCATACTCTAACCAGTCCGCAAAGTCGATAAGAGTGGGGACTGTGATCCTAGAAGGATGGACATACCTCTTAAAGCTGATCTGGAGCTCATGAGGGAGCTTGCCTTGGAGTCTAGACACGTGTGAACCGCATTCTAATTCAGATGCTCCCTCAGACCCCAATTGTTCCAACATACTCACTAATGAGCGTACACGGAGGGCGAAGAACTTGAATGCTTTAACGTCACCTGGCTTGAGATTGGGACCTTCTAGTACTTCTGCGATATTCCGCAGCACAAGCTTGTGGGGTTGACCATACATCTTCACAAGAGCTTGCATAGTGTCTGTATATGGTCTCACAGAATTACAGTAGGAATCTGCTACTAGTAGGGCCTCTTCTAGCTCTAAATGATCAGTCAGGATCTGATACTTAAAGCGTTCACTCGCATTCACTGGCAGAAGGTTCTCTAGTGCCATCCGTAATCTTGAGAACTGTCTAGGATCAGCTGCTGTCAGACTGGGGATGGTAGGCTTAGGGCCTCGATATATCTGCTCCTGGACGTGCTGCATCTCCGCTCTAGGCACTAATTCTGGGCATGGAGGCAGACAGAAGTCTCTATCACTCTGGCGACGACTATGTCTGGGACTAAGCGTCTCATCCTCATATTTTACAGCTGTTACCGGCTGGGCTGTGTTGGTGTAGGACATCTGTGGGGGGGCACGACGACTCTCTTCAGCAAATGGGTGCTCTGGCCTGGATGAAAACGTTAAGTCTTCCATCTCGTTTGTCAGCTGCTCACACTGGACCGATCGGTTTAGAGGAAGCTCACCAGCATACACTGCAGAATCTCTCTGTCTATGGACGGACGGTGGCACATGAGTGCGAGGGGCTGGAACTGGCGTTACTGGTCGACGAGGAGTCTCTCTTCCTGTGGCTATCTGCTGAATCTCCCGCTTTAGCGTAGCATTCTCTGCCTGGAGCCCTCGCATTGTGGACAGAATCTCAGGTAAAATATGATTGCGTAGCTCATTGTTGTCTCTTTTCATCTCAGTCCACATAGATTTAATATCAAACAGCTGCTGGTCTTGGAGGCGGAGCTGATCATACTCTTGCGACGCATGTCCAGTTGGATCTGGCCATTCATCTCGTAGTAGTAGATCATCTGCGTACGGTGACTGACTCTCTGGAGAAGATGATCGTGAGACGCTATCAACCGTGGGTGGAAACAAAGGTAGTGCTCTCTTCATATGTGCTGAATCAGAAACTTGGTAATCTGCTAGATGTGCAGGTAGTCTTATTTGTCGTCTAGGTCGGACAACAGGAAGATCTGGTTCAGAATGGGATGTCATCTCTACTGTAATTCACCATCCGGCTCGAAGGACCATTAAAATGAAGAGGTTCGAATGTAGATTAATTTAGATGGATGTGAAACACAGCAGGCAGTCGGTCAGAACTGCGTAAGTTGAATTAATTGAAGAGACACACCAAACAGGGTCCAAGTTTAACTTGTTTACTGAAGAGCTGGTTGAGTTTACATGTGTGGTTCTATAACAAATTACACAAGAAAAATAAAATTAATATATATATATATTCTACAACATAATCATTTAAATAATTAACAGTATGCATGCTGTATACAACATTCACATTAATAAAGTACTATTGGACAATGTTAAATACTTATTCTGAACATCGCCACAAGGCGGCGCTAGAAGCGCGTAAATACCGCGACTGGGCATGACATATGCATGTGATAAACAGCTGATCACCATGTGATAATAATCATTTCCGAATTAAAGCATCCAACAATAAAATAATGTCCAATACATAACGTCTACCTCAAATAACACATAGAAACTCTAAACATACTAAATAGAAAGAATAATTCTGTCAGAATGATACTAATCGACTACTGTTTAGACTGTTGAATATAAACTACTAGTTTCTTGGTATCAACAGGAAATATTTGGAAATATAAACTTACTTGACATGCACGCACACAGCAACTCCATATAAACTTCACTGAATCGTAATCAAACTACTATAGATGAACTACAATGAAGCTGCCCGAACTTAACACTCTCACATGCGTTGCATCTTCTCTCTAACGCGGTTTCCGCTTCAGCCCAGATGACGCTACAATAAGTAGCGCTGTGATTGGTCAGAATCATCCAAGCCATTTAAGGGCATCCGGGCCTTTTGTACAAGAAAGTGATATATATATATATATATATATATATATATATATATATATATATATATACAATTTTATGCACATGTTGATTTTAATGTCCTCCCCATTTTATGCAAGATGAAGAGAAATATGCAGAGAAAGGCAGAATATTGGGTGTAAGTTTTACAAAATGAGAGGAAGGTGTTATTAGAAAAAGCTTTATCTTCAATAGCAAGCTATATTAATATATGAATTCCTTTAAACATGATTACATGCTGCCAGTATTGTTGTAAGCAGTTTAAAGGCCTCTTCACACCAAGGATGAGTTTTCAGGCTGATGAACAATAAAAAACATTGACAGCCAATCAGGATCAATCCGACTTTATTTTCTCTCTTCTGATGCATTGACATTCAGATGGAAATGCTGAAGTCAAAAGAGTGTGTACGATACCTGAATTTCTGTACGGGACTGTGACACAGTTTTGAGCAGGTCGAATCTCTCTCTCTCTCAGCTGAGCCCATCATCTTCTCCGGGGCCAAGGCTTCGAGAACTGATGAATCTGGTGAACTAAAAGGCATCTTAGCTTATACTTGTCACGGTTCATGAATTCACTGTTTCCTTCTTGTCTCGTGTACTTGTTGTTATGTGTGTGTGGGTGTGTGCGAGTGGGCGTTACCGCTCTGATCAGTGCATTAGCGATCCAGCTGATCTCACTCTCATCACCAGCTGCAGTCAATCCATTCACCTATAAAATCTCACCGCACTTGTCTCTCTTTGTCAGATCGTTGTTTTGATGTCTCCCGTGTGTGTGTATCCAGTCCCCGTCTGAGTTTCAGTTCCTGTCTTGGTTTCCTGTTCTGTGTTCAACTGGTTTTCGTTCGTCGTCTGGATTTCATCACGATTCATCATCACGTCACTACATCACCGGATTGCTGACCATCTTGTCCCTGCGTCACCAGCCTGATAGAGACCTGTACATCATTTACCTCAATAAAGAGTTTTACTTGCATTATTGCTTCCGTCTCATTGAGCGTGACATAACGATCTGACCAGTCATGGAAGCAGCGAGTAACCCCTCAACTTTGGATGAGTTTGTTAACTCCAGCATTCAGCGTATGGACAGTCAGGAGAAGAATCTGAATGATACGGCCCGGGCTGTTCAAGCGTTGGTGACGCAGGTGTCCGAGCTCACCCAGCAAGTTCAACATCTGCGAGCTCCCACTGCGCCACCCACACCGGCCATTCCCCCCACACCAACAGCGAGCGTCTCCCAGTCGGAGCCCCGCCTACCTGTTCCGGAATCATACGCGGTGAGCCAAACTTTTGTAGAGCTTTTCTGACACGTTGCTCAATGCATTTCGCCCTCCAGCCCAGAACCTTCTGCAACGAGAGTGCCAAAGTGGCATTTGTGCTGACTTTGTTGACTGGGAGGGCAGCTCTATGGGGGACGGCGGTGTGGGAGAATCAAGACCCTTGCTGCGCCTCGTTCCAGACACTCGCCGCCGAAATGAAAAGAGTATTTGACCTAGCGGTCGCCGGGAGAGAGGCGGCTCGGATGCTCGCGGAACTCAAGCAAGGAGAGAGGTCAGTGTCAGATTACTCGATTGAATTCAAGACCCTGGCGGCTGAGTGTCAGTGGAACGAGGAGGCGCAGTGGGACATGTTCCTGCATGGGCTGGCTGACCGCGTCCATAGGGAGATCTACGCCCTGGACCTTCCTACTTCCCTTGATGGACTGGTGGAATTGGCACTTGTGGATGCACGACTGACTAGGGTCGAGCGACGGATGCTACCCAGCCGAGGATTAAGAGGAACTGAGAGTCAGCGGTCCAGCGGCAGGGACGTGGTCAGCCTCGTCTACGATCACGAGCCCATGCAGGTCGGTCGAGCTTGGCTTTCCCGGGAGAAGAAGGAAAGGCGGAGGTCCCAAGGCCTTTGCCTGTACTGTGGCGCCGCAGGACATTATGCTTACAACTGCCCGGTAAAAGGCCAAGCCCGGCAGTAAGTATGAGGCTACTGTCGGGTGGGATCTCCGCTGAGAAGACCTCATCAACATCTACGCTCCTCCCGGTAAGACTAAGATGGTCAGCCCACAATCACGACTGTCACGCACTGGTGGATTCAGGGGCCGAAGGTAATTTCATGGACCATTCATTTGCACTCAAGTTCCAAGTTCCCATCCAACCACTCACTCACAAGATCGCTGTTCATGCACTCAACGGCCAGGATTTACCCACCATTGCACTCATCACCGGACCCATCACACTCATCACATCTGGCAATCACACTGAGACCCTTTCATTTTACATACTGGACTCACCTCTCGCACCTGTTGTTCTCGGACATCCTTGGCTCATCAATCACAACCCCAAAATAGACTGGCAGAAGAATTCAGTGTTGGAATGGAGCAGTAAATGTCATGAGTCCTGTCTTGTGTCTGCCTGTTCGTCTGTTTCTGTCTCTGTGTTTCAGGAGGAGGCAGTGGATTTGTCTAACGTGCCCGCGGAGTACCTAGACCTGAAGGAGGTGTTCAGTAAGTCTCGTGCTGCTTCTCTTCCTCCGCATCGTCCCTATGACTGTGCCATAGAGTTATTGCCAGGTAAGTCTCCGCCTAAAGGCAAGTTATATTCGCTTTCTGTCCCAGAAAGGGAGGCTATGGAGAAATATATTTCTGATTCTCTAGCTACGGGGTTCATCCGCCCTTCCTCTTCTCCAGCGGGGGTTATTTTTTGTGGGGAAGAAGGATGGATCTCTGCGACCTTGTATTGATTACCGGGGGCTGAACAGCATCACGGTAAAGAATACTTATCCTTTGCCGTTGATGTCTTCAGCTTTCGAGAGGTTACAGGGAGCATCCATCTTCACTAAATTGGACTTACGTAATGCTTATCATTTGGTCCGCATCAGGAAGGGGGATGAGTGGAAGACTGCTTTTAACACCCCCAGGGGGCACTTTGAATACTTGGTCATGCCTTTTGGGTTGTCCAACTCCCCAGCAGTCTTCCAGGCACTCGTCAACGACGTGCTGCGAGATGTGGTAGATCAGTTCATATATGTCTACCTGGATGACATATTGATAGTTTCATCTTCTCTCCAGGAACATGTGCAGCACGTTCGACGAGTGCTTCAGAGGTTGCTAGAGAATGGGCTTTTTGTCAAGGCGGAGAAATGCGTTTTTCATGCACAGTCTGTTCCTTTCCTAGGGTACATTGTGTCGTCTGAGGGAATACGTATGGATCCTGACAAGGTTAAGGCTGTGGTGGATTGGCCAAGTCCAGATTCCCATAAGGCCCTACAGAGGTTTCTGGGGTTCGCCAATTTCTACCGGCGGTTTATTCGCAATTTCAGCCAACTAGCCTCACCTCTGACTGCCTTGACCTCCCCCAGAACTACGTTCAGGTGGTCAGACGCAGCTGAGGCTGCGTTTGCCAAACTGAAGGGCCGCTTTGTTTCAGCCCCCATCCTCATTGCCCCTGATCCAGCACGTCAGTTCGTGGTGGAGGTCGACGCGTCAGAGGTGGGGGTAGGTGCAGTGATTTCCCAACGCTCTCTCACAGACGACAGGATGCATCCGTGCGCGTTTTTTTCTCATCGTTTGTCCCCTGCCGAACGCAATTATGACAT
The DNA here is from genome assembly GCF_963993115.1 of Abramis brama. Taxonomy (NCBI): domain Eukaryota; kingdom Metazoa; phylum Chordata; class Actinopteri; order Cypriniformes; family Leuciscidae; genus Abramis; species Abramis brama. The sequence continues at coordinate 76,792,262 of NC_139963.1, read as the reverse complement.
TGGTAACAGAGAGTTGTTGGCAGTCAAGTTAGCGTTGGAAGAATGGCGTCACTGGTTAGAAGGGTCGGGGGTGCCTTTTATCGTCTGGACCGACCATAAGAATCTGGAATACATTAAGACTGCCAAAAGATTGAACTCCAGGCAGGCTCGGTGGGCATTTTTTTTCGGACGTTTTGACTTTACTCTCTCGTACCGCCCGGGTTCTAAAAACATCAAACCAGATTCTTTATCGCGCATTTTTGATCGTTCCGAACGCCCGTCTACTCCCGAGTGCATTTTACCGGAGACTCTATTCATCTCCACACTCGTATGGGAGGTCGAATCGAAGGTCAAGAAGGCCTTAGAAGGGGTAACGCCTCCGCCCGATTGTCCACTGAACCGTTTATTTGTACCGGAGGGATTACGGTCTGACGTTATTCAGTGGGGGCATTGTTCCAACGTGGCTTGTCATCCAGGAGTTAGTCGTACCAAGTTTTTGGTCAAGCAACGATTTTGGTGGCCGCTTATGGCTCGTGATGTCCACAGTTTTGTTTTGGCTTGCTCTGTTTGTGCCGTTGGTAAGACCTCCAATCGACCCCCAGATGGGTTACTTCAACCGCTGCCTGTCCCTTCGAGACCCTGGTCCCATATTGCGCTAGATTTTATCACCGCCCTCCTGCCCTCCCGAGGCAACACGGTAGTTTTGACCGTGGTGGACCGGTTCTCGAAGGCGGCCCATTTTATTCCCTTGCCCAAATTACCTTCAGCCAAGGAGACAGCGTTGATTGTCGTTGACCACGTCTTTCGCTTACATGGCCTCCCGACAGACGTGGTTTCCGACAGGGGACCCCAATTTGTGTCCAAATTTTGGCAAGAGTTTGTAAATTATTGGGAGCGACTGTCAGTCTGTCCTCAGGGTTTCATCCCCAGAGCAATGGTCAAACTGAGAGAGCCAACCAAGATTTGGAGAGGTCGTTGCGATATTTGGTCTCCAAGAATCCTTCCTCATGGAGCCAACAACTGTCAATGGTGGAGTACGCCCACAATACGTTACCAGTGTCGTCTACGGGCCTGTCTCCGTTTGAGTGTAGTGTAGGTTACCAGCCACCAGTTTTTTCTAGTCTGGAATCCGAAGTCGCGGTCCCCTCTGCTCACGCCTTCGTCCAGAGGTGTCACCGCACTTGGACTAGAGCCCGTGAGACTCTACTCCAGGTGGGGGCGCGCACCAAGGCCAAAGCCGACCGTCACCGGTCTAGGCCTCCCGTATACGTCGTTGGTCAAAAGGTGTGGCTTTCTACCAAGAACATTCCTCTCTGCTCCGTCTCTAATAAACTTGCTCCCAAATTTATCGGCCCGTTCACTGTCACCAAGATCATTAGTCCGGTGGCAGTCCGCCTCAAACACCCTCCAGTGTACAGGAGGATTCATCCCGCCTTTCATGTTTCCAAAATAAAGCCTGTGTTTCGTTCTTGTATTAATCCGCCTGTCCCGGTCCCCCCCCCGCCGCGGCTCGTAGAAGGGGAACCTACATATTCGGTTAACCGTATTCTGGACTCAAGGCGGAGGGGACGCGGTTTCCAGTACTTGGTGGACTGGGAAGGTTACGGTGCGGAGGAGAGAAGTTGGGTACCTGCTAGAGACATCCTGGATCACTCCCTTATTGATGATTACAATCGACAGGTAAGGGAGTCTGGGGACGCCAGGAGGCGTCCCTAGGAGGGGGGGTACTGTCATGGTTCGTGAATTCACTGTTTCCTTCTTGTCTCGTGTACTTGTTGTTATGTGTGTGTGGGTGTGTGCGAGTGGGCGTTACCGCTCTGATCAGTGCATCAGCGATCCAGCTGATCTCACTCTCATCACCAGCTGCAGTCAATCCATTCACCTATAAAATCTCACCGCACTTGTCTCTCTTTGTCAGATCGTTGTTTTGATGTCTCCCGTGTGTGTGTATCCAGTCCCTGTCTGAGTTTCAGTTCCTGTCTTGGTTTCCTGTTCTGTGTTCAACTGGTTTTCGTTCGTCGTCTGGATTTCATCACGATTCATCATCACGTCACTACATCACCGGATTGCTGACCATCTTGTCCCTGCGTCACCAGCCTGATAGAGACCTGTACATCATTTACCTCAATAAAGAGTTTTACTTGCATTATTGCTTCCGTCTCATTGAGCGTGACAATACTTATAGCAGATCTACACCAGCAACACAGCAGCATTCATGTACATATTCATTATATGTTTACAATGATTTACATATTAATCTCTATAAAAATCACAATACCATTTACCAATAACCCATTAATACACTCATCCCAGCAAACCTTTAGCAGCAAAAATAGAGTAATGGTAAGTTCAGTTCACTTCTGATCATTTTAAAAGAATCACTCAAATCGGACATAAATCACACAATCTTCAGCACCATTATTCCAGTCTTCAGTGTCACATGATCCTTAAGAAACCATTTTAATATGATGATCTGATGCTCAAGAAAAGGTTTGATGCTTAATGTTCTTGCGGAAACTGTCACATTTCAGTATTCTTTTATGAAATGGGAAATTCAAAAGAACCGCATATTTGAAATACAAATCTTTTGTAACAGTGTTATATTTCAATTTTAACATGTCTTTACTGTACCCCAATTTACCTACTATATTGGCTCATAGCAGGGATTTCCAAAATATTTAATTTAAGTTCATTTCATTTACACCACATCAACTTCACATATACTTTCTGTTGTTGGTTAATGGTCACATTACATACAGGTAAACAAACAAAATGTTTAAAATGTAAATAATTACTTTACTGAAGAAAGTTTTGGCACATCCACCTGTTGACTTCATCAGTGCTTTGGCACAGGGAGTCAATGGGGCTGTAATCGTGAGGCGATAGGGCTAAGTAGAGCTGTGTGTCGTCTGCAGAGCTGTGGTAAGAGATCTGGTTCTTTCTCATTATTTCCCTGCTTAGCTTCAGTTGCCCACTGAAGTTCTACATCGCCAGTTCTCAGCAACAGCATCCGGTGGCCTGGTGTGCGGCCGCTGCCCGCTGGTCAAACTGTGCAGCCTCTGCTCAACCCGGACGGCGGGCCGCAGATCCTCTTATTTCAGGAGAAACACAGGCTAATCAGAAAGCACTCGCGAAGTGCAGGTACAACCATGTCTAGGGTTTTCACAAATATAGGGGGATCAGTGAGCGGCCCCTCCTCAAATGGCGTAGTCCGTCGGCCTAGGACGTAAAGCCATCGAACACCTCTTTTTTTCCTCGTCACGTTTTGGAAGTCTAACGTTAACAGACAGTGTGTGAGTGAGTCTAAATGATGGAAAGGCAAAAAAGAAAAGCGAAAGGTGGCGCTGAGAAGGTCAGACTCAGAAGGAAAAAGATTATGGATGAGCGAAATGCTCCAAAATAACGGACATGTTCCGGGCATCACCGAGCAAAGAGACTACAGGGGAAATAAGCTAAAGCTCCTAATGTCTCCGCTAGGCACAGATGGGAATTAGCACCAGCTGCCAGCCAGCCAAAAGCTTGTGAAATTTGAAAGTAGCTCAGTGTAAATATGAGACAAATGAATGGTTTACTATTGAGTGACTCTTGAATTTGTCCTTCAGTGGTTGGCAGATGTTCCTAGTTTTAAAACGAGTAACTTCCCTTGGCTGCTGCTATGTTTAGTGTATAAGGATTATGACGCTAACACTAGCAGAAGCTAATGCGTGTTCGAGCAAGGTGACCGTGAAAATAGACCCTTTTCAACAGGGTGATGATGACGCGTTTTAACGTCATCATCAGCATCGTAAATCCTGCAAAGTTTTTTATATTTTCATTTTGAAAAATATGTATTTACATTTATAACACTGTACTTTATATTATATTACCTTTGTATCAAATTACAAAAAACTAGTTAATGCTGCTGTGAGGGTGTTTCTAATACAGCGGCTGTGGGAGTGATGACAAATTTACATATTTCTCTCTTCTGACTGCCGTTATCAATCTCTGGCTATTTTCTATCAATCTCTCTCTATTAAATATTAGGTACATTAGATGAATGTTAATTTCTCAAGGAAAAAAAAAAAACAATTCACCTAATGCTGTGAACACACTGAGCTGGTATTAGTCTATTATTAAAGGTTAAAAATATCAACTCAAATACAATTAGAATGTGTTTTTATTATAATAATGTTCTAATATTTTAATGATATATGTAAAAAAATATATAATAAAAAAATATATAATATAGTGCACATATTTAGCAAAATACTCCTCTAGCTAATTTGTCTAGCCAACTAGCGTGCTATGGTCATTAATGTTCCTGAGGTAAATGTACCGTCACGTGTAGGTTATAGTGTTCTCCAGCTGTTATTGAGCTCTTCCGCGGGTGAAAAACACTGACTGATCGATATTATGTATGAGGGATATACATTTCGGTAAGTTGTACTGTATCTTTCAACACACCTATTGTTCATTCGTGTTTATTTGCTATTAACTAGTAGTGAAGAGTAAGAGATGATTGGTTCAGGCGATACAGAGATCTGTCACGTCACATTTACAAGCGCCAAAACCGTATTTATTGTTGAATTTCGTGATAAAATGGACAGAATCTGAGAGCTGAGAGTGTGTTTCATATCAATAGTAGCCTTGTCTGTCGGTGTCAGTCCTCTTTGCTTCATGATTTTCCTCTGCGTGAGAAACTGGATGTGTGTCGTGAGAGCGAGTGAAAAGTGTCGATTGCCTGATTCTCAGCATTGGCAGCCCTGCATGAAGTCAAATTAATTTCCATAACACACCACTGAGGATTTGTTCTGCATGATATTAGCATTGACCAGCAGGTGCCGCTGTGTGCATTCCAAACCTGGAGAAATCAACCACTTTTACACACATCAGGCTGGAAAGCTTTAAAGCTTCATGAAGCTTCATCTCACCATCACTACCTTCAGGTTCACTTAGCTCAACAGTTATACGCTATATTAGCAATAATGATTATTTTGGGAGACATGGATGAGCTTTGATTGGTGGTTCCCATCATGCACTGCAACATTAGGCTTTATGTTTATTTCACCAGTGATGGTTGGTTGGTCAGATGAGAGGAAGTTAATAACCGCAAGAGGAGCTGATGATGTTTAAAGGAGGAGCTGTAACTATATATAATGAAGAGGAAGACTGACAGAAACAGAAAATGGCTGATAAGTGTGATCTGTGTCTGCTGGGACTGATCATTCTCTCTTCACTTCTCACAGGTAAAGAAATCTGTATTTTCTCTAAAGACATTTAGTGGAATTAGTCTGGAAAGAGTTCATTTGAACATGCTCAGTTTATTCTTGCACACATTCACGTTGTGATCTCAGAGTTGTGTATTGATACACACAGATCATACTGTATTATTCCTGATACTGGACATAGTGCCACTCAAACATCTGATGATGAAGAATTATCTTCATATTAAGAGTGTGTCAGTGATTTGAACAGCTCTCTGATAAAGACTAATAGTTTATTCTGGAGAGTGTGTTGTTTGCTTTAAGTCAGGAAAAATACTATGATTTAAAACTTCTGCTTTTTATGCTGGTGTGTTTTATGTTTCATTTATATCAGTCAGTCTGTAAATGCTTCATCAATAACTGTTGATAGTTGAATACCCTTGACTTCAGTCATGTACAGTTCCCTTTCGTGGTCACTCCGAGTTACGTCGGATGACGACGATTGGGGTTTCGCTTAGAAGCCTATCACCTTCGAGTATATAAAACGAGCCAATGGCAATGAAATGCCATGGGTCTGCGGAATTTGCATAGCGTATCTTTGCCCGCCGCAGGGGGTATATAAGGAAGTACGCCGGCAACATGCAGATATGTTTTCGCTTTGGAGCCGAGAACTTCTCCACTCCACGCAAGCCAAAATCCTGAGTTATTTCTTCTCATTCCTTCGAGACGAGCAAGCTCTCCGGTGTTGGTGTGACGGCGATTTCAGCGAGTGCACACTACCCTGCTGATCTGGTCAGTGATCTGACAGTTAGTGTGATTTCTCCCTGTTCGCTTCAACATCCGCAGAGTTTTCCTCTCACAAAAAGAGCATTGCATGTGGCACGTCTTTTTAAAGATGTCTCGCCCGTGCACTTCTGGTTGTGGTCGCGATGTATTTTCTCCTGATGGGCACAATCTCTGCTTAGCGTGTTTGGGCGTTGATCACGCTAAAGCAGCGTTTGTGGATGACTCATGTTCTCACTGCGGGAACATGACCATCTCCATGCTGCGGTCGAGACTCAATGAGCTCACCAGAGCGAGAGTCCCCCTACCCACACCCCGATCTACTGACTCCCCGAGAGCTAGTACTTCGGCTGGTGGCCGGGGTGACCTGAGGGTGACTGTGTGGGACACACCGCCGAAACGTCCACGGTCCACACGCCCCTCTTCAGAATCGGTACCCGTGGGTGTTCAAACTGAGACCGCTGGTCCCTCTACGGAGGCCCCGCGTGTTTCGTTTGGAGCTCCAGAGGAGGATGCAATGTCGATCACTTCATCACAAGGTGGGCATGAGTCCTCGGGAAATGAGGATTCGGCTGTGTTGCCGTCCTCGGGCGTGCCAGCATTGCCCGAGTCTGATCCCGAGCTGACTGCCATGCTTTCCCGGGCAGCCGCGGCCATTGGGCTGGAGTGGTCCCCGCCACCCGATCCAGTGCGCTCGCGGCTGGATGATTGGTTTTTGGGAGCGGCCGCTGACACTCGTCGCCGCCCAAACCCAATACCATTCTTCCCGGAAGTGCATGAGGAAGTCACGCGGTCCTGGGAGGCTCCCATGTCTTCCCGTGATCGTTCGTCGGCTTTCTCCGCCTTTCCTCCCCTCGATGAGGCTGATGCTTGTGGGTACACTGGGATTCCCCCGGTCGAACGTTCTGTCGCGATGCAGCTGTGTCCGGCAAGCGCTTCATCGCGTGGTGATCCTAAGCACCCGTCCAAAGCCTGTAGATTCTCGTCTACCATGGTGGCGAAGTCTTACAGAGCGGCGGGACAGGCAGCTGCCTCTTTGCATGCCATGGCCATCTTGCAGGTCTACCAGGCCCAGATGCTCCGTGACATGCACGAGAGCAGGACAGACCCATGGCTCTTCGATGAGCTGCGCGCCGCCACCGACCTCGCTCTCCGAGCGACGAAGGTGACCGCGCACTCCCTGGGTTTGGTGATGTCCACAGCTGTGGTCCAGGAGCGACATCTCTGGCTGAACCTGGCCGATATGCGCGAGCCAGAGCGGACTCGTCTGCTCGACGCTCCCATATCCCAGGCCGGCCTTTTCGGCGGTGCAGTCGAGGACTTTGCCCAGCAGTTCTCGACTGCCCAGAAGCAGACTGAGGCGATTAAGCACATTCTGCCCCGACGCTCCGCTGCTCAGCCGTCGGCACAGAATCCTCAGCCTGCTCGCTGCCGAGGGCGCCCTCCCGCGGCTCCCGCCCCTCCCGCACGGCCCCAGCAGCAGCCTTCATCTGGGCCGCGTCGTGGAGGAAGCCGCAGGAAGGCGCCACAGCCCTCTCCAGCCCCGCCGCCCGCTAAACGCCAGGCCAAGCGGCGCTCCTGAGACGGGCTGCTCAGGATTGGCTTTAATTCTGTCCCAGGAGCTGGTAGCAGGGCCACTCCTTCCCCCGGTGGAGGGCCGGGGGAGAATCTTTTGTTCTATAGAGACAGAATTGAATTCCCCAATCCTGAGCCGACAGAGTCCGAGGGCCGCAGTGCGCGCCACCCTCGGGTCCCGCCACTGCCGCCCTCCTCTGTCCCAGAGGTGCGGGATGACAGCACGCGCCGCCCACGGGCCACGCTCCTCTCATCCCCCTCTGTCGCCAGACCCCTGCCAGAGCACGCCCCCGTGGGACGCGCGCCCTCCCCTGGCCTCCTCTGGCAGGACGCGGTTAATGACCATGCCCCCGCACAGGGCCGCTATGCCACCCTCGCCGGTGCCGGTCATTCCGCCTCGCTGCCCCACCGACGGTACGTCTGTGGTTCGTATGACCCCGCTGGTGCACTTTCTGGAGGCCTGGCTAGAGCTTCCCAGACTGTCCCGCTGGGTCGCGAGAACCATCAGATTCGGCTACGCGATTCAGTTCGCGATATCTCCTCCCCACTTCAGGGGAGTCCGCTTCACTATGGTCGGTGGCAATGCCCCTGTTATGAGAGCGGAGGTCGCCACCCTACTGGCGAAGGGTGCGATCGAGATTGTCCCTCCAGCCGAGATGAAGTCCGGCTTCTACAGCCCTTACTTCATTGTACCCAAGAAGTCCGGTGGGTTACGGCCAATCCTCGACCTGCGCGTCTTGAACCGCTCCCTTCACAGGCTGCCGTTCAAGATGCTAACGGCCAAACACATCCTCCAGTGTGTGCGGCCGCAGGATTGGTTTGCAGCGATCGACCTGAAGGACGCCTACTTCCATGTCTCCATTTTACCTCGACACAGACCGTTTCTACGGTTTGCTTTCGAGGGGCAGGCATACCAGTACGCGGTTCTCCCTTTCGGGCTAGCCCTGTCTCCTCGCATCTTTACGAAGGTCGTCGAGGCAGCCCTTGTTCCCCTCCGGGAACACGGGGTTCGCATCCTGAACTATCTAGACGACTGGCTGATCCTAGCTCACTCTCGAGACCAGGTTTGCGAACACAGGGACCTAGTGCTCCGGCACCTAGCTCGTCTGGGCCTTCGGGTCAACTGGGAGAAGAGCAAACTCTGCCCCGCGCAGAGGATCTCTTTTCTCGGTATGGAGATCGACTCGGTCGCCATGTGCGCGCAGTCACTGCTGACTTGTCTTCGTCAGTTCGAGGGCAAGAGTGCGGTTCCACTGAAACTTTTTCAGAGGCTCCTGGGGCATATGGCATCCGCAGCCGCAGTAACGCCGCTGGGATTGCTTCATATGAGACCGCTTCAGCTTTGGCTTCGCGATCGAGTCCCGAGGTGGGCATGGCAACACGGCACGCTCCGAGTTCCAGTGACTCCAGCCTGCCGTCAGACCTTCACCCCGTGGACGAACCTCAGTTTTCTACGGGCCGGAGTGCCCCTAGAACGAGTTTCCCGGCATGTTGTTGTATCAACAGATGCCTCCACCACGGGCTGGGGCGCCATGTGCAATGGACATGCTGCCGTGGGCTCCTGGACAGGACCCCAGCGCCTTTGGCATGTCAATTGCCTCGAGTTGCTGGCTGTACGTCTCGCCCTGCACCGACACACTGGCGCACAGCTGGCCGCGGGGCCTACACAAGTATGCGCAGACCTTGCGCAAGATCAGGGAGGACGAGGAGCAGGTCATTTTGGTTGCCCCATATTGGCACAACCGGACCTGGTTCTCCGAACTAGTACTCCTCGCGACAGCACCTCCCTGGCCAATTCCTCTGAGGAAGGACCTCCTTTCTCAGGGACGGGGCACCCTTTGGCACCCTCGTCCTGATCTTTGGAACCTCCACGTGTGGCTCCTGGACGGGACGAGGCAGGTTTGAGTACCCTACCACCTGCGGTGGTGGCTACCATCACTTCCGCTAGAGCATCGTCCACGAGACATGCCTATGCGTTGAAGTGGAACCTCTTCGTCAACTGGTGTTCTTCTAAACATCAAGAACCCACGAAATGCCTGATCAGTGTCGTGCTTTCCTTCCTGCAAGAAGGGTTGGAGCGAAGGCTGTCTCCCTCCACCCTGAAAGTGTATGTTGCCGCCATTGCCGCACATCACGACGCAGTTGATGGTAAGTCTCTGGGAAAGCACGACCTGATCATCAGGTTCCTGAGGGGAGCGAGGAGACTGAATCCTCCTCGTCCTCCCCTCGTACCCTCTTGGGACCTCTCAGTGGTTCTAACTGCCCTGCAGAGTGCTCCATTTGAGCCTTTGCAATCAGTAGAGCTTAAGTTCCTGTCTATGAAGACAGCGCTCCTGGTTGCATTGGCCTCCATCAAGAGGGTAGGGGACCTGCAGGCATTTTCGGTTGACGAAGCGTGCCTGGAATTCGGGCCGGCTAACTCTCACGTGATCCTGAGACCCCGGCCTGGATATGTGCCCAAGGTTCCTACCACACCCTTTCGTGACCAGGTAGTGAACCTGCAAGCGCTGCCCTTGGAGGAGGCAGACCCAGCCTTGGCACTGCTCTGTCCAGTACGCGCCCTTCGTGCTTACGTAGACAGAACGCAGTGTTTCAGGACCTCAGACCAGCTCTTTGTCTGTTATGGTGGGAAGCTGAAGGGAAAGGCTCTCTCAAAGCAAAGGTTATCTCACTGGATAGTGGATACCATCGCTTTGGCATACCAGCAGCAAGGTCGTCAATGCCCCCTTGGTGTGAAAGCCCACTCCACTCGTAGTGTGGCTTCCTCTTGGGCTCTAGCGCATGGCGCCTCGCTAACAGACATTTGTAGAGCTGCAGGCTGGGCGACACCCAACACATTCGCGAGATTCTATAATCTCCGAGTAGAGCCAGTTTCTTCCCATGTACTCGCTTCAACCAGCCGGTACTAGATTCTGCTCAGGTGTCTTCGCTTGCTCGCCATTACTCTCCACGGACGGGATACGTGCGATTATCTTCTCAGGTGAGTCTGATAAGCTCTGAGTTTCCTCCAGCACTGGTGACGTCAACGCCTGACTTATGCCATTTTGCCATAACGCAGCTTTTGCGCTTGACTAGGTGCCTCCATGTGCATGGTCCCCCCTCTGGGCGACCCCCACATGTGTATTCCACTGTAAGTCTCTTTTGAGCGTGTGTCTTTCCCTTGGCAAGCCACCTTGCCACCCCTGGGGTTTAAATATTCCACCTGCGGCTGGACACCTCAGTGATACCCCATATGCATCTCTCTGGGTCATATGTGTATTCCAAGTCCCCCCCTTAATGGTTGGGCGTAATTGCATATTTCTCCTGAGATATGCTTCCCAGTGTACCTTGGTATTCCTGTGTTAGGTAGGACTCCTTCGTTCGTGCTAGTCTCACAACAGGGAGCTCAGACTTACGCAGGGCACTGGATCACTTGTCACATGCAAAGATGGCGGCGCGCACAGTCGCAGCGGCCAGGAGCACTCACAACGGGCATGGTTTTTTTAGTTTTTTGGTGGCACTGTGTATCACGTCGCACATTTTCAGTACAGCGGCACTTCAGTACAGCCTCTCTGAACTCTTGCACTTGAGTACTGGAGTACACTACCTGTTAACCGAGTACCTCATTCCTCTTGAGATCACCAGACCATCTACCGGGCCCCCCGCAGGAGCAGGCCGGCGAAGGAGGCGCTGTGAGCGGCGGCGGAAGAGAGTTAAACGGGCTGGCGTATGGGCTAGGCTAAAGGCTAATCCGTTCAAACCACCGCTTCCTACAATATTTCTCTCAAACGCCCGGTCGATCCGCAGCAAGATGGATGAGATCCGGTTACATATAGCAGCAAAGAGGATTATTTACAACTGTTGCTGCATGATTTTTACCGAAACCTGGCTGAACAGCACCACTCCGGACACTGCTATCGAGCTAGCGGGACGTACCGCTTACCGAGCCGACAGGACCGCCAATTCTGGTAAGAAGATCGGCGGGGGACTTTGCATATACATTAACAACTTTTGGTGCACAAATGTTACTATCGTGAATAGATTGTGCAGCCCGGAGGTGGAACTTATGCTACTGAAGTGCAGGCCGTTTTATCTCCCGAGGGAATTCACTGCTGTTTACATCTGTGCTTTTTACATTCCACCGGACGCTAATGCTAAGCTAGCGCTTGCACAGGTTTACAACAGCATTAATAACAGCTTGGTAGCACACCCGGACAGTGTTATTGTTGCCGCTGGGGATTTTAACCATGCTGACTTAAAAACTGTTCTTCATAAATTCCATCGCAATGTGAAATGTGCTACTAGGGGAGATAAAACGCTGGACCAGGTGTATACTAATGTAGCAGAAGCATACAGGGCCCAGGCTTACCCTCACCTGGGTCTGTCAGACCATCTCTCCTTGCTGCTACACCCACGGTATACACCCAAGATCAAGAGCGCTGGGATTACAACCAAAACCGTGAGAATGTGGCCAGAGGACGCCATCCCTATGTTACAGGACTGTTTCCACCACACAGATTGGGATGTGTTCAAGGGGCAGGGCACGGATACTCGTGAATCGTTGGATGAATATACCACCACTGTCCTGAGTTACATTAACTTCTGTGTGGATAATGTTACGTCTTGGAAACATTTCCGTGTGTATCTCAACAGGAAACCTTGGATGACACATGGTGTTGAACATCTGATCCGAGCTAGGGACAGCGCTGGGTTCTAGGGACCCTGATGTATACAGCAGAGCCAGGGCTGCACTAAGGAAAGGAGTCAATACTGCCAAACAACAACACCGGAGGCGTATTGAAGCCTGTTTTAATAACTCTGCAAACCCCAGGCAGGTATGGGAGGGCATCAGGGCCATCACGGACTATAAGAGCAAATCAACATCTTCCTCAGCTGTTTCCACCTTGGCTGAGGATTTCAATCTCTTTTATGCGCGCTATGATAGGGACAACACAGACCCTGTGCTGCCCCCCCTCCCTGCCACTGATCCTGCACCAGTCCTGAGCACTCATGAGGTAAGACGGGTCCTCTGCGGCATTAACATCAGGAAAGCAGCCGGACCGGACGGTGTGCTGGGCCGAGTGCTGAGAAACTGTGCTGCGGAGCTAACTGACGTTTTTACCGCCATCTACAACACATCGCTGTCCACTTCATGGGTCCCTGCCTGCTTTAAGGCAGCCACAATAGTCCCAGTCCCTAAGCAGTCAAATGCCACTAATCTAAATGACTATAGACCGGTGGCACTCACCTCCATTCCTGCCAAGTGCTTTGAGAGGCTGGTCACCACTCACATTAAAAGCGCAATACCACCATCACTTGATCCACACCAATTTGCGTACAGACGGAACCGGTCGACTGAGGACGCCATCGCCATTGTGCTCCACACACTATTGAAACATCTCGAGCACAAGAACACCTACGCAAGGCTGCTCTTTGTCGACTTTAGCTCTGCCTTTAATACAATCCGGCCGTTTAAACTCCGAGCCAAAATGCACCACCTTGACTTTAACAACTCGCTGTGCAATTGGATTGTGGACTTTTTGACAAATCGAACACAGAGTGTTAGAGTAGGCAAGCACTTGTCCTCCACCCTTTCAATCAACACCGGGGCTCCCCAAGGGTGTGTGCTAAGCCCCTTGCTCTACACTCTCTTCACACATGACTGCTCTGCTTCTCTTTGTTCCAATCTCATTGTTAAATTTGCCGACGACACAACAGTGCTCGGACTCATAAACAACAACAATGAGGCGGATTACCGGACTGAAGTGCAACATCTAGCATCATGGTGTGTCATTAATAACTTGTTCTTGAACATAAAAAAGACCAAGGAGATCATTGTGGACTTCCGCAAAAGCAGACACAATCATTCTCCTCTCTCTATTGGAAACGAGGTGGTAGAGAGGGTGTCACATTTCAAATTCTTGGGAGTATCTGTGACAGAGGACCTGTCCTGGGGAACCAACATCACCTCAGTGATAGGGAAGGCCCAGCAACGCCTCTACTATCTGAGGCAATTGAGGAGTGTCAGGATTCCAATACAGCTGATGGTCAACTTTTACAACTGTGCCATCAGCAGTGTTTTGACATATGGTTTCTTAGTGTGGTACTCCAGCTGCACTAAAGCCCATCAGCAGGCACTCCAACGAGTGGTAAAAACAGCGGGTAAAATCATTGGGACCACTCTACCAGAGATTAGCACCATCTATGATACCCGCTGCCTGAAGAGAGTGCACAATACCCTGCGGGACCGGCATCACCCGGCCCATCACCTGTTCCACCTGCTGCCCTCAGGGAAAAGGTACAGGTCCATTGGTGCCAGTAAAGCCAGACTGGCTAACAGCCTGTACCCATATGCAGTGAGGCTGCTTAATGATGCCCTTTCCCCCCCCTCTCCTCCCCCCTCCCATGGACAGTAAACCATACCCTTTTCTGTAATAACTGTGAACTGGACTTTGCATTGTTGCATTAACTACATCTATATCCAACTCTGACCATACTCTCTGTTTTGAATGCCTATTAAGTTGTTTTGTTAGCCTTTTGCTGCTACTAAGAGTGAATGTCACTGGTTCTGTGTCTTAACAACCATATACTTTGATGTGCATGTTTACACAGGGGGTATTTTTGCACTGGTGTTAGTGCACTTTAAATATACCATGTACTGATGTTGTATGCTCCAACATAATTTCGTTGCTGTTCCTTGTGAATGACAATGACAATAAACGTGAACTTGAACTTGAACTTGGATGACAGCCGAGGTGGCGTGATTAGACTGGAACCCCAATCGTCGTCATCCGACGTAACTCGGAGTGACCACGAAAGGGAACGTCTCGGTTACGTATGTAACCCTCGTTCCCTGAGTAGGGAACGGAGACGTTACGTCTTCCTGCCACTTCCGCTGTATCGCTGAAAAACGCCTGGGTCCAGTTTCGACTCCTCAGCGAAGACATATCTGCATGTTGCCGGCGTACTTCCTTATATACCCCCTGCGGCGGGCGGAGATACGCTATGCAAATTCCGCAGACCCATGGCATTTCATTGCCATTGGCTCGTTTTATATACTCGAAGGTGATAGGCTTCTAAGCGAAACCCCAATCGTCGTCATCCGACGTAACATCTCCGTTCCCTACTCAGGGAACGAGGGTTACATACGTAACCGAGACGTTTCTCTTCTTCCTCTCATGTTTCCTGCAGTGATTGTGATTATTGTTGGGATCGCAGTGTTTGCTGCTCCTACTGTGATTCTTCTTCAGATCATCTGTGCAAGAAGAGCTGGTGAGTTTTGAGCCGCACACAATCTGATGATTCACACTCATCTGATCTGGAACAATCTGCAATCATGATAAAAACACATACGAGAGGTCAGTCAATGCTTTTATTTTGCAGGGAGGAAGGACTCGAAGCACCCAGAGGAAATAGAGATGCCGACAATATTAGAATAAAATACTGATGAGTTTAGAGCCAATCTGCAGCAATATTTACAATAGCAAAAACTCACAGAGGATTGTTCATTGTTTTATTTTCTTCTTCTCAGAAAACAGAGAAAAAATTCTGAGCACTTATAGTGACATAATCATGTTTAGATTAAAATGTGTTTTTTTACATATAAAAAGCCAGATTTATTTTCATTTATATGGGTTTTATGGATATATTTGCCTACAGTGTTGAAAGTCATTCTCTTGCGCTTCATATGTAAACTGCTTTAAATATAATATTAATACAGTAATGGACAGACTCAGACTGTATAATCTCTCTCTGTTCTGTGTGATGGAGCTGTTTTGAGGATTCTTGGATCTTGTCTGTTCATTCCTGGTTTTAGCATCTTTTTTCGTTTTGAGTGATTGCTATAATTTTCTTAATAAAACCTCTGCAGTTGTGTTTAACCCTCTGGGGTCTAAGGTGTTTTTGGGGCCCTTGGGATGTTTTGACATGCCTTGACATTTGTGCTTTTTTCAGTTATTTATAAACATGATAATGGCAAAGGTGTAAATTCACTCTATATAGCACAAACAGGGCTACCATAATATGTGAGCAACATGAATGTAGATGTTTGTATTTTTAAGAGAATAATGTTTATGAGTGGTTATTGAAAAAAAAAAGGATGTTGTCGCTTCGAGTTCTGGCTTCAAAATTATGTGAAAATAGTCTTGCTTTATCGTTCACATAAAACAATACATTGATTTAAATTGTGTAAGACAGGTTTTGCTTGGAAAGCCAATATGCGAGGGGGGCGTGAACGAGGAGTGGTTTACACCTGAGAATACAATGTCCCACCCACTCTGCATAATGAGCCATTCATTCAGGTGTGACACTGACTGAGCCACAATGCAAGGACAAAAGATATATTTAGAAGAAGACTTATATTGACCGTTTAAGATTTTGCTTACATCTATCTTGTAAATATGTTTTGCTATTTTATTAAAAAGGTTACAATTACAGCAATAATTACAATTTCAACAATATTTCAAGTGTACTCTTTCTTTGTAAAAAAATGATTATAGGCCTACATTTTATCATATGTATTCATTAGTTTTAATATAGCCAACATTGGAACAGCTAACATCTTAGTTGATGACTTTATTTTTGACAAAAATAGTATTTTATATATATATATATATATATATATATATATATATATATATATATATATATATTAGAGGTGGGCATAGATTAATTTTTTTAATCTAGATTAATCTAGATTAAAATGTCTCATTTGAATTCTGCCGAAGGCATTCAGAATATGTGTGCTACCCAAATAATGACTATAAAAGTAAGTCTTTGAGAACGGGTTTCTCAGGCCAGGTGGCGCATTAGACCAGGGGCTCATCTCCTGTTTCCAAAATCCATCACAAACTGCTTGAGAAAGCTGTTCTACTCATAGACTGTAAAAGGTTACTACTGTACTGTTACCGTCCGTAGGCAACATTAGGTAGGCCTATGTTATTATCAACTACTATAGGCTATCAATTAGGGATGGGCGATATGGCATAAAATCCATATTGTGATATACATTGCAGCCTCTTGCGATAACGATATATATTATAATAAAACCATTTCAGAACAGGTTACACAGACCCTGCTAAACATCTGCTAAATGTTTTTTTTTTTTTTTTTTTTTTACAGGGTGTATGTAGTTTTGAGAACATATATTGTGCAAAACTGTAAGTATACAACATTATTTTGCAGATAAATAAAATTTAAGTACACTAGCTGCAGAGACTTAAGTAGGTCTAATGTTTATTATGGCTTGGAGCTTATGAAACCCCAAATTTAAAATTAGAATATTGTCTAACTGATGTCTTTTCAGTTAAAAAGAAACACAACAACGATTCTTAAAATCGGCGCAGACAGAGATTATGTGCTACACCACGATATATTGGGAATAATACGCGCGCGCTGATATTCAGTGATATCATATGTTTCGTTTTGAATTTGAGGTGGTAGAAGGGATTAGTCATGTGTTAACTTACCGAACTGTTAGGCTACCCCACACACTCTGTCTATGTAGTTTGCTGCTGCTCGTCGGACGGCTTAAATCCAAACCAAGTCCAAATAATGTATGTTGCACCGATCTTTTTCACCAGCTTTCACTTTCAGCCGTGTTTACTTAAGATGACGACGAATATGATGCGTTGCAGCCGGGTGTACCTCGCAGCCGCGAGTAGATTGCGTCATCATAGCTTGTGTAGTATAGAGCAGTGGTTCCCAAACCTGTCCTGCCGGC
Source organism: Abramis brama (assembly GCF_963993115.1). Taxonomy (NCBI): domain Eukaryota; kingdom Metazoa; phylum Chordata; class Actinopteri; order Cypriniformes; family Leuciscidae; genus Abramis; species Abramis brama. Next base: position 76,775,042 of record NC_139963.1, on the reverse strand, counting down.
ACCCCAACACTGCACGTTTTCTTTGTCTCCCTAATCAAACACACCTGATTCAACTCATCAGCTCATTAACCCATGTGATAAGCTCCCAACCCAATTTGGAGAATAGATTAACGGCGATATTTTTTTTATCGCGCGATAAGAGTCTCGCGTTAACGCCGATAACGGCCCACCACTAATATATACAGTATATGTATATATATATATATATATATATATATATATATATATATATATATATATATATATATAAAACATATGAGCAGAAATAGCTAAACAAAAGCTTATTTGATGTGGCAGTATATTCTACAGTAAAAACTGTACCCAAATCTAGTCAACAAAATGTTGTCTTTCATATTTCGCCTGACTGTAACGTTGTTTTTATGAAATATTAGGGCATATAAATGTTAATTTGCAGTTTAATACGTTGCTTATACAAATAGCCTACATTTTATTTCAACATATTTCAGTCGATTTTTACTCATCTCAGTATAGCAATACAGTTTGCTAAAACATCATCATTCATTCACACACGCGATTTAAATTTAAACGGTCTTTTTGCGAGCTGTGGTAAACAGCGCGCATCTCTGCCGTTCATTCATTCACAAACAGAAACGCGATTCACGTGAGAAGGAAAAAAACTTACTACAGTATTCCTCAGCTCAGTCTGATCCTTGCTCCTCGATATACCCGCACTTCTGAGGGACATTTTCCATTATTATTATTCCTCACAGCGCTGCGAGACGGTGTAAACAAGTAATGATCTGAATAAACTTGTGTTTTCTCGAGCTGATATGGGGGCGTTCACAGGTTTGCGCCGATTGCCTCAGTCATTTGCGTTTGAATAGTGCGCGCTCTCCGGGGCGGAGTCACATTACATTTGAATGAGCTGTAATGAGCTCGACTGGAATCGCTCTCTTTTAATACAGATTTCACAAGATGAGAATATTTGTTTTTTATATAAATTACTTCATTTAAAAGAAGATAATTCAAGCTTCATGCCTGTGTGTCTGTATGTCTGTTTGACTGAGTATTCGCTGAGTTATTGTTCATTTTCGGACGCGTTTCAGAATGGACTTCACTGACAGAGAGAAGGCAGAACTCGCTTCACGTTTATTTTTCTTTATTTGGCAAAAAGCACAACACTTTGTTTTTATTGTGAGTATACACAAAAATAATACACATTTAACAGAATTGATTGATGTATGAAACTTGTTTGTAATATCAAAGTCAACAGAGCAAAATTAATCTCTTTTGAACTGATAAAAAAAAAACCGAGCTGGTATCGCCGGCGATACCGCCGACCCCAGGGGGTTAATAAGTCTCCTTTCCTGAGATGTTTGTTATGAATATGTTAATTCCCCTTCATGAGCTGGTAATGTATCTGTAAGTCCACTGAAGCGAGTTATAGTTGAGAAGCCGCTTCAATAACCGAGAGCTAGATATTGGGTCTTAAACACCTCACGACTGTGAGGAAATAACTGGAGGATGCAAGATGCAAGTAAAACTCAGTTTATTTGGATAAAGTCAGAAGTAAAGACACAGGTCGGGGACAAGCACTCAGGTGGCAAACGAAGCAGGGACGAGATGGCGATCCGGTGGTGGTGCGGTGGTCAGCGTGCTCGAGTGAAACCCAGGAACCGTGGAACATCCAGACGACACAAAGAAACTGACGAAATGCAGACGAGGAACTTTGCAGACGAGGCACGAGCACCGGACACACACCGAGGAACAACCACAACGATCTGACAACAGGAGAGGGAAATTACTGAGCATATAAAGGGAACTGGGATTGATGACAGCTGGTGACACTAATCAACACAACGAGTAACCACACCCACACAATTACACTCACGCAGACACATCAGCGTGAGACAGCCGATTCATGAACCGTGACAACGACACCCTGAAGGACCCACTGAGAGGTCAGACTTAAAGCACTGTTCCTGAGATGCTCTTCTTGGTGGTTAACTGTAAGCAGCAGACAGATCCAGCAAGAGGAGAACTAAGGATTCGGAGGCTCCTCTTGCCAGTCTCAGAGCTTCAATAACCGAGAGCAGGGCCGTCTCAGTTTAGTGGCGCTTCTGAAGCCAGACTGGTTGTTGTCCAGGAGGATGTTCTGTGTGAGAAATGTAGATAGTTGGTCGAAAACGACTCGTTCAAGTGTTTTAGCAAAGTGGTCCAGAAGTTCAGGGAGGCGGAAGTTAAATCAGTGGTGCTTGAGAAATACATCCCAGATCTTCCAGAGCATTTGTAGTGTTGATAAAGGAGTCTGGATCTGATATATTTCTCAAGGCTGGAGAGAGTAAAGCAGAACGTTATAATCCATGTGTAGAAACTCCCTGAAGACAGTTAATATCTGCTTTACAGACGCTCATGTGCAAATGCAGGTTTATTTTACCAAGCTGATGCAAGTAATTACTTTACAATACTTTTCAAATCTGTTTTATAATTCAGGAAACTGCTAAAATAAGGAAGGGAGACTAACAGTAATGCTCTCGTGTGCAAAAGAATATTTTAAACTGTGTTCAGAGCAGATGTGTGTTGAGATAGTGCGGTTCACAATACGCATGTAAAGCAACACTTCACTGTGGCACAGAAGATGTCTGATAAGTGTGATCTGTGTCTGCTGGGACTGATCATTCTCTCTTCACTTCTCTCTGTCAAGGTTCTCCTCTGACCGTTCTGTCAGTCGTGTCAGTCTAATCTGTCTATTTTAGTGGTGTTTTGTTCTTCCCGCTGTTCCAGAGGATCCTTGCTGTTGTTTAGTATATTTTCCCCCTTAGTTTTCTCTGCTTATTCTGGAGCAATGTAGCTGTTATCTGATTGGCTTGAGTAAACGGTGGGTGGAGTCCACTTATCTGTGGCTTTTTCTGCATGTTGACGCTAGAAGTGTTTCATAATCCACAGATGCGTGCAGCGATTTACAGATGCACAGATAGCGGTTCACAAATAAATGCCAGGCAGAGTTGTGTTTGTGACAAAACACATTTGTTTCATTTTTTTACTCATTTGTAAATTTCATTTTATTTACTTGTGAGTTTAATACATTTTTGTGAATCTCTTTACATTTGTTTGTGAATCTCAATCTATTTATTTGTGAATTTGATCTTTTTTTTGTGTGTGTGTGATTCTCAATCTATTTATTTGGAATAATGCAACAATCCTAACTCTATACTCTTGCTTTGGGACTTTTAGGATATTGGAAATTTCAGTGAAACTTAATGTGTGTGAAAACCCCGTACACGTCCATACACTTGAGATGCACAGAGATGATCAGATACAGGACATTTCTGATTACACACACTAGATGTGTTCAGAGATTTCCAGTATACCAGCAATTGCTGATGTTGTAATGTTTAAATCCTGGTAAGCATGAGGCCAAGAAAATGGTCAATTCTTAATGATTTATTAAAATCCTAAAGCAATCCATCAGTGCCAGATGTTACATAATGGTCAGCATGTACAAGACACTTCAACTCTTACTCTACACCTTTTATAGGTGACAACATGTAGACTACAGCGCCATCTGCTGACTAATACACAAACACTACATTCCCCCATTACTTAAAGGATTAGTTCACATCAAAATGAACATTTCCTGATAATTTACTCACCCCAATGCCATCCAAGATGTTCATGTCTTTCTTTCTTCAGTGGAAAAGATATTAAGTTTTTTGAGGAAAACATTTCAGGATTTTATGCAGTTTCAAAGGGCTCTGCACGATCCCAGCTGAGGAATAGGGTCTGATCTAGCGAAACGATCGCTAATTTTCTAAAACTTTATAATAACTGCACGCTATTAATCATTAGTTAAACATTAGTAAACAGTTAATTCATCATTTATAAAGCATGGATAGACATTAATAAGCAGTTTATAAATACAGCTATAAATGCTTTATTTTTGAAGCATAAGCATATCTATAATGTGTTTAATAATTGTATTTTCATACTTTTTAATGATCAATTCATCATATCTAAATGAAGTATTGCATTATTTACTAACCGGTTATTTAGGAGTTGTTGTCAGTGGTTCATAAGATCACTTAGAAAGTGTAAGTAAATGATTAATAAACTATTTAAATGTACATTCATACATCTTAAATATGTCTATGTTCTGTATCACTGTGTTGTGTTTGTTTCCTTTTTCTGTTTAGAAGATAACTGTAAAATCTCCTTTGTAAAAGCTTTACAAGGCATAACTAGGCCTCACTTTAGATGAGCTCACAAAAAAAAGTGAACTGACCACAACTAAATGCTTTATAACCACCTGAATTAACCATTCATTATTGACACACTAAATAACTATTACTATATGTCTGAATAATAAGATGTATGAATGTACATTTAAATAGTTGATTTATGTAACCCAGGTCATTAACTCGGGTCACTAATATTAATAATTAGTATTATTTTATTTATATCGCTATAAAACTAATAGTAAGAAAAGAACATTAAGTAATTTTTATTTTATTTTATTATAAATAATCCCAAAAGAAAGAAAAGGTTCCTGAACTGATTCCTGATTGGTGAGGTGAAAGGTTAGCCCCGCCCCCTGTTGGAGAGTTCCAGAAGATCGCGCACAAGCAGAAATGTAGAGAGATTGCGAACGACACGAGAGTGAGAGCAGATGCGATTGAGTGATTTGAGGGAGAACAAACTGTTTAATAATCCAGCAATAGATTATTAACAAGTTGAGAAGTAGATTTATGAGGTATTAATTATTTAAAAAGCCCACGCTTTGAGAAGAGTGCGATGTGAATCTGAACACGACGAGAAGAAAAGACACTGCCGTGATAGGATCTGAACTAAATCTATTTCTTTGAGAAAATACTTTTTTTGTCTCAGATTTATATTTCTCCTTGGTGAGTACCAATTTCTTTATAAGAGATGTATTTAGGTAATGTGGATACTGTTTTTGGACTCTTAATGTGAAAAATTGTGAAAAAAGTGATGAGTGATATAAACATTTTTTGTGTTTTCTAATACAATCTGTGAGTGCATATAGTTATGTTTAAATGTTTGAAAAATTATATTTTTTCTGTTGTGAGGTGTGTGCCATGCGCTGCTAGCTTTGCTAGCTCTGTACACAGACTCTAGTGTGTTAATCAAGCACATGGTGACTAGCAGGGGTTAAATTGGGATTTATTATGTGGGGGGGGGCTCTCCCTAGGGGGGTCCGGGGGGTATGCAAGGCCAGGTTTTTTTCTTGTGTTTTATTTTTCTCTTTTGTGAGTGTCTGAAAAATTGCTGCTGTGATCCTGAATCCTGTCCTGGCTGTGGACTCTTATCCCGGGTTTGGACTGGCGAGCCATCCCATCGTTTCGTACCTGGAAACAGAGGAAAAGGAGTTGTGAGAAAAGGAGTTTTCTGATTGGGTAGGACAGAACTGCAACCCTGTGGTGCAAATAGTGTTACCTGTGTTTCTTAGTGATTCAAAACCTATTCATCATTAAAAAATGATGAATAGGTTTTGAATGGTTTTGTTTTCCTTTATTCTCTTTTTGTAGTGTGTGACGGGTGGCTTTTATTTAGCTATCCGGGATGATAAAATATATTTGTTTGGCAGGAATATACCTGTCTGGCGCCCGAATATTACTGATTGATTGTTTGTATAGATGTATATGTTTCTGGAGGCTTTGTGACTGAGAATCAACATAAGACTGAGGGCGGCTGTATCTCGAAGCATCACTGTAGTCTAGCGGTTAGGACTACGCCTTATCACATGGGCGGCCGGGCTTGAATTTGTCTCAGAAAGTTTTTTGTTTATTTAAATTGTATTGTTGGGCGGCCATTACACTGTCCAGTCCATATTAATCACTTTCACCCTCTTTTATCCAGTATAAATAACTTTCATCATTTTCATCATTCCCCTCTGTTCAACAAAAGCACTGCCCACTTACAAGATTATGAAACAACAAAACTTCCAAGAACTCATTTATTTATTTATTCATGTGTATATGCGTGTATATGTTAATATATCATAACCCATCTAACAAATATTTTGGTGCTGTCAGACTTCTGAGGATTTGTTCTGCATGATATCAGCATTGACCAGCAGGTGTCGCTGTGTGCATTCCAAACCTGGAGAAATCAACCACTTTTACACACATCAGGCTGGAAAGCTTTAAAGCTTCATGAAGCTTCATCTCACCATCACTACCTTCAGGTTCACTCAGCTCAACAGTTATACGCTATATTAGCAATAATGATTATTTTCATCCTTCATTCTGAACCCTGTCTGAAATGACTGGTGTTAGTGGTGTGTCCCTTAAGGCTTGACAGTAAAACGGCCTCTGTTATGACTGGTTAATGTCATTGCATGTTTTGAAAACATTGTGAAAACAAACACTGTGCATTACATTGCAATTTCTCATATGGCTTTGTCACTTCATATGCATGATGGAAATGTCCATTACGTACTTTTGACAGTATTGCCTATATGTGACATTTTACATTTAAATATAAAGGCTGACATTATTTAGGCTTTCAATTCAATAAGCTGACCAAGTCTTGGGAGCTCTTGCGGGATGTCATTAATTTGCACCTCCTCAACTTCTGAGAGCCCTAGTGCAGCAGCTTTAACTGCAAACACAACATGATATAGAAAACATTACTGCTGACCAAAAGCATCATCACTTGTGAACAACAGCATCACTATATTTTACTGACCAGATCGATTCTTCCAAACACGTTGTGCTAGGATGTTCCTGTGCTGGCCTCTAAACATTGGAGACTTCAGTTCCCTTTCTTTCTTTTCTTTTTAGTCTAAAACTAAACACTAAATGATATATTTGGGGGAGGCATGTGAGGAGACATTTTCTTTTCAATTTAGGTAAATGCCATGATGAAAAACTTTACTTTTTGGGTTTCCAACTCATCAGCCATGGTGTTTGCCGCTTCCAGACATTCGTTAAATTGTTTTAATGACTGATGCCATTTGTAGATGTTTTTTAAAAAGAAATAATTAAATGATAAAGTAAAAGCACAAAGAAATACAATAAGGAAAGAGATAAACAAGAAAAAAGAAAGAGAGATAGAGAAAGAGAGATGGCATTCACAGCTGATTTGTAACCAAAACGTCAAGATGCACTTACTTAGTTCCACATGAATTGCAAACAATGAACACGACTACTTATAAATATAAAAAAAAAAAAAAACATACTTAAAATGCACACCTTAGCTACGACTGTCAGGAAAACGCCTCGCCTCCCTTCTTCTTATCTTTCTTCATCATCTTCCTCTTGGTTCATCGCATTTCATTATTCAGCGCCACAAGAACAGCACATGGTCAAATGGTGATACTGTTAACAACATTACCATTATATAAATATATAAATCATGAAGGTTGAAGATGGCGCCGGTGTGTGCGGCTTGCCGTCTACCCATTGCGTTACTTGGTATGTTTTTTTTTACTTTGCTGCTTCTACGTTGTCACTCGTTGATCGCTTATGTTACGTCCAAGGACGTATTCATTGTGTGACTATTATATGTCAAGAGTGTTATGTGCATATGTTTTTTCTCTCTCTCTTTCTCTCTTCTTATGAGTCTCTGATTAATAGGATTAAGGGCTACCACCTGTGCTCGTTACCTGTGAGCGCTGCCCGCGCACTGATTGGTGCGTGTCCTGAGGAGTCTAATACAAAGCAGGCGAGAGAGTGCTGAGGAAAGGAGAGAGACGTCGCGGCGTTTGAGGTTGTTCCGCTCTCCATGCCCAGTCGAGTGGGTTGCGCTCTTTGATGTGTGGTCACAATGGGTGTGATAACATGCTTCTTGGACTTATGTTATTTATGATCAGTTGAGCGTTTATGGGTAATGTAGGGTGGAGGATATCCATAAGCTTTTGTCCTGTTTATTGATTAGTTAGGGAGTGAGGGAAGTTATATGTTGTTTTGTTTTGTCTTCTGTTTTGTATAGGTAAGTTAATATTATCCCCTTATTAGGTAGAGGTATTTTTGTTTTCTTTTTGGGCCCTCCTCCCGAGGTAATTTCTTTGTTTGGATTTATTTGTAATGTGTTTCTTTATTTTATATTATTACTTTATTTAATAACCCCTGCTGAGATTTGAACAAATAAAAGGCAGACACGCCATTTTGAAATTCAAACTGGTTTGTTTATTTTGCTGTGAATCTGGGTCTGGAGAGCTGGAGATCCTCAGTCTCTCCACTTTTATTGTTCGTCGTTCCCTATTGACCCTAGATTAAGGGGAAGACGTAACACTTATGATCGATAACAACTTTTAGATATTTATCATACCATGCCAACTTAGGATGGCCCTCGCCAACGTTCGATCTGTAGTAAACAAAACCTTCATCTGCAGCGACCTCATCTCTTCTAACAATCTGGACTATTTCTTCGCCACGGAATCGTGGATAAAAGCAGGTGATATCAGTCCTTTTTCCCAACTGGTTCCCCCGGAGTATGACTTTAACACTCCCCAGTTAACCGGCAGGGGAGGGGGATTCATGATTATTTTTAAAAACAATGTTCAGTGTCGTTTATTGGCAACGGCCACTTTTACGAGCTTTGAAGTCCAGGAAATTCATTTAAATTCCCTCTATCCTATTCTACTCCTGCTAATCTATCGTCCACCTTCATCTAGTAACTTTATCAATGACTTTTCTGATCTCCTGGGGGATGCTTTGACGAGATATGACCATATTTTAATTATTGGTGATTTTAACATTCATGGATGCTGCCCTGCTTCTGCTTTAGCTAAAGACTTTTTAAATGTAATATTCTCTGTAAACATTGTTCAATGGGTAAATGGTCCCACACACTGTCACGGTCATACACTAGATCTAATACTGTCATGTGGTCTATCGCTGGCTGATATTGAAATCAGTGACCTTCCACTCTCAGACCACAGACCAGTATTGTTTTCTACACTTCTTCCAGCTCCACCAAATACAGCATCATCTCATGTACGTTGGTCTCGCACCCTAACCTCACATTCCCAGGACATGTTTTCTGACCGGCACCTGGAGGCTGATAATGCTCTAATGTCTGGCTCCCTTACGTCAGATTTAGATGTCAATGAACTGATACAAGACTTTAATGATAAATGCTTTTTTTTTACTTTGTTACAAAAGATTCATGTTGGTGCTGTCCCGCTTGTTGCAGAAATGATCTGTTTAGTGGTGAGACTGCAATGAAAACCAAACCCACTTGTCTTTGAAGTACTTTATTCTTGCAAGAAGGCCATTCACACACAGACTTCAGAGTTTTCTGCTGCCTTTTTATTCATCCCTCACACCTCACTCTGCTGTGTTCCTGTTATGATCATTCAGAAAGAAGATCTGTATCATACAGTGGGTAAAGTAGGATTTGGCAGGTAGGGGAACCCTCAAATATTGTGCATGCAACAGGGAAAAATGACTCACTGTGAGACAACATATTGAGTATCGTGGTATAGAAATGGACAAGAGTGTATAAGGACACTAGCTCGAATAAAGGGAATATTAATAATTAATCAGAGATATGATTAACGTATCGCATACAGGTTAAATCACCCGAAAAGGGAATACTTTTGCTAATGTATCTATAAACCTCTATAATGTATAGAGGGATAATTAAATACAACGGATTATAATCAATTATCAATACAGGTAGGCAAAAATAGATCAATTGTATATATCAATAATCAATCACAACGAATTATAATTAACCATTAATATACCAATAGTCTAGAATAGATCAATTTTCAGGATAATTGAATAATCTGTTCGTCCAGCGAACTGATCGCACGATCTTTTATCAACTCTCAAGAAAAGTTATCCTTTTATAGACTCTCGCGAAAAGGCTATTTTTCTGGCCATGAAAAATAACTTTTCTGTTCTATAAAAATACTAATTAAAGTATCAACAAATGTAAAGCTTGTAGTTTAGATCTAACATTTAAGGGACTTCGTAATGTGAGCAGCATACAGAGACAATCAAGAATATAATGGGTTTTAATAAATGAAACTACGAATGCATGTGACTACAGTTAAACACGGAATATATATATACAATATATATATATATATATATAAAACAGAATAATGGCAGTAAACAATGAAAGAGAATGAGAATGAGAGAGTGAGAGGAATAGAGAGAGATCACAGAATGATCACAGTATGGCAAGATCACAAATGGCGCTTTTCCATTACCAGTACCAGCTCGACTCGACTCGCCTCTCCTCGACTCAGCTCGGCTCGGCTCGCTTTTCGCTCCGTTTTCCATTGCAGATAGTACCTCCACAATAGTACCTGGTCGTCATAGCGACGCCGCAGGAAACTGCCGTGACTAATCTTTTACGCGAGATGCGCGAGACACACCCGCTACCTACACACACAGGACAATGGAGGAAATCGAGTGTATGCTGTTTTTGGACGTTTTTGTTTTTGCTGTTTTTTATTCAGGATACTGCGTCTGGCGCGTGCAATGATGACGCAGTGAATAGTGACGATTCTCTCTGACCAATCAGCAGTCTGCCATGATTTCACGTCACATTTTCGTATCGCCTCAGCTCGCCTCAGCCCGCTTAGAACTTCGCCGGAGGTGGTACGAAAAAAAGTACCTGGAAGCAGGTACAGGTACAACTTTTACACAGTGGAAAACCAAACAGAGCCGAGTCGAGTCGAGCCGAGCCGAGCCGAGCCGAGGCGAGCTGGTACTGTGTAGTGGAAAAGCGCCAAAAGTAACCTTTGAGAGACAAGAAGAAATCAAATCACCCTAAGCAGGGGCGAACACTCTTAACGCATTAAAAGCTCAACAAAGCTGATACTTGCATATGGTTCTTTTGTGTTGCTGAGGAAAGAAGAGCTGAGTATCATCAGCATAACAGTGAAAACGAAATCCATGTTTCCTAATGATATCTCCTAATGGAATGAAGACATTTCCTTCTACCGAACTACCCACAAGTGCTGAATTACTACTCACACAGGTCAGTTTATCAGATTAATTAAACTTGAGGAAACGCAGCGCTGTTTTATTTGGTCTAATGTTACACTATCACACTAAACTGCATTTGAGTGTGGTGAAAGTTATAATGTAATTCTATGTGTTAGTTCGTTTGACGGATGCCGCTCGCGTCTCTTAGACACTCTTGATGGATGCCGCTCGCGTCTCTGTCGAGTCGAAGTCAGTCACGGACGTGTCGCCATGGTTACTATGGCAGTACGAGCGGTAAACCGAGGGTAACGCGGTTTGACGTATTTGAGTGTGGTGAAAGTTATAATGTAATTCTATGTGTTAGTTCGTTTGACGGATGCCGCTCGCGTCTCTTAGACACTCTTGATGGATGCCGCTCGCGTCTCTGTCGAGTCGAAGTCAGTCACGGACGTGTCGCCATGGTTACTATGGCAGTACGAGCGGTAAACCGAGGGTAACGCGGTTTGACGCCATTGACTGGCCACTCCCTCACACATCTTTGGTTAAAATCGCAATTTTCTTACGGTTTACTAGTTGGAAACATTTGGGATATTGTAAGTAAACACCTAAACAAAATATATAACAATGGCCTAGCGGTTTTTGGATATTTTACTGCAAAATTCTTACATAGTGCACCTTTAATCTTGTGTTCTGTCTCAGTCACCAGCTGGTGTGCCCAGGTCGGCCACTAGAGGGCACTCCTCCTCTGACCTTTGCCACTCAGCCATGAACTTCAGTCCCCATAATCCTTTGCCTGGACTCATCATGAATTATTGCATTCACCAGTTTGTCATTATTGTTTGTCTAAGCCTATTTATACCATGTTCTCTCTGTCATTTCTCATCGAGGTTTTGTAGTTGTCACACTGCACATCTGAGCGCTCTCCCTTGTCTCTTGTCTCTTGTGTTTTTATTGTGGATTGTTTGCAAGTGTTTTGACCCTTTGTCTGGCATATTTACATTTACATTTAGTCATTTAGCAGACGCTTTTGTCCGAAGCGACTTACAAATTAGGACTAAATTAAGCGAGTCATCGTGAAGAGGCAAAAAACAACGCAAGAAGTTCTCAAAATACGAAGTTCAGGCATTATTCAGAGTAGCATAAGCCCGATAAGTGAGGATTTAGAGGGAAAGAAAAGTTTTTTTTTTTTTTTAATGCGATTAAGTGCTCACGGAAGAGATGGGTTTTCAGCTGTCTTTTGAATGTTGTCAGGGATTCTGCATTCCGGATGAGGGTGGGGAGATCATTCCACCAGCATGGAACTGTGAATGAGAATGTTCTGGACAGTGATTTTGTGGCTTTCTGTGATGGAACCACGAGACGTTGCTCGTTGACCGATCGTAGGCTTCTGGTAGGGATGTAGGCTCGTAGGAGTGAGTGAAAGTAGGAGGGAGCTGAGCCTGTGACAGATCTGTAAGCAAGCGTCAATGCCTTGAACTTGCAGTGAGATGAACAGAGGAGTGACGTGGGCCCTCTTGGGCTCGTTGAAGACAAGACGAGCTGCAGCGTTCTGGATCATTTGTAGAGGTTTGGTTGCACATGATGGAAGTCCAGACAGAAGAGCATTGCAGTAGTCAAGCCTAGAGATGACCAGGGCCTGAACGAGAAGTTGTGTTGCATGCTCAGTAAGGAAAGGCCTGATCTTCCTGATGTTGTGCAGTGCAAACCTGCATGATCGAGCGGTCTTTGAAATGTGATCTGTGAAGGTCAGTTGGTCATCAAATGTTACTCCAAGATTTCTGACCGACCTTGATGGGGTGATTGATGATGAATCTAGCTGGATAGTGAAGTCGTGCTGTAGAGACGGATTGGCAGGGAGGACGAGAAGCTCAGTCTTTGCCAGGTTGAGCTGCAGGTGATGTTCCTTCATCCATGTCGAGATGTCCGCCAGACAGCTTTATCCGTGCAGCTACTGTGGGATCATCTGGTTGGAAATGAGAGGAAGAGCTGTGTGTCATCAGCATAGCAGTGGTAGGAGAAACCATGTGCCTGTATGATGTGTCCCAGTGATGTGGTGTAGAAGGAGAAGAGGAGGGGACCAATAACTGAACCCTGAGGAACCCCTGTGGTCAGTTGATGTGCTCTGGATACCTCGCCTTTCCATGCAACCCTGAAGGACCTACCTGTGAGATAGGACTCAAACCAGTGGAGTGAAGATCCTGTGATGCCCATTGATGAGAGGCTGGACATAAGGATCTGATGATTCACAGTGTCGAAGGCAGCAGACAGATCCAGGAGAATGAGAACTGAAGATTTGGAAGCAGCTTTTGCGATCCGTAGGGCTTCTGTGACCGACAGTAATGCAGTCTCAGTTGAATGCCCTTTCTTGAATCCGGATTGGTTGACGTCCAGCTGGTTGTTCAGAGACAAGAAGGATGTTACTTGGTTGAAAACAGCTCTTTCAAGTGTTTTCGCAATGAATGGTAGGAGAGAGATAGGTCTGTAATTCTCAACAAATGATGTGTTTAGTGTTGGTTTTTTTAAGCAGTGGAGTTACCCGAGCCTGCTTGAATGCAGTAGGGAAAGTGCCAGTATGGAGGGATGAGTTAATGATGTGTGTGAGTGCTGGTAGAAGTGTGGGAGAGATGGCTTGTAGAAGGTGTGAGGGGATGGGGTCTAGAGGGCAGGTGGTAGGATGACTGGAGAGGAGAAGTGTAGATACTTCTTCCTCGGTTAGCGGAGAAAAGGAGGAGAGAGGGTTATTGGCTGTGGAAGGGGTCGGTCTGGGTTCCTGTGTGTGTGGAGCAGAGAACTGACTGCTGATAGTTGTTGTTTTGTTGGTGAAGAAGTTATCAAAATCGTCAGCAGTTAAAGAGGAGGTGGGTGGTGGTGGAGGTGGACAGAGGAGAGAGTTGAATGTCTTGAAGAGTGATTGTGTGTTGGAGGAGCTGTTGATCTTCTTGTGGAAGTATGAAGATTTTTCAGCATGAACATCAACAGAAAAGGAAGAGAGGAGAGATTTATACATACTCAGGTCAGATGTGTCATTTGATTTGCGCCATTCCTCTCCGCTGCCCTGAGTTCGGTCCGGTGTTCACGAAGAACCTCAGATAACCAGGGGTTAGAGGGAGTAGCGCATGCTGGCCTGGAGGAGAGAGGGCAGATATTGTCTAGAGAAGAGGTTAGAGTGGAGCATAAGGTATCCGTTGCGGAATTCACATCCAGAGATGAGAATTGTGAGGGTGGGGGAAGAGAAGATGACATGGCAGAGGAAAGATGGGTTGGAGAAAGTGAGCGCAGGTTTCGTCTGAAAGTGACTGGTGGGGGGGTTGGTGGTGCACGGGTAGAGAGTTGTAGACTGAAAGTAATGAGGAAATGATCTGAAACATGGAGAGGTCTCACCAAGATGTTGTCTGTGATGCAGTTGCGTGTGTAAACCAGGTCCAGTTGGTTGCCTGATTTGTGAGTACCTGTAGTGATGAGTTGTTTGAGATCGAAAGAGGCTAGGAGAGAGATGAAGTCTGTTGCATACGGCTTTTCGAGATGAATGTTGAAGTCACCAAAGACTAAAAATGGGGCGCCGTCCTCAGGAAAAGAGGACAGCAGCACATCCAGCTCCTCTACGAAGGTACCCAGCTGACCTGGGGGGCGATAAATGACTAAAATATGGATCTTATTGGGAGTTGTAAGTGTAATAGCATGATATTCAAATGAGTTGTTGTTGCATAGAGAAGTGAGCGCTGAGTATTTCCAATTGTTAGAAATGAGAAACCCTGTACCCCCACCCCTCCCAGACTGGCGAGGGGAGTGAGAGAAAGAGAAATCGGTAGAGAGAGCAGCAGGGGTTGCTGAGTCTTCTGGACGAATCCAGGTCTCAGTCAAGCCCAAGATACTAAGAGTAGAATGAGACGCAAAGGCTGGAATAAAGTCAGCTTTATTGACTGCTGACTGACAATTCCATAGACCCATGGAAAGAGAGAGCGGTGTGTGTGAGGATGAGAGAATGGGACGCAGATTAGCAGTATTGCGCTGCCTTTTGCGCGTGATGAAAGGGCTTTGCCGAGAGATAAAAGGAATGTATTGAAAGCACATGTTGAGTAAGGTGAAAAATAAGATAAAAAGTGGGAAGGGAAAGGGAGAAGAAGATACTTAAGTGCCTTTCTGGTGTAGGCAATATTAATATCTTAATATAAATATCAATATTAATATCTGTTAATATCTTGTAGTTATCCACAGGTAAAAAGTAAACACTAAAATCATATATGTTTCAGGTCCCTCACAAGGATAAACTGGCAAGCCAACTAACCGTTGTTGGCACACAGTAAATGAGTGTAAGTCCCACACTCAACACACACTTTTTTTTCTTTCTTTTGCAACATTTTGACAAAAACAGAATTAAAGAGAATTATGACAAAAATCAGTCAAGGCAAATCAAACACAGATACAATACAATTTTATCAGAGAAAATACAAATAGAGAATATCAGAATCCTAAGCAAACAGAATATTAATATGCACTGTAAGTCAATCAACCAAAGGCTAGATTTAAGGCTTTACAGCAACTTACAGCAACTATCCCTGAAATCCCAAATCTGCTCCTTATACATTTCCTCTGCTTTTAGTTCTAGCATCATATTTCTCCCGAATCCTGTATAATTACATTTCATACCATGTTGTTTTCTCTCTTTGAAGATCTGCCATCATCTTCTTCATTTGTTCTCTCTCACTCTTTTGTTGCTGAACTGAGCAGCTCTTGGACTAAAGATCTTCTTTATCAGATCTACTGTGTCCATCTCCTCTCTGGTAAATCTTCCCAAACTCAACACAATGATGAACACATGAGGTCCAGGTGACAACATGGAAATACATTTCAATATTTATTTTACTGCTTGATCATTCGTCAGTGTTGTGTCAAAGAGACCTGGAGTATCAACAACAGTTACTGATCGACCATCAACTTCACCAACTCTCTTTCCACAAACTGTCGTGACTGAATCTAGTCTTAATTCACTGACAAACTCATCTCTTCCTGGAATACTGTTTCCTGTTGCACTCTTCCTATTACCTGTCTTCCCGATCAAAACAATCCTCAGACACTCCTGATCATCTTCATCTTCAGCACCTGAAAATCAGTGGTAGAAAGAAAACTTAGTGAAATGAAGCTCAGAACTTTAATATTGTTATGTTGGATTGTAGAAGTTGCAGCTGAATACTAATTGATTATGAACTGAAAAAACAAAACAAACAAAAAACATCTTAAGTCACTTGCAATCATAATACTGGCTAAACCGACCGTCTGCTAGCTGTCTCGCGTCACCAAGGTCAGATAAATCCCAGCACATAGAGCCTCTTTCACCTAGATATCATCATAAAGAGACTGTGTCTGCTCCCCCCGAATTAGGACATACAAAAAGCACACTCGGCCCTTAAGAGAGCAGCCAGAAAAATGGAGCGTAACTGGAAGAAAACAAAACTAGAGGTATTTCGCATTTCATGTAAGGAGAGCTCGATTGCATGCAGAGAGGCTTTAAAAGCTGCTAGATCTGCTTATTTTTCAACCCTATTAGAAGAAAATAAACAAAACCCTAGGTATTTATTTGAAACAGTGGCTAAACTAACAAAAAATAAATCCTCAACTCCAGACGTTTCTAACAAGCTTCTAACTATTTCTTCAGGCTAACTTACACAGAAGAGACTTTGTTGCTCAGCACATGAAAATAAACTACTTACCGTGATCTCAGACTGTGTTTAAGTGGTTTCTCCACTGCATGGATCTTCATGTGTAGCTTTAGTTGACGTTTAATAGAGAAACTCTTTCCACACTGATCACACGTGTGCGGCTTCTCTCCAGTGTGGATCATCTCATGTGTTTTCAGAGTTGATGGCTGACTGAATCTCGTCACAGTGTGAACACTTGTAAGGTTGTTCTCCAGTGTGGATCATCTCATGTCTTTTCAGATTTGATGGCTGACTGAATCTCTTGTCACAGTGTGAACACTTGTAAGGTTGTTCTCCAGTGTGGATCATCTCATGTGTTTTCAGAGTTGATGACTGACTGAATCTCTTGTCACAGTGTGAAGACGTGTAAGGTTGTTCTCCAGTGTGGATCATCTCATGTGTTTTCAGAGATAATGGCTGACTGAATCTCTTGTCACAGTGTGAACACTTGTAAGGTTTCTCTCCAGTGTGGATCATCTCATGTGTTTTCAGATTTGCTGACAGACTGAATCTCTTGTCACAGTGTGAACACTTGTAAGGTTGTTCTCCAGTGTGGATCATCTCATGTGTTTTCAGATTTGATGGCTGACTGAATCTCTTGTCACAGTGTGAACACTTGTAAGGTTGTTCTCCAGTGTGGATCCTCTCATGTGTTTTCAGATTTGATGGCTGACTGAATCTCTTGTCACAGTGTGAACACTTGTAAGGTTTTTCTCCAGTGTGGATCATCTCATGTGTTTTCAGATGTACTGGCTGACTGAAACTCTTGTCGCAGTGTGAACACTTGTAAGGTTTTTCTCCAGTGTGGATCCTCTCATGTGTTTTCAGATCTGCTGATCGACTGAATCTCTTGTCACAGTGTGAACACTTGTAAGGTTTTTCTCCAGTGTGGATTATCTGGTGCAGTTTTAAACTGCCTGCTGAAGTAAAAGTCTTCTCGCACTCAAAGCACATGTACTCTCTCACACCAGTGTGAATTTTCTGATGTGCGTGTAAATATTGCAGCAGTGAAAAACTCTTTCCACACACAGAACATAAATGTGGCTTCTCCTTAGTATGAACTGTCAGGTGTGTCTTCAGGACTGATGTACTAGGAAATGTTTTGCCGCATTGATCACATGAGAACGGCTTCTCTCCGGTGTGGATCCTCATGTGACGCACAAGATTTGGTTTGCTTGTGAAACTCTTTCCACATTGATCACATGAGAACGGCTTCTCTCCGGTGTGGATCCTCGTGTGACGTGCAAGATTTGGTTTGCATGTGAAACTCTTCCCACACTGAGTGCAGGTGAAAGATTTCTTGGCTCTTCTTTCCTTTAAACATGTCAGTTCTTCACTCTCCTTCTTCACTTCACTCAGTTCTTCACTCTCCTTCTTCACTTCACTCAGTTCTTCACTCTCCTCCTTCACTTCACTCAGTTCTTCACTCTCCTCCTTCACTTCACTCAGTTCATCACTCTCCTCCTTCACTTCACTCAGTTCTTCACTCTCCTCCTTCACTTCACTCAGTTCTTCACCCTCCTCCTTCACTTCCATCAGTTCATCACTCTCCTCCTTCACTTCACTCAGTTCTTCACTCTCCTCCTTCACTTCCATCAGGCCTGACATGAAAGAAAAAAATATTACATTTAATTTTCAGTACATCAAAATAATTAACCGAGAGAAAGAAAGTGAGCCCTGATGTAATGGTAGAAAGTAGACAAATGTTATAAAATATGATAATTTGATGCCTTTTTATAAATGTATTATATGTCCTTGAAACTTTCCATGATTGTGAAGAGGTTGAAGAGGTGGAAGTCAAGAGGCAAGTGAATGGTGACGAATTGATAATTTGCATCTGCCCATTATTATCTGGAGATATACAGTCCCCTCCAAAAGTATTGGAACAGTGGCAATTCCTTTCATTTTTCTGTAGACTGAAAATATTTGGGTTTAACATCAAAAGATGAATATGAGGGAAGAGATCAACATTTCAGCTTTTATTTCCAGGTATTGTAAGCAAATATTATTTGGGAATTACACGTCTTTTAAATATCTGTTAATAACTGTTTTAAAAACTTTTGATCTGACTCAGCATGTACATGGACCCACACAATCGCGGACACACTCTAGATTTACTTATCAGTAAGGGTCTAAACATTTCATTGATTGTTATTATGTAGCACTGTCTGATCATTTCTTTATTTTATTTGATATATTGATCTCTCCTGCCATTGAAGCTAGATCTGTGTGTGTCAAGAAGAGATGCTTAAATGAGAACACTAGTGTACTATTTATTAAGGCTATATCCTTAACCCCAAGCATATCTGCAGACTCTGTTGATTTTCTCCTTGATTCTTTTAACTCAAAAGTTAAAAGTGTAATTGATGATATTGCTCCTGTTAAAGTCAGGAAGAAGAGTGGCAGACAAAAAGCACCTTGGAGAAACTCAACAGCAGTGCAAAATATGAAAAGACAATGCAGAAAAGCAGAGCGCATGTGGTGGAAGACAAAACTTGTAGTCCATTATAACATCTACAAAGACCGCCTGCATGCTTTCAATGTGGAACTAGGCAAAGCTAGACAGACTTTATTCTCAAATATTATAAACAGCAATTTAAACAACACACGCACTCTTTTTGCTACTGTAGAGAGACTGACAAACCCCCCAAGCCAGATTCCCAGTGAAATGCTCTCAGACAGCAAGTGCAGTGAGTTTGCTTCTTTCTTCTCTGAGAAAATCAATAATATCAGAAAGGTGATCAGCACATCCTTGAGTTGCTCTGGGGTCAGACAGATCAGACCACCTGAGAAAGTAGTTACTATGTCTGATTTCAAAGAAATTGATGGCAAAATTTTGGAAGAAACTGTACAGCACCTTAAAACATCAACCTGCGCTCTTGACACACTTCCCACATTTTTTTCAAAAGTGTGCTAACCCCCTGGGGTCGGCGGTATCGCCGGCGATACCAGCTCGCTTTTTTTCTTATCAGTTCAAAAGAGATTCAAAATGCTCTGTTGACTTTGATATTACAAACAAGTTTCATACATCAATCGATCCTGTAGAGTGTGTATTATTTGTGTATACTCACAATAAAAACAAAGTGTTGTGATTTTTGCCAAATAAAGAAAAATAAACATGATGCGAGTTCTGCTTTCTCTCTGTCAGTGAAGTTAATTCCGAAAATGAACTATAACTCAGCGAATACTCAAACAGGCATACAGACGCACAGGCATGAAGCTCGAAGTCTCTTCTTTTAAATGAAGTAATTTTTATAAAAAAACAAATATTCTCAGTTTATGTAATATGTATGAAAAAGAGATGTCAGTCATTCTCATCTCAGCTCATTATGTTTTAATGTGACCCCGCCCACGGAGAGCACGCGCTATTTAAACGCAAATGATCTGAGGCGATCCATGCACACCTGTGAACGCCCACATCAGCTGGATAACACACACAGCGAGTTATCAGAGTCATGTACTTTACGATGCTGTGAGGAATAATACTATCTTAATAATAATCCTGGAAAATTTACCTCAGAAGTGCTGGAAGATTCTTTTCGAGGAGCAACGGATCCGGCTGAGGAATAGGTCAGTTATATATTTGCTTTGTTCTAATCGCAAGTGTTCGTACACGCAAAAACCCTGTTTACATATGAATTGCGTTTCTGTGTGTGAATGAATGAACAGCTTTCACCAAACTCTATTGCTATACTGAGATGAGTAAAAATCGACTACAACAATTGGATAGATTATAAAGTTTTTACTGTAAAATAATGTAGGCTATATTCAAACTAATGAATCCTTAACTTTGAAATAAATATGATAAAATGTATACTTTAGTTTTTACAAAGAAAGATTACAATTGAAATATTGTTAAAATTTTAATTGTTGTTGTAATTGTATAACCTTTTTAATAAAATAGCAAAAAAATATATATACAAGGATAGATGAAAACAAAATCTTAAAAGGTCAATATAAGCCTTCTCTTTAAATTATTTTTATTGTGTTTTATTAGTGACACATTTGGGTAGGGAATATATTCCCAAACTTTCTGAAAATACAGTATGAGAACAATTAACTGCACAATTACTAGAAATGTTTACCTTGAATATTATACAATTTGCAAGCACAATTTGTGGGGGGAAAAAACAACAACTGTGTTTCCAACTGTGAACCAATTATATATACAGTGAGGAAAATAAGTATTTGAACACCCTGCTATTTTGCAAGTTCTCCCACTTAGAAATCATGGAGGGGTCTGAAATTGTCATCGTAGGTGCATGTCCACTGTGAGGGACATAATCTAAAAAAAAAAAAATCCAGAAATCACAATGTATGATTTTTTAACTATTTATTTGTATGATACAGCTGCAAATAAGTATTTGAACACCTGAGAAAATCAATGTTAATATTTGGTACAGTAGCTTTTGTTTGCAGTTACAGAGGTCAAACATTTCCTGTAGTTTTTCACCAGGTTTGCACACACTGCAGGAGGGATTTTGGCCCACTCCTCCACACAGATCTTCTCTAGATCAGCCAGGTTTCTGGGTTGTCGCTGAGAAACACGGAGTTTGAGCTCCTTCCAAAGATTCTCTATTGGGTTTAGGTCTGGAGACTGGCTAGGCCACGCCAGAACCTTGATATGCTTCTTACAGAGCCACTCCTTGGTTATCCTGGCTGTGTGCTTCGGGTCATTGTCATGTTGGAAGACCCAGCCTCGACCCATCTTCAATGCTCTAACTGAGGGAAGGAGGTTGTTCCCCAAAATCTCGCAATACATGGCCCTGGTCATCCTCTCCTTAATACAGTGCAGTCGCCCTGTCCCATGTGCAGAAAAACACCCCCAAAGCATGATGCTACCACCCCCATGCTTCACAGTAGGGATGGTGTTCTTGGGATGGTACTCATCATTCTTCTTCCTCCAAACACGTTTAGTGGAATTATGACCAAAAAGTTCTATTTTGGTCTCATCTGACCACATGACTTTCTCTCATGACTCCTCTGGATCATCCAAATGGTCATTGGCAAACTTAAGACGGGCCTTGACATGTGCTGGTTTAAGCAGGGGAACCTTCAGTGCCATGCATGATTTCAAACCATGACGTCTTAGTGTATTACTAACAGTAACCTTGGAAACGGTGGTCCCAGCTCTTTTCAGGTCATTGACCAGCTCCTCCCGTGTAGTTCTGGGCTGATTTCTCACCTTTCTTAGGATCATTGAGACCCCACGAGGTGAGATCTTGCATGGAGCCCCAGTCCGAGGGAGAATGACAGTCATGTTTAGCTTCTTCCATTTTCTAATGATTGCTCCAACAGTGGACCTTTTTTCACCAAGCTGCTTGGCAATTTCCCTGTAGCCCTTTCCAGCCTTGTGGAGGTGTACAATTTTGTCTCTAGTGTCTTTGGACAGCTCTTTGGTCTTGGCCATGTTAGTAGTTGGATTCTTACTGATTGTATGGGGTGGACAGGTGTCTTTATGCAGCTAACGACCTCAAACAGG
The DNA here is from genome assembly GCF_963993115.1 of Abramis brama. NCBI lineage: Eukaryota > Metazoa > Chordata > Actinopteri > Cypriniformes > Leuciscidae > Abramis > Abramis brama. The sequence goes on along the minus strand of NC_139963.1, from coordinate 76,752,993 downwards.
TGCATTTAATTTAGGATAATAAATGGAGTGGAGGTGAACATTTTAAAGGCAGACTAACAGGTCTTTGAGGGTCAGAATTCTAGCTGATAGACAGGTGTTCAAATACTTATTTGCAGCTGTATCATACAAATAAATAGTTAAAAAATCATATATTGTGATTTCTGGATTTTTTTTTTTTTTGATTATGTCTCTCACAGTGGACATGCACCTACAATGACAATTTCAGACCCCTCCATGATTTCCAAGTGGGAGAACTTGCAAAATAGCAGGGTGTTCAAATACTTATTTTCCTCACTGTATATATAATTGGTTCACAGTTGGAAACACAGTTGTTGTTTTCCTCACTGTATATATATATATATATATGTATATATATATATATATATATATATATGTATATATATATATATATGTATATATATATATATATGTATATATATATATATATATATATATATATATATATATATATATATGTATATATATATATATATATATATATATATATATATATAGCCCTTTCATTCTTTCTTGTGGCTCAGTCACACACCTGAATGAAAGGCTCATTATGTATGCAGCTCATTATGCGGGTCGTTGTCTTCTCAGGTGTGAATCACGCACACTAGCATATTGCCTTTCCAAACAAAAAGTGTCTTACAAAATTTAAATCAATGTATTGTTTTATGTGAATGATTAGGCAGGATTGATTTCACATTATTTTGAAGAAAAAACTCTAGGCGATATGACACATATTTAGTGTCTTGACACATATTTAGTATGTGTTTTGTGGTGTTATTTCAGAAACTTTCATTTTTAGTTTTTTTCAATAACCATGCATAAACATTATTCTCTCAAAAATACAAACATGTACATACATGTTGCTCACATATTATGGTAGCCCTGTTTGTGCTAAATAGAGTGTAATTATACCTTTGCCATTAATATGTTTATAAGCAACTGAAAAAAGCACAAATGTAAGGGCATGTCAGAACATCTCAAGTACCCCAAACACACCTTAGACCCCAGAGGGTTAAACAGTTTAGAAGCAGATCTTCTAGAAGTGGTAAATGCCTCACTTCTCTATGGGAGTTTACCAAACTCCCTGAAAACTGCAGTTGTCAAGCCCCTCCTGAAAAAGAGCCATCTGGATAAGACCATATTAACCCTTTATGACCTGCCATAGAACAATTCCGCCAGAGTATATCTTTGTATTTTTACATGCTGTGCTGTCATTCCTTTGAGCATTTTCATATGCCATACATCAAAATAATCCTTACTCTCCAAATTTGAAGGCATTGTTTGTAATAAATCAATAGTAACTAGATAAATATCTCAAAAGTGCAATAAACAAAAAAACAACAACTTTAATATTTTTTTTCTACATATTTTATTCAATACATAAATTTGATAAATGTCAGCCTCAAACTTGTTTAATGTGAAAAACATGCATAAAACAATTTAAAACTATTCAGAATTGATTTGAACTGTTAACAAATTAGTTTTTAAGATAAACTATTTTTTTCATTCAAACAAGCAAGGGGGAAAATACCATGTAAAATATTCAATTACATTTGTGGTCAAACAGATAACATTTTGCTTTTGAATATTGATTGAACATTGAATTGGTTAAAATATAAAATAAATAGACCCTGTCAGAACAATTCTTGTGTAAAAAATAAATAAATAAACTGTACATTATCAGACCTAAACAACATACAGATAGGCACCCCTACATATACACAGGCAACTCTAGCTGTGATAATTCTTGTGACAGTTCCTGTCCAGAATAACACAGAGGGGCACTTGGCATGCCTCACACATAAACGGAGTGCATTTCCCACACAGCCTGCATTTCCTGCACCCCTGTGTGGCTTTTTTTGAGCCAACTGTACCAGAAATGGCAACAGGTAAGTGCTGGTAGCTCTCCCGTGCTGGTTGTAAGGACACCCCACACAGCTCCGCTGACAACTGTTCTTGGAAGGCCTGGTGTGTCATGGGCTGCTCCTCCTTGCTGCTACACAGTAGCTTGTGCAGCAAGTAGCTGTTAGTGACCGCAATGTCAATGAAATGGTGCAGTACAGTCATGTACCACTTCTTGCTTTTCTTCCACGAGGAATAGTAGCCAATCAACTGATCTGACAGGTCAACTCCCCCCATGAAGCGATTGTAATCTTTCACAGCGGGAGGAATAGGAAAATCCAACTTGTACTCACTGCTGGATTTGCACACTCTTTTCACTGTGTCTCCCACGTATGCAGTGTGCAGAGTAGTGCACACACTCACCTCTCGTGTGTCCATCCACTTTGTGAAAAGGAGTGATCCCTGTCTGATCCACCTTATTGATCCCCGTGGAGATTTCTTTGACAGCGCATTCACTTTGGTGTTTGGGACACCAATTCTTGTGTCCCTGATGGTTCCACAGGCTCCAAACCCCAGGTCATAAAGGTGCTGAAAGAGTACTGGGCTGATATAAAAATTATCACAGTAAATGTGATATCCAGATCCCAAGAGCCCCTTTCTGACCAGCGACATCACAGCATCAAATGAAAGTCCCTTCCCACTTGCAACATTGGACTTACCTGTGTAAATGTTGAAATCCACTGTGTAGCCACTACAATCACACAACACAAAAAGTTTTATTCCCCACTTTGTTGGCTTATTTTTGATGTACTGCTTCAGGCTGATTCTGGCTTTGGTGGCTACCATACGCTCATCCACAGAAAGGTTTCTGTCAGGGTGGTAGACAGCTTTGCAGGCTACGCGCAAACTGTCATATAGAGGCCGTATTCTATGCAGACAGTCATACCCTCAGCTGTGCCTTTTTTTTTGTCATTGGCAGCATCTTCTGCAGGGTCACTCAAGTGCATATTCCACGTGATGCTGAGGAACCGGTCTCTGGACATAACCTTTTGAGGGAAGGGAACATGGAAGATGGATTCAACACACCAGAAATCTCTGAGCTTTGGAAGCTTTAGAATGCCCATGTACAGTGTGAGGCCAATGTATTTGTAAAGTTCTTCTTCAGTGATTTGTCCACTTGAATTTTTTTCCTGCAGCAATATTTATTGCTGCTTTTTTATTAGTGTTGGAACACAGTGTTTTGATTGTGGACTTATCAAAGTACATTTTGAAAAGCTCAGTGGGTGTTGGGTTGTCCACAGAAGTTGACAGAGGTGGCTGCACACCTGGCTTTCTTTTGGGCAGGAAATGATGGGGGGGGGGGGGGGGGGTCTAGGCAATTGGTCAGGCTCCTTTTCTGTTTTCCACCCACCGGATTGATTAGGGGCAGTCTCTAATGTAGAGCCCTTACCACGGGACCTTTGACTCCGACTTCTGTAGCCTCTGGTGTTAGCCCTCCGACCATAACCTCTCCCTCTTCAAACTGTCACGGATGGCTCAGAGGGCTCTCCAACATTTTCAACACTATAACAAAAAAGGTAAGTAAAATGGTAAGTAAGTTAGATGTTTTTGTATAGAAATGTAATATAGAATATAGCAATATAGAACTGACTAAAGGAGTAAATGGTGCGTCATAAGCTCAAGTTCATTCTGTTTGTTTCGTTTATTCTCTAACTCAAAAGCAAAGAATATTTCATAAATATATACTTGCATGTCCTGGGACGGATCTATTCCTTCAAGAAAGTCGGCTTCGTCCCCACTTGAAACGGAATCTGGAGCCGATGAGCAGACGGAGAGTTCCATCGTCATCGTACGCAATTAGTATTGCCAAAACCTCCGCGTCCGTGTACTTTCGTTTAGACATAACGTTACGTGCGCGTGTGTGTGAGAATGTGCTTGTATTTGTAAAAGTGTATTTGTGAGTGTGTAAAGGAGAAATAAATGATAAAATGAGGCAATGATAAAAAGACAATAACGAAAAGAAAGAAACGTACAGCGCAAATGGGAGTCAAACGCATAGTCAAATGGGAGTCAATCGCATGGTCAAATGGCGCAGCTTGTGACGTCACAACATGCGACAAACCCTGGGGTCATAGTGCACAGAACGTGATACGTCAATGAGCCATCAGAAGACCTAACTATAAATCGCAGATCTACAGAACATGTGTGCAAAGACGTGCAATGCATTTTTTTATTTTGTTTTGTAAACGCATATTACGCAATTTGTAGGGACTCATTAGAGGGTGAAAACAACGCAACAGGAGCATGTTGGAGGCTTGATCTGAACATGTTACATCTCTGGATTTGTATGCAAAAAGAATTTTTTTTGAATTTAGCAAAAAGCTAGCCATTTTCTTTCAGTTTCTATAGGCTCTTGAACAGACACACGCAAACGGGAGCGCTCCCGTTAAAAACGCCGGCGCTCCCGTCGGTCTTAGAGGGTTAAGCAACTACAGACCGATCTCAAATCTTCCTTTCATAGGCAAGATCATTGAAAAAGTTGTCTTCAATCAGCTCAACAAATTCTTATGCTCAAATGGATACTTTGACAACATTCAATCTGGTTTCCGACTACACCACAGCACAGAGACAGCGCTCATAAAGATAATAAACGATATTCGCTTAAATACTGATTCAGGCAAATTATCAGTGCTGGTACTACTCGACCTCAGTGCTGCATTTGACACTGTCGATCATAACATACTTCTAGACAGGCTGGAAAACTCGGTGGGGCTTTCTGGGATAGTCCTAAAATGGTTCAGGTCATACTTAGATGGGAGAGGTTATTATGTGAGTATAGGAGACCATAAGTCTGAGTGGACATCCATGACATGCAGGGTCCCTCAAGGCTCAATTATTGCGCTACTCCTGTTCAAACTGTATATGCTCCCAATGTGCCAAATAATGAGAAAGAACCAAATCTCTTACCACAGCTCTGCAGACGACACACAGCTCTACTTAGCCCTATCACCTAACGATTACAGCCCCATTGACACCCTGTGCCAATGCATTGATTAAGTCAACAATGTGCCAAAACTTTCTTCAGTTAAACAAAGACAAAAAGTCATTGTGTTTGGAAACAAAGATGAAGTTCTCAAGGTGAAAGCATACCTTCACTCTATCTTTACAACTAAAAATCAAGTCAGGAATCTTGGTGTGACACTAGAGTCATGTCAAAGCAATAACTAAATCAACATACTATCATCTGAAAAATATTGCAAGAATTAGATGCTTTGTTTCCAGACAAGACTTAGAGAAACTTGTGCATGCTTTCATCACCAGCAGGGTGGATTATTGTAATGGACTCCTCACTGGCCTTCCTAAAAACACCATAAGACAGTATCAGCTCATACAGAACACTGAGCAGAACCAGAACATATGAACACATCCCACCAGTCCTAGATACTTTTTAGGTACCGACCGAATTGCCTCGATACTATAGAGTATCGAAAAATGACTTCTTATTCGGTACCAGATTTCGCAGATTTTGTGGCTACATTTCTCCAGGCTCGATGGCAACAGCGCGCGATGCAGTATTTGCGGTAAAATAATTGCTGCAAAGACCGGTACCATGACAGATATGATGAAGACCTTGACAGTGCACCGAGTAAACATAAGAGCAGAAAGTTGCTCCGTCTTCGACTGGTAAATGAAGACATGCCTTGTTGATCACTGACAGTGTTTATATTGCAATAATGACCTACTGAATGTACACTGCCGTTCAAAAATGTGTTCAGTCAGAATTTTTTTTTAGTAAGGATGCATTAAAGTGATAAAAAATGACCTTAAAACGTGTAATGTTACAAAAAAAATTTCGGTTTCAAATAAATGCCCTAACCTTCCCGTGGGCTCACCACCTACAGGAGGGGCCGTAAGGAGCCGGTGCTGAGAGGATCAGGCGGCAGTCGAAGGCGGAGGCCTCGACAACCCGATCCCTGGACACGGAAACTAGCTCCAGGGACGTGGAAACTAGCTCTAGGGACGTGGAACGTCACCTTGCTGGTGGGGAAGGAGCCTGAGATTGTGCGTGAGGTAGAGAGGTTCCGACTAGAGATAGTCGGGATCACCTCTACGCACAGCTTGGACTCTGAAACCACACTCCTTGAGAGAGGATGGACTCTTCACCACTCTGGAGTTGCCCATGGTGAGAGGCGGCGGGCTGGTGTGGGTTTGCTTAAAGCCCCCCAGCTCAGCCTCCATGTGTTGGAGTTTACCCTGGTGAACGAGAGGGTCGTTTCCCTGCGCCTACGGGTTGGGGATTGGTCTCTCACTGTCGTGAGTGCCTACGGGACAAACGGCAGTGCAGAGTACCCAGTCTTCTTGGAATCTCTGGGAGGGGTGCTGGAAAGTGCTCCTACTGGGGACTCCGTCGTTCTACTGGGGGACTTCAATGCCCACGTGGGCAATGACAGTGACACCTGGAGGGGCGTGATTGGGAGGAATGGCCCCCCTGATCTGAACCTGAGCGGTGTTCAGTTATTGGACTTCTGTGCTAGTTACAGTTTGTCCATAACGAACACCATGTTGAAGCATAAGGGTGTCCATCAGTGCACGTGGCATAAGGACACTCTAGGCCGTAGGTCGATGATCGACTTTGTGGTCGTTTCATCTGACCTGCGGCCGTCTTGGACACTCGGGTAAAGAGAGGCGGAGCTGTCAACTGATCACCACCTGGTGGTGAGTTGGATCCGATGGCGGGGGGGGGGAAGCTGGACAGACTCGGCAGACCCAAGCGTACTGTAAGGGACTGCTGGGAACGTTTGGCCGAGTCTCCTGTCAGAGAGATCTTCAACTCCCACCTCCGGCGGAGCTTCGACCGGATCCCGAGGGAGGCTGGAGATATTGACTCCGAGTGGACCATGTTCTCCACCTCCATTGTCGAAGCGGCCGCTCAGAGCTGTGGCCGCTCCGGTGCCTGTCGAGGCTGCAATCCTCGAACCCGGTGGTGGACACTGGAAGTAAAGGATGCCGTCAAGCTGAAGGAGTCCTATCGGGCCTGGTTGGCTTGTGGGACTCCTGAGGCAGCTGACGGGTACCGGCAGGCCAAGCGAACTGCAGCCCGGGTGGTTGTGGAGGCAAAAACTCGGGCCTGGGAGGAGTTCGGTGAGGCCATGGAGAAGGACTATCGGCTGGCCTCGAAGAGATTCTGGAAAATCGTCCAGCTCCTCAGGAGAGGGAAGCAGTGCCTTACCAACGCTGTCTACAGTAGAGGTGGGGAGCTGTTGACCTCAACTGGGGATGTCGTTGGACGGAGGAAGGAATACTTTGAGGATCTCCTCAATCCTGCCGTCACATCTTCCATTGAGGAAACAGAGGCTGAGGGCTCAGAGGCGGACTCCTCTATCACCCAAGCTGAAGTCACCGAGGTAGTCAAGAAACTCTTCGGTGGCAAGGCACCGGGGTTGGATGAGATCCGCCCTGAGTACCTCAAGTGTCTGGATGTTGTGGGGCTGTCTTGGCTGACACGCCTCTGCAGCATCACGTGGCGGTCGGGGACAGTGCCTCTGGGATGGCAGACCGGGGTGGTGGCCCCTCTTTTTAAGACGGGGTTCCAGAGGGTGTTCCAACTACAGGGGGATCACACTTCTCAGCCTCCCTGGGAAAGTCTAAGCCAGAGTACTGGAGAGGAGAATACGGCCGATAGTAGAACCTCGGATTCAGGAGGAACAGTGTGGTTTTCGTCCAGGCCATGGAACACTGGACCAGCTCTATACCCTCTACAGGGTGCTGGAGGGTTCGATGGGAGTTTGCCCAGCCAGTCCACATGTGCTTTGTGGATTTGGAGAAGGCATTCGGCTGTGTCCCTCGCGGCGGCCTGTGGAGGGTGCTCCGGGAGTATGGGGTGCGGGGTCCTTTGCTAAGGGCTGTCAGGTCCCTGTACGACCGAAGCAGGAGCTTGGTTCGCATTGCCGGCATGGCTGCCCTTTGTCGCCAGTTCTGTTCATAATTTTTATGGACAGAATTTCTAGGCGCAGCCAGGGACCGGAGGGTGTCAGGTTTGGTAACAACATGATTTCATCTCTGCTCTTTGCGGATGATGTTGTCGTGCTGGCCTCATCAAACCAGGACCTTCAGCATGCACTGGGACGGTTTGCAGCCGAGTGTGAAGTGGCTGGGATGAGAATCAGCACCTCCAAATCCGAGGCCATGGTCCTCAATCGGAAAAGGGTGGCTTGCCCACTTCAGGTTGGTGGAGAGTTCCTGCCTCAAGTGGAGGAGTTTAAGTATCTTGGGGTTTTGTTCATGAGTGAGGGAAGGATGGAACGGGATATTGACAGACGGATTGGTGCAGCTTCTGCAGTAATGCGGTCGATTTACCGGTCAATCTACGTTCCTACTCTCACCTATGGTCATGAGCTTTGGGTCATGACCGAAAGGACAAGATCCCGGATACAGGCGGCCGAAACGAGCTTTCTCCGCAGGGTGGCTGGGCGATTCCTTAGAGATAGGGTGAGAAGCTCGGTCACTCGGGAGGAGCTCAGAGTAGAGCCACTGCTCCTCCACATCGAGAGGGGCCAGCTGAGGTGGCTCGGGCATCTGTTCCGGATGCAGGGCTCCAAACAAAAAAAATCAATTAAGGAGCCATTGGCTCCTATAGGGGAAAAAAACAGGCGCCAAATAATTTTTTTAAGAGCCACATAACAATGCACTTACTTTTAGTCATCCTGTCTCTCCTCTTCTTACAGTTTCAGCATTTTCATCTTGTGAAAGTTCTGGGAACTGAAGCTTATTTGGGAACTGACTGTCACTTCCGACTTATGAACTATATACAGTCAAATTAAAAAATGTTACGCAGAATCTGAGCCAGTGTCACTGACCATGATTATGTCCATATCACTTGGCCACTAAGTGTAGTTTGGCCGTCTCCTCTTCTTTTTTGCAGAAAGCCAGCGTTTGACACATGGTTCAGGATCAAACTGTTCAAGTGATGGGCCTTCAGTGCTGATCCTGATCAAATCTTCCAAGGTTGACACATGGAGTGAATTGCGTACTTTAGATTTTATCCTGTTTTGAGCTGAAAAGCCACGTTCACACTGAGCAGCCGAAATTGGTAGGACAAGCATTATCTCAACTAGATGCAAAACATTCTGGAAATCTGTGCAGTAGGGCTCTTTTGTTAGTAGGACTTCCCACAAGCTGCAATAGGATTTATCTGAAAACTGTCCTTTAACAAGGGTTTTCAACAATCTCCATTCTGCCTGTACAGCAGTGATGTCACATACATTTTTCAGCAAGATGTCTTGATACCATTTCAGCAGTGTGTCCATTTCATTTACCCCAAAAGTGTAGATGTCGTTTGGCCAAGAATCATGACAAAAGATTGAGAAGCATTGAATGATCTCTGTCCCTTGTGTGTTTTTGTGCTGTGTTGTTGTCTCTCATTATTTCAAACCTCCTTTCAAGCTCCTTAACTGTAATGTCTACAGTTCCATCAATGAGGTGGTTTAGTTCTTCACTGAAACCTTGGAGATCACAGCCTTTCAGATGTATGTTTTGAAAGGAAATGCCCACGTAGTCAGATGAGGCTGTTTTTTTCTGCCTTCTGGTCTGTTTTTCTCTTTGGGCTTTGTCCTGCTGCACCACATTTTCATGCTGAGAAACTGAATTTAAGTTTGTGTGACTGAGAAATTCCTCCAACTTTCCATTTTTCACTGGTTTGTCCTTCATTCCCTTGATTGAACAGACACAGGAATCAATAGCTGCTTTAGCCTGAGGTAGAATAAGCGAGTTCTTCTGAAGCACAAGACTCAACTTTGAGATTTCTCCAAACAGGTCATGGAGAAAGTGACAAAACCCTACAAAACGCAACTTTTCCATTTGTTGTGAGATGTGTTTTGCTCTTCCTGTTATTTCAGTGTTTTTGGATGAGGCAGAAAGGTGTTGCATGTGGAAGTGCACAGCTGTATATTGGCCCTGGCCTGTAGTCTGATCAGATCCAAGAAAAATAGAAAGGGCTCTGTAAATGTGAGGCAGCCAGCGCTGTGTCTTCACAGCAGAAGGTGTTCGTATGGCACAGCCTAACTCCATGCCAATGGCTTTCAACTAACGCTTGCTTTTGGGGCTAAAATGGTATGTTTTCCATATTAGCTGTAGCAAATCATTGACATTTGCAATCATTGGAACAGACTTCTGAACATTCAGCATGGCTAATTCCAGTCTGTGTGGCATACAGTGAAAATAAAGAATGTGCTGTCCTATTTCTTATCTTAAGAGAGCACCTACTCCTCCTCAAGCACCCATGTTAACGGCAGCCCCATCTGCTCCAAATGCAGTAATCTTCTTCTGCCACCAATCACGATCAGTTTGTTTAGCATCACTAAACAAGCATTTTATTTGATCTAATACTCCATGTGCATGACAGGGTTCAAGCTCAGTTAAACTAATAAACCTGTTCACTGCCACACCTGCAGAAATGTGCCTGCAGTATGCAATAACGTTGTCTTTCCCAGATAATGGAGATGTAATTAGCTGTCTGTGCATCTGTCAGTGCTTGTTCTTTGATCTCATCTGCAATGCATCCTACAAACTCAGCACAAGATGTGTCGTTATCATATGTTTTACTCACAATCAAGTCCGTTTTTTCTCATTAATAATATCTGTGAACTAAATTTATTGAACGGCAGCTCTTCCCGTGCGATCATATAGGCTGTGTTAAACTTCATTTTTAACTCCTTCCATTCCTTTTCGTCCCGCAGATCGCATGCACGAGAAACTGCACGTGCTAACGGTGTAGTCTGTGGAGCGTTCTTCGCGATTATGTGATCACGTGCATTTTTATGCTTGTTACTGTCCCCGTCTTTCTCATAGTCTCTTTTTTGAAATGGTTAGGTCCTGTAATGAACTCCGCTTTCCCCGCTATTTCTTTGCCCACTCTTGAACAAAAGTCACAAAACATTTTTTGTGTCTCGTGATCATACCTCAGCCAAGAAAACTTCTGAATCCAGGACATTTTGAAATGTCTTTCGGCACGGTGTTCATTGACTGATGCGGAAAGATGAATCCCTGTGTCTCTGGCGTTCTCTAGCGCACTCGTGCTGGCACAGCTGCTGGAGCCTGCTTTTTTGTTAGCAGGTGTGTCATCCGTGCTGGTGATTGACAGAGATGAGGATTGCTTGAAGAAGTCAGATATTTTTCGCTTTGACATTTTTTCTGGCGCGGAAAGGTGACATTCGCTTTACCTGTTCATATTTTGGCGCTTTCACTCAGTGAAACGTTCACGCATCTCATTTCATGACGTTAACAAAACAAATGAAGCAATAGTCTACTGGTTATAAAACATGCACATAGGATGCAAATTTTACAATCAAAGGGAGAAAAACTGGTATTGTCGCCAATGGCGATCTTGGCAGAAATTTCACTCGCAAATAAATATATTTGCTCGCAAATGCGACCATTTTAGTCGCAGTTTGGAGCCCTGCGGATGCCTCCTGGATACCTACCTGGGATGGTGTTCCAGGTGCGTCCCACTTGGAGGAGACCCCGGGAAAGACCTAGGACATGCTGGAGAGACTATGTCTCTCGGCTGGCCTGGGAACGCCTCAGTGTCCCCCCGGAAGAGCTGGAGGAAGTGTCTAAGGAGAGGGCAGTCTGGGCATCTCTGCTTAAAGGCCTCATTATACTTCTGCGTCGGACCTACGCCGGAGCCTATACGCCGTAGGCAACGTGTTGGTTTTAATTTATACTTCTGTGTCGTTGTCCGCGTTGACGCGCACCTAGGGAGCATGTGAAACCCCGAGGGAGGGGTTCTGGCAGACCAATCACAGCGCTTGTGTCCGCGTAGAATTGACGCGTTGTTACATTTTTGGAGAGGTGCACGTCAGGGTACGCCGTAGGGTACGCGTGCTAGACACAGCCTACGACGTAGCTACGGCGGCAGTTCAACGCAGAAGTATAAATAGGCCTTAAGACTGCTGCCCCCACGACCCGGCCCTGGATAAGCGGAAAAAGATGGATGGATGGATGGATGGATAAATGCTGTTCTTTTGACATTTCTATTCATCAAAGAATCATGAAAAAAATTTATCATAGTTTCCAAAAATATTAAGCAGCAAACTGTTTTCATATTTCCTAAGGATCATGTGACACTGAAGTAATGATTTAGAAAATTCAGCTTTGACATCACAGGAATAAATTAAAATTTTAAATATATTCAAATAAGATTTTAAATTGTAATACCATTTCACACGGTTACAAGATTTACTGTATTTTTGATCAAACAAATTCAGCTTTGGTAAGCATGAGCTCTTTATATTAAAAAACACGTGTTCCTTTGTGCACTGGCTAAGGAGCATGAGTCAAACTGAAAAAATAAAACCAAAGTTATGTAATCTTGTTAAAATGGATTTCATAAAATTGGTATCGAAAAAAGTATCGTTAGGAACCGGTATCGAAACTGAGGTATCGAAATTGGCACCGGATCGAAAGATTTTGAACAATACCCAGCCCTAGGTATGAATCAGGTCACGATTGCTAATAATAGATATCACACGCGAGTCCCGCGGATATAAAGGAAAAAGGACATTTCCTTCTACCGAACTACACGCAAGTGCTGAATTACTGCTCACACAGGTCAGTTTATCAGACGAATTAAACTTGAGGAAACGCAGCGCTGTTTCACTTGGTCTAACGTTACACTATCACACTAAACTGCATTTGAGTGTGGTGAAAGTTATAATGTTATTCTATGTGTTAGTTCGTTTTCTATATGAAACTAGCAGTAAGCTAGATCATATTCTAACATTTCATCATGTTGAGCTTTATCATAGGTGTGATTGGCAAAGGACAAAAAAGCAGGAAAATATACGGCGCACCTATCATGACACCCCCCCCCCCCACACACAGTTACATAATTTATATACATTTAATGAAAATACAGTGCAAACGTCCTATATATTATATTATATTATATTATATAACGTCCTATAATGGTAGCCTAATGCCATGTTGGTAGATTGCCACCTGTAGAATTTCCTTTTGTTGAAAGCCAAGATAAAAGTAAAAAGCTATTATTTTGTGTAGATCCATGTCCGAGGCAGTTCGACTTAACAAGTGCATTTCTTTACACACGCGCCAGCGCGCGCGCGCAGTGAATTGGAAACACTCGATCTGCACCAGTGGACGCGCACCGTTATGAATGCCTGTGCAGCGATGTGAAACAACGGCAAGCACACACGCAACTTCTACGGAAGACTGTATTCTCGTACTGTTTCGACTTTATTCTCAAAATGTTTCGACTTTAATCTCAAAATGCTAGATTTATTTATTTATTTTTTCTTTACAGATTTCTTTCTTGTTTTTTTCGTTGCGGTTCAGGGCTTCCGTAGGCTATTCTGATCATGCTATGACATTTTCTCGTTGTGCAGCTGGCTCTAGTGGCAGTATTTTCTAACCATGTCAGAGGAGTTTTATGCGTATGCGTTTTAGAATAATGTCACTTGCCAGGTCATGTTAGGGGTAGACTACAGAATTTATTATACTTGTCAAAACGAAAATAGGAAACTCCACTATGTCTCTCTTTACATTTATTTTGTCCCGTTGTCGGCTTCATCTAAGAAAATAAATAGTTCGCCCCACACGTCCAAAATTCAAAACGTTGTTTGGATGAGAAATGTAAAAGATATCGTTAAATATATCGGTAAAAGAAGCACTTAGAAGGTTGTGGTTTAAAAATAAACATTCTGACATAAAACACTCTATCAGCTACACTGTTTACTTCTGAATAATATAAACATGATAAATCCATTTTCTTTACCAAGAAAGTGGCAAGATGAAAACCACTATTTTCTAGGGATGCACCGAATATTCGGCCACCGAAAATTTTCGGCCGAAAATGGCCCAAAAGTGCATTTTCGGTTTTCGGCCGAAAGACTTTTATCACCGAAACAATACGGCCGAAATGTTGTGATGACGCAAACAGCAGACACCGCGACCTGCACGTGCTTGTCTGAAGCAACATTACATATCTGCGGTGTGGACGTATTTAAATATATCTAAGAGTGACCCACGGACAGCGATTTTCAAAACACAGACATCCCAAGTCTTCCGGAAGTTCCGGGAGTCTCCCGCGTATTGATACCGGCTCCCTAATGCCCGCAAATTAGTTTAAATCTCCCGGAATCGCGAGCGAGCATGAGCGCGCATACGTAGCGCGCGCGGCAGAGAGAGGGAGCGAGAGACCTTTGCGTGTGTGTGCAGAGCAGCCGTCATTTCTCAGAGGTTTACCTGAGCTGTTTATGGTTTTTGCAACTCACGTCCATGAGCATATAACTGCAGATATTATTTTGGGCTATGGCAGTATTGACCTAAATGCACTTTGTTTTTATGAGAGAACATTTCATTTTTAAACCTTTCTCCAGGCCAGTAGGCTTTTACATTATTATTTAATGTACACATGAGTGGGGTCAAGTTAAACATTTAATTTTATACTTTGCAAATGCTAAATAAATATTTGCATAAAATTTTAATGGATTTATTCTTTGAAACTTTAATATTAATTTATGCAATTGCAATGCCTTGATTTTAGTAAACTTAGTACACAGTCATAGCCATAAATGCAATGGTACTAACAATAATTGCCATAATTTCTTTCGGTGTTTCGGTTTTCGGTTTTCGGCCTTGGTTTCCTCTTTTTCGGTTTTCGGTTTCGGCCAAGAATTTTCATTTCGGTGCATCCCTACTATTTTCTGTTTTAAACTTTCACATAGCATCTTTAGGTTATAATAACATAAATAATTCAAATCCAGATTTAGATTTTCAAAGATTTATTATAAAAACGGATAATTTTTTTCCCAAAAATGCAATAAATTCATGACACTTTTTTTTTTCAAAACGCAATTAATCCATTGAATCAATATAAAAGTTATTTTTCATATTGAAACTGTTAAAAATACACAACAAAGTAAGTTGATCCACATATGACAGCCTCTGAACTCGGTCAATACTAATCTTATATAACGCTACAGGCACTGGACTAAACATACATCGCTAAGAAATACCTCCTGAACTTTTTTGACGGCGATCAGCTGTAAAATGGCTTGGTCCTGCTCGGTTTTCGTTGACTTTGAGTACAAGAATTGAAAGTTTTTTAAAAGATCCCCTGGGGTTAACGTGTCAGCGTGACAGAAGTTTTATGCTGTCGCGTGAGAACAAGCATCAGTCGGCATTTCTCTTCCTCCCGCGTGCCTCATCTTCTTAATCTCCTCACGTAAATGATTAGATTTCGACGGCTTACGTTTCTTCCCTGCGGCAGAAACCACCAAAAGGAAAGGAGACTGGCGTTTGTCGCGGTTTGGAAAGAAAGGGAGAAAACATGGCAGAATAACACGGCGGGCGGTGTATGTGTGGTGAGCTGTACCTCCGGGAATGGTGTAAAAAAATTAAAATAAATAAAGAAGTGTCGACGCAAAAAATATGACGTCGACGTTATCGACGCACCGCTACAGCACTACGTTACGCACTACGCGGTTGTCCATGTCTGTCGCCATGGTTACGTCATGCTATGGCAGTACGAGCGGAAACCGAGGATAACGCGGATATTGCGTGATTGACAGGCGACATTTTTTTCCGGGACAGGAGATTATTTAAAATTGGAATTTCTCTGAAATAAAAAATATTTGGAGACTTTTGGGATATTGCAAGTAGACAACTGCAGGAAATATATCACACTGTGCAAAAAAAAAAAAAATCTTACATATTGTACCTTTAAATGAGAACACACACAAAAATAAATAATAATATTATATATATATATATATATATATATGAAGAGTTCAGATGCAAAAGCCTCTAAGTGCCATCTGAAATTTTCTTCTAGAATGATCATTTTTATCAAGCCTGTATATTTAAGTTCAGTAATTTCACTTAAATGTCAATGAAAATTACCTATTAGTTGTCATTTAAGTTAAATTACTGAACTTAAATATACAAGCTTGATAAAAATGATCATTCTAGAAGAAAATTTCAGATGGCACTTAGAGGCTTTTGCATCTGAACTCTTCATACACACACACACACACAAAGCACTATTGTTATTCTTACACAACAACATGGAAGAAGCTGGATGATCATTTAGCTCATCCAACACATTATGCAAATTATATGTTTATTGCATTATGATACCGTATATACAAAGCTCAGCCATAGCTTTAGCATTGAGGTCTTATATTATTTGTGGGGGTGCTGCTTCTGTACTTATTTGCTTTATATATCCAGATGTATTTCTAATATTCTGACCACCTCATGTATGTAAACAGGGCTGACAGAAAAACTATGAAGTGCAACATCACATTATTTAACTATGACCTCAGGGTTTAATTTACACATTTCTGACTGGTAGCGAACATTAGTGAAGTGTTGGTCACTAAGCTAGCTGCAGTTAACTATTCTCTTCCAATAAACACTAACTAAAGCTGGCTACATAAATACAACTACTGCCTAGATTCATGAGAGGACGGCTGAAGTGTTTAAAAGTGAAAAATACAGTAATTTCGTCAACTTACCAGCGCGCGAGCTTCGGGAACACTGAGAGTGAATGAGGTTCATTGCTGGAGCTGTCGGTGTTTTCTTCTTCTTCTTCTTTCAATTTTTATGGCGGTTGGCAACTAACTTTAATAGTGCATTACCGCCACCTGCTGGACTGGGGTGTGGTACTGGATTCTAACCTTTCCTAATTCTAAAAAATAACTAAATAAATAAAATATATATACATATATATATATCAAAAAAAAAAAAAAAAAACATTATTAAAACATATTTCACCTGAGCTTCTTTGTAGGATTTCTTCTAAGTTTAATCTTAAAGGAACACTCCACCGTTTTTTGAAATAGGGCTTATTCATATACTTTCATACATTTAGATAGGTGGGTAAATGCATTTTTGTCTCAGTGCATGCATTGTTTTAGTTTGACAGGGTCGGCACTAGCTTAGATTAGCACAATGAATGGAATCCTTTGTTGCCAGCTAGCATGTCCTGAGTAAAAGTGATAAAAAAAATTTTTTAAAACCCAAGTAATTACTTCTTGTGGCCTGCGTATTCACAACGAGTACAAATAGCGATGCAGATTAACACTAGATGATTTCTTAGGCAGATATTGACTTGGGACTATATTATTGGGAAGCACAGGCGAAGCACGGCTACTTAGGCGAAGCACTGCTACTTGGGCGCAGAGATATCACGCAACACATGAAATCCCACGACTTCTGTCAACATACCGGTGTGCAACGAGTCAAAACACAGAAGAACAACACGCGTGACCTGCACCGAGTGTCTTCGCTTTTGGATTGTTTTTTTTGAGAAGTTACAGCTACAGTTACAGCAAACATGGTAATTATCTGCGTAGCAAAAGGTTGTGAGAACAAGCAAAGGACATACACGAATGTAATGTTTCACAGAATTCCATTGAATGTGGAACTGAGAAATAAATGGCTAGCTGCTCTAAAGATCTGTACTTCAACGCCTCTCTACAAAATCAGTATCGTGTTTGCAAAGAGCATTTTGCACTGGAGGACTAAGTTACTTTGAAAAAATGGAATATGGGCCCAGAAAGATGGTACTAAGTTACGTCTGAAACAAAGTAACAAATTCAAAGCACAGGCAGAACAAAGTGCACATGTAAGTTGTCTTTTATTACTCTTCCTTATGTTAATCTGTGTCTTTATTCGGTTATAAGATAGATGCTGAGAAGCTGTATATAGACTACGGTTCAAATAACGTTAGCCTCCTCTAGTATAACCTCATGTTGAATTCAACCTGTTTAGCATGAACAACCAAACTAATATAAAAATCGCTGTTATCGTTACCTGTAAAATGAAATGACTGAGGGCTAAGTTAGCTATATTTCTCTCACCGAGTTAGCCTGGTTCTTTTGACTCAGGAGTTTTAGTATAACTACTAGAGAGGAGAAGGCTACAAGCAGTTTACTATACATGTGTCATGTTTAAAATAATCACTTACTCTGTGGACAGCTGTCCATTTGGTCTATTCGGTGTGGGGCGTTTTTTCCAGTTCACTTTATCACACCGGAAAAAAAAATCGAGTACTGCCGGATGAATCAACGCCGTGAAATCCGCGGTAGCTGTGACAACTGCGGGCACGCTCATCTTGATCTGACACGTTGAGCCTGGTTATCGATGGCAGAAACTTGTCCCACTCGCCATAGCACAGACACTCTATTTCAGTCGGCATATTCCCCCACATTCACACCACCAGTTCGGGTTGGTTCTCATCCTCACGTCCTCGGGCTGTTGAGCGATCGCAACCTCCTCCTGTCGTTCTATTTCCACTCATTTTCTGTAAACTCTTGTATATAGGTATGGTTCTGGCTCACACAAAATCAGCCATGTTCAACGCCATTCATGTACTGTTGGGAAAATAACCAGGCAGCTACTATTCACACCGGTATGTTGACGGAAGTCGTGGGGTTTCATGTGTTGCGTGATATCTCTGCGCCCAAGTAGCAGTGCTTCGCCTAAGTAGCCGTGCTTCGCCTGTGCTTCCCCATAATATAGTCCCAAGTCAATATCTGCCTAAGAAATCACCTAGTGTTAATCTGCATCGCTATTTGTACTCGTTGTGAATACGCAGGCCACAAGAAGTAATTACGTGGTTTTTTTTGTTTTTTTATCACTTTTACTCAGGACATGCTAGCTGGCAACAAAGGATTCCATTCATTGTGCTAAGCTAAGCTAGCGCCGACCCTGTCAAACTAAAACAGTGCATGCACTGAGACAAAAATGCATTTACCCACCTATCTAAATGTAGGAAAGAATGTGAATAAGCCCTATTTCAAAAAACGGTGGAGTGTTCCTTTAACTGTTTTCTTTGTAATTGTGAACTTAATCTTTGTCTTTCTTCCTGATATTTAGGACATTGTAATATAACATGCTCTACAGACTCTGGACAATCACATAATTCACAATTGCCATCATCATGCTTCTTTATTAATACCAAAGTCTTATTTAATCTTGTGTGTCCATACCTCATTCTTGACAACACATCCTCCTCCTCTTCCTTGCTTCTGTTCACATTTCTGCCCTTTCCCACTTTACTCTGAATATTATAGAACTGTCTTCCAGTCTGCCCATTGTCCCATAATGTTTGCCATTTACCCTTAACAATGTTTTTAACCATACTCTTGATTTCTGCTTTGCTATAATTAACCTCAATATCTACATTGGGAATTTCCAGCTGCTTGCTTAGCACATTTATCTGGCAGCTCGTGTCCTACGACTCCTATATGAGCTGGCACCCATATAAGAGTTACAGTGAGGAAAATAAGTATTTGAACACCCTGCTATTTTGCAAGTTCTCCCACTTAGAAATCATGGAGGGGTCTGAAATTGTCATCGTAGGTGCATGTCCACTGTGAGAGACATAATCTAAAAAACAAAATCCAGAAATCACAATATATGATTTTTTAACTATTTATTTGTATGATACAGCTGCAAATAAGTATTTGAACACCTGTCTATCAGCTAGAATTCTGACCCTCAAAGACCTGTTAGTCTGCCTTTAAAACGTCCACCTCCACTCCATTTATTATCCTAAATTAGATGCACCTGTTTGAGGTCGTTAGCTGCATAAAGACACCTGTCCACCCCATACAATCAGTAAGAATCCAACTACTAACATGGCCAAGACCAAAGAGCTGTCCAAAGACACTAGAGACAAAATTGTACACCTCCACAAGGCTGGAAAGGGCTACGGGGAAATTGCCAGGCAGCTTGGTGAAAAAAGGTCCACTGTTGGAGCAATCATTAGAAAATGGAAGAAGCTAAACATGACTGTCAATCTCCCTCGGACTGGGGCTCCATGCAAGATCTCACCTCGTGGGGTCTCAATGATCCTAAGAAAGGTGAGAAATCAGCCCAGAACTACACGGGAGGAGCTGGTCAATGACCTGAAAAGAGCTGGGACCACCGTTTCCAAGGTTACTGTTGGTAATACACTAAGACGTCATGGTTTGAAATCATGCATGGCACGGAAGGTTCCCCTGCTTAAACCAGCACATGTCAAGGCCCGTCTTAAGTTTGCCAATGACCATTTGGATGATCCAGAGGAGTCATGGGAGAAAGTCATGTGGTCAGATGAGACCAAAATAGAACTTTTTGGTCATAATTCCACTAAACGTGTTTGGAGGAAGAAGAATGATGAGTACCATCCCAAGAACACCATCCCTACTGTGAAGCATGGGGGTGGTAGCATCATGCTTTGGGGGTGTTTTTCTGCACATGGGACAGGGCGACTGCACTGTATTAAGGAGAGGATGACCGGGGCCATGTATTGCGAGATTTTGGGGAACAACCTCCTTCCCCTCAGTTAGAGCACTGAAGATGGGTCGAGGCTGGGTCTCCCAACATGACAATGACCCGAAGCACACAGCCAGGATAACCAAGGAGTGGCTCTGTTAGAAGCATATCAAGGTTCTGGCGTGGCCTAGCCAGTCTCCAGACCTAAACCCAATAGAGAATCTTTGGAGGGAGCTCAAACTCCGTGTTTCTCAGTGACAGCCCAGAAACCTGACTGATCTAGAGAAGATCTGTGTGGAGGAGTGGGCCAAAATCCCTCCTGCAGTGTGTGCAAACCTGGTGAAAAACTACAGGAAACGTTTGACCTCTGTAATTGCAAACAAAGGCTACTGTACCAAATATTAACATTGATTTTCTCAGGTGTTCAAATACTTATTTGCAGCTGTATCATACAAATAAATAGTTAAAAAATCATACATTGTGATTTCTGGATTTAGTTTTTTAGATTATGTCTCTCACAGTGGACATGCACCTACGATGACAATTTCAGACCCCTCCATGATTTCTAAGTGGGAGAACTTGCAAAATAGCAGGGTGTTCAAATACTTATTTTCCTCACTGTATCTCAGTTCCTGATTGTAACAGATTATTTGCAACTTGTATTATTTCAATTACAATATCCTGTCTTGATTTTGACTGAAAAGTTTTGATGCTGATCAAAGCTGAGCTTGAATCTGCCTTTCGTGGCCTATTGACCTCCACCCAGAGCAGAGCTAGCCACACCGCGACTGTATACACTGCCAAATCATCACTGATTCTTTTACCTACTTTTACTTTTAATTTTGGGATGACATAAGCTACCCCCATTCTCTTATCAATCTGTTTAGATGCATCTGTATATATAATTAAATCCTCTCTATACCTCTCCATTAAATATCTCTGCACCCAATGCTTGTCCATACCATTTCCTTGCTTTTCTTCTGACAACCCCAAAATCAATAGACATTTCTTTATATTCCCATGGTGGAGTAACTGGGAAAGGTACAGTAGTACTTACTTTCAGATCATTAAACCCCATTTCATTTACCTTATCATTAATCACCCAACCAAAACTTCTGACTTGATCTTTCCACGCTCTTGGCATTGCTTCAACACTGATTGACTGATGATTTCCATTATGACCCCTCAAGTTCGCCCAATACACAAGGGCCAGCTGATCTCTTCTAAGGTGGAGAGGCATCTCTCCCATCTCCACCTGGAATAGCGGCCACTGGTGTAGGTTTGACAGCACCACAGCACAATCTTAACGCTTGATTTTGTATCACATTCAACTTACTCAACCATGTTTTGGCTGCAGACCCATATATTACGCTTCCATAATCTAATACTGACCTGATCAAACCTGTGTAAATTGTTCTCATTGCAGATCTACTTGCTCCCCACTCAACTCCGCATAGACACCTCATTACATTTATAGTTTTCTTGCATTTATCAATTATTTTTTGTATATGCACTGCCCATGTTAATCTTTTATCAAACCATATGCCCAGGTATTTAAAGGTGTCAACCCTTTCCAATTCATTATCTGACAATTTTATTTTTATATCATCAGTTATTTTCTTTTTTGAAAAAAACATTGTTCTGGTTTTATCAATTGAGATTCTAAAACCCCATCTAATGGACCACTTATCCACTACATCCACTGCTTACTGTATCTTATTCACTACAAAATCAACATTTCTCCCTCTTTTCCATAATGCACCATCATCTGCAAACAATGCCACATCCACACAATTCTCCACCTCCTTAAAAACATCATTTATCATAATGGAGAACAATAAAGGACTGACAATACTCCCTTGCGGAATACCATTTTCTACCCGATGCCGCTCACTTGTCACCCCTTTTATCGTCACCATTATTGTTCTACCTGACAAGAATTCCTTAATCCAATTGAAAATTCTTCCCTTGATTCCCATATGACTTAACTTAATCAAAAGGCCTTCCTTCCACATCATGTCATATGCTTTCTCAATATCGAAAAAGACAGCCACAACTGATTCCTTATTCACTTGAGCATCCTCTAAATATACTAAAGGATCCATGGTACCTCTACCTCTTCTAAAACCACTCTGATAATTTTGTATCAATCCTTTTGTCTCAACTGTATATACAAGCCTATCATTTATTATTCTTTCCATTGTTTTCCCCATTTGGGATGTAAGTGCTATTGGTCTGTAGTCAAATACTCCTGATCAACGGGGATGTTCTGCAGAGCCTTAAATAAAACCACTTCTTGGTCTTCTCCGTTAACAACCATTTTCCAGCAGAATGGCTTTATATTGGCCGGAGGAATGATTGATGCGGCAGCCAGACGTGTCTGCTAGTGGGTGACAGCTGCAAGGGAAGGTCTGGGCATCAATGCACAGGCCTTTCTCCCCGGATTTACAAAGGTACCCTGCCTCTTCCTTCAGATCCTCCATCATAGCTCTCCCCTCAGATGCTGTGATGATGACCTTGCCGTGGTAATCACAGACAGTGTCACCACTAAAAAAGTTTCTTGTCGCAACCGCTCCTGTAATTAGGAGAACATTACATTTCGAGTTACTGAATATACTTTGCATGTAGACAAACGTTTCAGGATTTTAATTCTAGTTCTTGGTGCAGTTAATGGCTGTTAAAAGGTACAATTTACATTTTTGTATTTTCTTGCCTTGAAAATAACTGAAAGGTTTTCTTACCGAAACCTTTGGGAGGACCACAATCTTTAATAGCAAGACCTGTCCAGGCCGGCTCAGCCACACAGTGCTGCACATAAGGGTCGGTTTCAACCTTCTGCTCTTGACTACCTCCTCTGCTTTGGGGCAATGGGTCGTCCACCCCTCCTGACCAATCAGCCTTGCCACTTTTGCGGCTGAAGGCCTCCGCAGACTGAAGTAACCTGAAAGACAGAATGACAAGACTTTACTCATGCAAGTCATTTGTCACAGTGAATCAGTGTCGAATTAATGGGTGCCAGTGCTGTATTGATGGATTTGGAGACTTACCGAGAAGATAGTCATTCCTTTGAGCATATTGTGAAAGCCGCCATTTATCACAGAACGCTCTGTCTCCAGAACAGCCAGATTCACTCTTAGATGGAGGCACACATTTTTAATTTCTTGTGATTTGAATCCGATTTTGATTCAATATCGATTAATTTGGATAAATATTAGGTACAGATACATGTTAATTTTTCTCAAGAAAAAAAAAATCTCACCTAATGCTGTAAATATAATGCCCTGTCAGCTTTTATTATTATTAAAGGTTAAAAATAACAACTTAACTGAAATATAAAAGGGTTTTTATTATAATGCTATACTATTTTAACGATATATATAAAAAAAAAAAAGTAATATTGTGCACATATTTAGCAAAATACTCCTCTAGCTAATTTGTCTAGCCAACTAGCGTGCTATGGTCATTAATGTTCCTGAGGTAAATGTAACGTCTGTAGGTTATAGTGTTCTCCAGCTGTTATTGAGCTCTTCCACGGGTGAAAAACACTGATTATCGATATTATGTAGGAGGGATATACATTTCGGTAAGTTGTACTGTATCTTTCAACACACCTATTGTTCATTCGTGTTTATTTGCTATTAACTAGTAGTGAAGAGTAAGAGATGATCGGTTCAGGACATACAGAGATCTGTCACGTCACATTTACAAGCGCCAAAACCGTATTTATTGTTGAATTTCGTGATAAAATGGACAGAATCTGAGAGATGAGAGTGTGTTTCATATCAATAGTAGCCTTGTCTGTCGGTGTCAGTCCTCTTTGCTTCATGATTTTCCTCTGCGTGAGAAACTGGATGTGTGTCGTGAGAGCGAGTGAAAAGTGTCGATTTCCTGATTCTCAGCATTGGCAGCCCTGCATGAAGTCAAATTAATCTCCATAACACACCACTGAGGATTTGTTCTGCATGATATCAGCATTGACCAGCAGGTGTCGCTGTGTGCATTCCAAACCTGGAGAAATCAGCCACTTTTACACACATCAGGCTGGAAAGCTTTAAAGCTTCATGAAGCTTCATCTCACCATCACTACCTTCAGGTTCACTCAGCTCAACAGTTATACGCTATATTAGCAATAATGATTATTTTGGGAGACATGGATGAGCTTTGATTGGTGGTTCCCATCATGCACTGCAACATTAGGCTTTATGTTTATTTCCCCAGTGATGGTTGGTTGGTCAGATGAGAGGAAGTTAATAACCACAGGAGGAGCTGATGATGTTTAAAGGAGGAGCTGTAACTATATATAATGAAGAGCAAGACTGACAGAAACAGAAAATGGCTGATAAGTGTGATCTGTGTCTGCTGGGACTGATCATTCTCTCTTCACTTCTCACAGGTAAAGAAATCTGTATTTTCTCTAAAGACATTTAGTGGAATTAGTCTGGAAAGAGTTCATTTGAACATGCTCAGTTTATTCTTGCACACATTCACGTTGTGATCTCAGAGTTGTGTATTGATACACACAGATCATACTGTATTATTCCTGATACTGGACATAGTGTCACTCAAACATCTGATGATGAAGAATTATCTTCATATTAAGAGTGTGTCAGTGATTTGAACAGCTCTCTGATAAAGACTAATAGTTTATTCTGGAGAGTGTGTTGTTTGCTTTAAGTCAGGAAAAATACTATGATTTAAAACTTCTGCTTTTTATGCTGGTGTGTTTTATGTTTCATTTATTAATATATATCATAATGATCACTGAGATATAGGCTACTGTGTTTCAGGAACCAGTGGAGATGATCATGTGTACATCAGTTCTGGTGAAAATGTCCGTCTGTCCTGTAATAATGCTCTTTCTGACTGCAACTCAACTACATGGATCTACATTAACTTATTCAAAGGTTTATGGGGAGTTAAACTGATTATTGGAGGGATAAAGAATAAAGACACAAAGAGACATGAGAGACTGAGTCTGGAGTCTGACTGCTCTCTGAACATCAAGAACGTCACAGAACAAGATTATGGAGTATACACCTGCCAACAATATGTGAATAGAGAAAAACAAGTACCTGATGCTGTTGTTTTTCTGCATGTTCTTCATGGTAAGTTTATGATTATGTGGTCAATTTAAAAAGGGCAGATTCTCCCTTTAAACTCAGATGATGATTGAAGAGTCTGTGATTTGTGTCTTGTGTTCAGTTTCAGTGTCTCCATCATCATCATCATCATCATCATCATCATCTTCATCATCATCATCATCATCATCATCCTCACAGACTGAGATCAGTCCAGGCCGCTCTGTGACTCTCTCCTGTCAGTTGTATTCTATATTCTCCTGTAATGATCGGGTCCGTTCTGATGGAGTTGAGCTGTTGTGGGTGAATCAGGCTGGTGTTGATCTGAAGACATACTCCAGATATCAGATATTATCATCATCATCAGATCAATATGAATGTATCATCACTCTGACTACAACACTCCTGAATGAAGATGTCAACAGAGAGTGGAGATGTCAGCTTACTCGCAGAGATCAACTCGAGACCTCAGTCAGATACACTGTCAAGTATTCAGGTGAGAAAACACTCTTTTCTGACAGATTTGTGAAAACTTCCACAGATCGGCTCTACTCTTTCTGATGGCTTCATACGTTCTGGAGTTGTAAAATATTAGTGGTCAAAATCATAAACTGCATAACAATCCTTATAATCCCCAATATTGGCCTCCTACATGGGTCATACATGATATATTGCATAAATCAGACGAGTGTATTAAAGCCTAGTATGACCCATGTAGGAGGTCGGCTTTAGGAATTATAAGGCTTATGTCCTTCATTCAAGCTGAAGGTTTATTTGCAGAAGCTCAACTGTGTTTCACTCTCATATAAACCAGGAATAAATTATACAGTAGCACAGTAATACAGTTATACAGTAATACAGTACAGTCTCTTCTCAACTACTGCCACTGTAAACTGTGATGATGAACACAAACTGCAGGTCATGATCGATATGAACATATGATGTTTAATAAATAATAAATAGATTTATTTTTGGTGAATAGTCATTCTCCTCCTGACAGCTTGAGAGTGAAGGAAGAAGATAATAGATGACAGACTCATGCACATATTCATCATTTCTGTGATGTGAAGCTCCAGTATTATGTGATGATGATGTTGTGTATATGTGGCATTATGTGTTGAACTGAACTAACAGACGTGATCCACAGATCCAGCTGATACAGCATCAGAAACTGGAGTCAGTGTGACTGCTGGATCATTATACAGAGGTACGACACGTTCATTTATACTGACAGCTTTATAACATTAAACTATCAGTCAGTCTGTAAATGCTTCATCAATAACTGTTGATAGTTGAATACCCTTGACTTCAGTCATGTACAGTTTCTCTTCTTCCTCTCATGTTTCCTGCAGTGATTGTGATTATTGTTGAGATCGTAGTTTTGCTGCTCCTACTGTGATTCTTCTTCAGATCATCTGTGCAAGAAGAGCTGGTGAGTTTTGAGCCGCACACAATCTGATGATTCACACTCATCTGATCTGGAACAATCTGCAATCATGATAAAAACACATACGAGAGGTCAGTCAATGCTTTTATTTTGCAGGGAGGAAGGACTCGAAGCACCCAGAGGAAATAGAGATGCCGACAATATTAGAATAAAATACTGATGAGTTTAGAGCCAATCTGCAGCAATATTTACAATAGCAAAAACTTACAGAGGATTGTTCATTGTTTTATTTTCTTCTTCTCAGAAAACAGAGAAAAAACTCTGAGCACTTATAGTGACATAATCAAGTTTAGATTAAAATGTGTGTTTTTTACAGATTTATTTTCATTTATATGGATTTTATGGATATATTTGCCTACAGTGTTGAAAGTCATTCTCTTGCGCTTCATATGTAAACTGCTTTAAATATAATATTAATACAGTAATGGACAGACTCAGACTGTATAATCTCTCTCTGTTCTGTGTGATGGAGCTGATTTGAGGATTCTTGGATCTTGTCTGTTCATTCCTGTTTTTAGCATCTTTTTTCATTTTGAATGATTGCTATAATTTTCTTAATAAACCTCTGCAGTTGTGTTTAATAAGTCTCCTTTCCTGAGATGTTTGTTCCCCTTCATGAGCTCGTAATGTATCGTAATATAGAATAGTAAGTGTGAGTATTAATGGGTCGAGTGTTGATGAAATATATGTGTTTTCAGCCGTTTCTTGAAGATGGCTAAAGCCTCATCAGCTCAGGTTGAGTTCGGCAGGTCGTTCCTCCAGCAGGAACAGTCCAGGTGAAGGTCTGTGAAAGTGATTCTGTGTCTCTTTGAGATGATGCACCACAAGACACCGTTCACCTGCAGAACACAAGCTTCTGGAGACACATCGGTCTGGAGTAGTGAGTTTAGGTGTAGAGGAGCAGAGCCAGTGGTTGTTCTGTAGTCAAGTCATTGAGAGCATTACAATAGTCCAGGAAACTGCTAAAATAAAGAAGGGAGACTAACAGCAGAAATACTGTCATGTGCAAAATATATCCTTCAGAGCTAATATCCATCGTTCAGAGCAGGTGTGTCTTCTCAGACATGTTTCACACACACGTTACACAAAACTTCACTGTGGGATTGTGTAACTAAACAGTAACTCTAGCAGGGTTTCAACACTCAGTTGTTCAGATGAGAGGAAGTTACACAACCACAGGAGGAGCTGATGAAATCCCTAACTAGATACAACAAACTGTGTTGGTGCTTCAAAGCTTTTGACACAGTGCTCAACTTCACCATTTGGTGGTCAGTAATAATTCCTACACCAACTGTGTCATTCAAATGTTTTGTTCAATGGGATGTCGTTGTAAGGTTTATTTGTATATGTAAATAAGCATATTTGTCATTAGCAAGAAGGCAGGCCACATTTCAGTGTATTGCACAATACAAGGACAATAAAGACTTTCTGTTCATCATTGTTACTCACCTTCTAAATACAATGTTTAATACGCCAGTAAATTGGGCCTATGTGATTTTTCATTGCACCATTTTTGGGCCTGCCAGTATTTGAGAGGGTCCTCACTTCGAGGGAGGTATGTATCATTGATGTATCTCTAGACCTCTATGGTGGCATCAGCATTATAGCTTTGCCGTTGTGTCTCGCTGACCCAGCTATCCAGGAGCTCCCACAGGTCATCTGAGGATGGTGGATTCGAGCTGCTTGAGATGATGATGCCTCTGCTTGCTCACTGGTTAGCCAGATCACTGAAGCACATTCACCCGTCAGCAGCTTCACGGGCATTATCCTGGCTGCCAAACCCAAGTGTCTTAAATCTAGGCTCCAGCAATGTGGCCAGTGCAAGCACACGGATGGATTGAACATTACTGCTGAAGAGCCATCCTTAAGAATGAAGCAGATGCATTTCTTGCCAGGGCTGTTTTTCTGCCACCTTGTGCTGAATCATCCTAATGATTGGGATGATCTTTGAAGCTGACACTCTCTTCTCCCCAGAGAGCTCTTTAGTGTTATGCTTGAAGGGTGCCAGTACTTCAAGGCTTTCTGAAATTATGTCAAAATCAGCACTTGAAAGTGGCATGATGTCGCTTGACAAACTAGCCAAAGCAGCACCAACAGGCTCTCTGAGGTCAATGAGTGTTTGCAGCAGATCATGCGTGCTGTTCCACCTGGTGTCCACTTCATGGAGAAGCTTCAGGGGCTGGCTGCCCATCCTTTCCTGGGCAAGGATTAGCTTTTCAGTGGCCTTAGTGCTGCTCCTGAAAAGAGTCACCAGTCTCCTGGCTCTGCTCCAGCACGTCATGTTCTTCAACTGCCCTCTGAACAATGAGGTTGAAGGTATAAGCAAAGTGTGGCATGAGTTACACTGCAACTTTATAGAATATAATAACTGCAGCTTTAAGAAAACCGACTACGCCACTCTGACATCACTCAGAGAATGATTGATACACTTTATCTTAAGGCACGCAAGTTGGTTGCATTAGGAAGGAACAGAGACGTGAATATCATGCACAATCATTCTTTATTAACAATAAAATCTCATTTAAAATGAACTGGGTGTGCCAGGCAGGACATGCCACCCCAACTCATCATTTATGTGATCAGGGAAGAGAACATGGTCGTTTTAACAAACACTCACAATGACATACAATAACACTACATTCAAGAGCTTTGGCTGAGGACTCAAGAGCAGGTAATACCTTCACACACACACTCTGGGGTAACTCGCACCACTGCACACAAAATCCGTGCGTCTCACTGCACACCACACCCTGTTTTCAAACCATCACCAATCCACAGAAAAGAAAAAGGAGGATTCCTGGCTGGAGCCCCCAGCGTCTAGCAAAAGAAACACTCACTCAAACACACCCACACCCACACTCAAACACACACTTCCACAATAAAGAAATAATTTCAGAATAAATCAAATTAATATAAACACAATAAATTACTAATAAACCCAAACACTCGCCTGGGAACAATAGCTAACAAAAAACACAACAAATTATAACATCGTCATTCCACTCGTAAGACACAAACCATAACTATTAATCAAAATGAACAGGCAAGGGAGAAATAGACTGTAGGACAACGGCGATTCCTCGCATTAGATAGGCCTTCCGACAATGAAGTCAGTCACTCGCTCGGAACGAACCACTTTTAGATGGTTTGGTTTCGCTTTGATCCCATCGCACGAACTGGTCTGTATATCTCCGACGATGAAATCAGTCAAGCACCGAACCGCCCACCTCTAGATTATTTGACCTCACTTTGATCCCGCAGCGTCGCATAAATGAGTTCACACATGCCTGCAACAAGCGTAGGCAATCGCCATTGTAGAAACACGCAACCGCTGGCGTAACGCCACACTCGGAACGCCCGCACGTGGGAAGCGAAAGGGAACCCCCGAGTCAACAGGAAGCAGCGTATCCTAACAGGCTAAAAGAGGCCATTTATGGCCAATCGGAAGTGACGTGTCCCAACACTTAAAGGGAAATTTACGCCGGGAAAATCTAACTTAATTTGTATAAGTGGGCAACATGGAAAGGAGAGCATCCGGTCACAAAAGCAAGGAAGATGGCGTAGTCCCAGCTTCTGAATTCCTGACACCATGTCAGTAACCATTACACGACTCTCTAACTGTCGGTGCAATGGTCTCATATGCAGCAAACCCAGTCAGCAGCTGCCATCAGACCCAAGAGTCTCTGAAGCGTTTTCAGGGCGACCGCTCTGCCCTTCACAAAAGAGGCCAGTGTATCGTTAATGGACTGGATACTCTGTTCTGATGAGCTCGAGAGTCCAAAATCATACCCAGAAAATCTATCTGGAAACTATCTATATACGAAAATCTGGAATTTCATTTGAAATGTGGTGTGCTTTTTATTTTGATCTATTCTTATTTTCAACCACTCTTAGTTTCAAGTATTTACTTTTTTATCTAGCCTTTGTTGAGAACTGCATTATTATTATTTTGTCTTGAACAATGATTCAATTAAAATTGATTGTGAATACAAAACCAAATGAGTGAAAAATGTGTTACTGTCTGACACATTCTGAGTGCAGTGTGAACAACTAAATCCTCTGCTGAATGCATATTTCCAAACAATTACATTATATAATGTACAAAATACATTATATGGATTATGTTCTAAAACCAATACCATCATTATTCCATGGTATAATAAAAAATAATGCATTCATATCTGAAAACTACATGTCTTATTGTACAGTGCCAAGATAGTATTTATATTCCAGTAATGAACAATGTGACTAACACTTTTTGCTGTCTTACAGTGGGACTGTCTTACTGTGTGATATGCACAGATTGGATTGGCTCAAATGGGGCACCTTTCATGGCCTCCAAGACCGTGGAAAGGTCCCATATGGGAACTGAAGAAGGTCTGGGAGGGTTTAACCTCTTCGCTCCTCTTAGGAAGCGAACGACCAGATCGTTCTTCCCAAGTGACTGGCCTAGCGTTAGTTTAACAAACGCCGCTATAGCTGCCACATAAACCTTGAGCGTGGAAGGGGTTCTGCCCTTTTCCAGAAGCTCTTGTAGGAAGGAAAGAACGTCCGTCACCCCACAGTCCTGGGGCGACGCGCCACGGGCTGTGCACCAGCTAGAAAACACAGACCATTTTGAGGAATAGAGCCGTCTCATAGAGGGAGCTCTAGCCTGCGTGATCGTGTTTAGCACTCCCGAGGGGAGGTGAGCGGGTACCCATTGATGGCCCACACGTGTAGGGCCCAAAGCTCCGGGCGAGGATGCCAAATCGAGCCCTTGGCTTGGGTGAGGAGGTCTCTCCTCAGAGGTATCGGCCATGGGGCAGAGCTCGCTAGCTGCATCAGAACTGGGAACCAAACCTGGTTTTTCCAGAACGGAGCTACTAGTAGCACCGAGCATCCACTTTCCCTGATCCGCTCTATTACCTGAGGTATGAGCGCAATGGGGGGAAAAGTATAGAGCGGGCAGCGGGGCCATACGTGAGCCAGCGCATCCCTGCTCTTGGAGAAGTATATCGGGCAGTGAGCGTTTTCTTGAGACGCAAACAGGTCTACTTCCGCTTTGCCGAACTTCTTCCACAGCAATTGGACTGTCTGTGGATGTAGGGACCATTCTCCTGCTGGAACATTGTTCCTGGACAGTCTGTCTGGTCCCAAATTCAAGTGGCCGGGCACATGGGCTGCTTTCAGCGAGAGCAAATTGTGCTGGGCCCAGACCAGGAGGTGTTCCATCAGCCTGTGAAGGGTTCGGGATCTGACACCTCCCTGGTGATTTATAAAGGCCACCACCGCCATGTTGTCCGAACGGACTAAAACATGGTGTCTTGCTATCTGGGGATAGAAGCGCCTGAGCGCTTTGTCGACTGCCATCATTTCCAGGCAGTTTATGTGTAGAAGCTTTTCTCGTTCTGACCATAGGCCAAAGAACGGTCTGCCCTCGAGCAGCGCTCCCCATCCCGAGGTGGAGGCGTCCGTGGACACCACCTTCACACTCGAGGAAGTCCCCAGGCTTACTCCTGACCGGTACCAGTCGGTCGCCGTCCAAGGTTTCAGAGCTGAAGCGCATTTCTGATCGACCTTGAGGCGAATACGACCGGAGTCCACGCTCGGCGCGGCACACGCGCTTGTAGCCAGAACTGTAGTGGGCGCATCCGAAGGAGGCCCAGCTGAAGCACTGGCGATGCTGCGGCCATAAGGCCTAGCATCCTTTGAAACAGTTTGAGCGGGACCACAGCGCCGCAGCGGAAGCTTTCCGTCATGCGCTGAACGGTCAGTCTGCGTTGTGGCGATAACTGAGCTGTCATAGACAGCGAGTTCAGGTCTGTGCCCAGAAAGGATATTTTCTGACTGGGAGACAGCGAGCTCTTCGCCCAATTGACTTTGAGACCTAATTTCTCGAGGTGCTCGAGTAAACGGTCGTGTGTTCTATGAGCTCTGTACGAGACTGAGCCAGAACTAGCCAATCATCCAAGTAGTTCAAAACTCGCATCCTCGAATTTTCAGGGGAGCGAGGGCCGCGTCCAAGCACTTTGTGAACGTACGGGGTGCTAAAGACAGGCCGAACGGTAGGACTGTGTACTGATATGCCTGGCCCCCGAAGGCGAATCTCAAAAATCGCCTGTGACGTGACGCTATTTGTATTTGGAAATACGCGTCTTTCAGATCTATCGACACAAACCAGTCCCCCTGGCGAATTTGCGAGAGGATTTGTCTGGTCGTGATCATTCTGAAAGGGCGCTTTGAAAGCGCTCTGTTCAGGCGTCTTAGATCTAGAATGTCCCGTCTTTTTTCGGTACCAGGAAATATCTGCTGTACAAGCCCCCTTCGCTCTGAGCTTGAGATAAGGGTTCTATGGCCCCTTTGCTCAATAGTTTCGCTATTTCGGCTCGAAGTAGATGAGCTACTTCCTTCTTTACCGTAGTTTCGACTCACGCCTCGCAACGGCGAGGGCGTCGAGTGAACTGTAGCGAATAGCCTCTCTTTTATAATGTTCAGCACCCATTCTGATACCCCGGGAAGCTGTGCCCATGCGTTCGCATGAATAGCTAGGGGTTGAATGAAATCTGCGCTCTGGCCGTGACATTGTGGCGGCTGAAGAGCTCTTATCTGCTGAGACATAGGTGCCGTGCTTGCGGCAGTCGAGGCGGGGGGCGCGCTGATGACAGCAGGCAGCCTGCCCGCGCTTAACTCTGTTATAGCGAGTAGCTGAGAGAAGGCGGGCGGGCGAAACCCTTCGGGGTTCGACATGTCTGTGAGTACATGTGGGCGCGACACAGCGGGCACATGAGAAGCACAGAATACACCTTTGGCCTGTGACCGTATGTGTTTTGGTTTCGTTTTTTACAGAAACCAGAAGACATGCAGTGTGCAGTGTATGTGAGCACTGAGTTGTGGGCACATTCACTACTTTTAATGCGCAATCGACCTGAGTCGATTTTATGAGCGCAAGCTCTGTGTGATGAGCTGTGTTTGTGTGTAGGAATGAGCACGTGATAGTGGGCATTTTTTTCTACACTCATAACACCATCGGCCGTGGCCGGAATGCCAGGAAATACACTCTTTGAGGGATACATCTGGGTTGCCGTGGAAATGGCGTTTGTAAGCAGGCAAGCGGGCTGTGTTACCGACTTGTTTACTGCTAAATAAGCTGGAACAGTGACATTTTCTGGAACTGAGCGAGCTGGTAGTTTTGGTGGAAGTCTGGCCGTAGCGAGACTTGAACACCGTCGTTTTCCTAGAAGGGCTAGGACGACTTTGAGGCCTTGGGCTTGATTTCGATTTTTGGCCGGGGTCCCGCTGAGGACGGCGGCCAGCAGACCGAGAGAGCGGTCTCGAGCTTCGGGCCTGTTTCCGCTGTGAGACGGCGGCGGGCGGTGGCTGCGGCTGTGAGCTTCGAGCAGACGGCTGTTTAGAGCGGCCTGTTGCGGAGCTAGAGCGCTTAGGCAGGAAAAGTTAACCACAGGTGTCTCTCAGCAACGGTGAGAGAGGCCATA
This sequence comes from Abramis brama, assembly GCF_963993115.1. Classification (NCBI taxonomy): domain Eukaryota; kingdom Metazoa; phylum Chordata; class Actinopteri; order Cypriniformes; family Leuciscidae; genus Abramis; species Abramis brama. The sequence goes on along the minus strand of NC_139963.1, from coordinate 76,718,848 downwards.
ATCCGCCCTATGGCCTGTGCAGCAGATTTAGTAGCGCGAAGAGCGAGGTCTGTAGCGCTTCTCAAATCTGAAATGCTTACAGCTTCCAGTCCTTCCTCATCGAGTTTGCAGAGAAGGTTGGCTTGGAAAACTTGTAGCGTGGCCATTGTGTGCAACGCAGCTGCAGCCTGTCCAGCGGCGGTGTAAGCGCGGCCGTGCAGAACTGAAGTGGTGCGGCAGGCTTTAGAGGGGAGCGCAGTCTTAGCGCGCCGTCCAGTGGAGGGCGGGCAAAGATGAGCAGCTACAGCTTCCTCTACTGCAGGAAGAGAGTGGTATCCTCTGTTTTTAGCATCATCGACAATGGAGAATGCTGCAGAAACAGAAGTTTTCACTCTGGCTGAAAAGGGTGCAGACCAGGATTTTGCGAGTTCTTCGTGAAGCTTCAGGAAGAAACAGCGCGGGTCTAGACGGTGTTGCAACACGGTCCCCTTTAAGGAAACAGCCATCCAGTGTGCTGGCTCTACGGGCGCCGACCACTCGAGGCCGAGGCTCTCAACGGCCTGAGAGAGCAGACGCGTCAGCTCTGACTCAATATTAGCCCGTTTCCCAGACGACTCACGAGCAGGGGGTGCGAGATCCACAGAGCTCGACCAATCCTCACTGCCTGACGCTAGGATAGAGCAGCTGTCCTCCTCTGCAAATGCCACATAATCAGACTCATCCGCGACGGAAACGGCGGCAGACAGCGGCCGTTGTCCGGGGGTGATAGACTCGAGTGAAGCAGGCGGCGAAGCTGGCGGGCGACCCGGCGAGCTCGTCTCAGTAGGAGGAGGTTCAGAGCCTCGCTGAGCGCGGCGCTTTTTACGGCGCGGCAGCGCAGCGGGCTGGGGTGCAGACTCGTGAAAATATCCTCAGAGTCGCCATAGGCATCAGCTCGCAATGAGGGCATCCGCCGTCAGCGAGCGCGAGAGCTGCGTGATCTTCTCCCAGGCAGGAAACGCAATAACGCATGGCGGTCCCCGTCGCTGAGAGGGGCTCTGCACGAGCCACAGAAGTACGAGGCATCTTAAAAAAGACGCTCGGCTCTTTTAGAGAGAAAAAGTGTGAGTCGCGGGGCGAACACACACTAGCAATGAAAGGATATAGTGCACCGGATAGTGCAGCAGGAATGTCAGCAGAAGGCGGCGCGGCCAGCGGCTTCGATGCAGACTTGTCCCGCTGAAAGGCTTCTTCAGACGGCGCGGCTTCTCTCAGGGTCCAGCGATGCGTGAGCTCCGCTGAAGAGATGAAAATCAGTGAACCAGCCTCTCGACGCTATATTTATAGCCCTAGGCCACGCCTATTTCGGCGGGACGCTATGCAAATGGGCGCGAAGCACCCCCATTGGTCAAGGCGTCAAGAGGGCCTTCTCGATAGGCTGCTGCAGTTGGCGCAGGGCAGCCAATAGGCGCGCAAGCTGCCTCGCCTATGTCTGTATGCTGCTGCAACGCGTTTTGCATTATATAAAAAATAAGCTGCCTCGCCTATGTCTGTATGCTGCTGCAACGCGTTTTGCATGATATAAAAAATTAAGGATAATTTTTGGCTTCAGTATCTCACGGAAAGAGACTTTCCCCCGAGCGTAAGTTCTTACGCAGTACGAGAGAACCTCTCGTAAGAGAACGTTACTTCCACTATGTTTGTCTGATATGAATAACACGTCGGCAAATTATATTTGAATAGATTGTTATTGCTGCTTCCACAGACATCAGTGTGTATTTTACAAACTCCAGATGTATTGTCTTACTCGTGCTTGTGTGTATTTAAATATCTGAAACCTAAAATAAACATTATGAGGTTGAAAACACTGCTTAGTTGTGATATATGACAGCACTGAACGCGTCTGGCTCAGCGCCAGCCAACGCGCGAAAGCACAGTTTGAATCTGGCAGTTATGCAACGTCACTGAACATTCTAAATGTGGCACCGTAACGTTACTCTCAGGGGCACAGAGATAACAATCCCATATGAGACCATACCGCTCAAAAGGTTAATCATGCGGCGCCCGAGTGCATTTGACCGGCATAAAATCGGCATATGTCAGACTGACCGGCCGGTTGCCGGTCATGGCCGATCATGTGAAAATCGGCCAATTCCGGTCACCAGCCGATCAATCGGTGCATCTCTAATCCTTATAATTCCCAATATTGGCCTCCTAAATGGGTCATACATGATATATTGCATAAATCAGACGAGTGTATTAAAGCCTAGTATGACCCATGTAGGAGGTCGGCTTTAGGAATTATAAGGCTTATGTCCTTCATTCAAGCTGAAGGTTTATTTGCAGAAGCTCAACTGTGTTTCACTCTCATATAAACCAGGAATAAATTATACAGTAGCACAGTAATACAGTAATACAGTACAGTCTCTTCTCAACTACTGCCACTGTAAACTGTGATGATGAACACAAACTGCATGTCATGATCGATATGAACATATGATGTTTAATAAATAATAAATAGATTTATTTTTGGTGAATGGCGATAGTCATTCTCCTCCTGACAGCTTGAGAGTGAAGTAAGAAGATAATAGATGACAGACTCGTGCACATATTCATCATTTCTGTGATGTGAAGCTCCAGTATTATGTGATGATGATGTTGTGTATATGTGGCATTATGCTGGATCATTATACAGAGGTACGACACGTTCATTTATACTGACAGCTTTATAACATTAAACTATCAGTCAGTCTGTAAATGCTTCATCAATAACTGTTGATAGTTGAATACCCTTGACTTCAGTCATGTACAGTTTCTCTTCTTCCTCTCATGTTTCCTGCAGTGATTGTGAGTATTGTTGGGATTGCAGTGTTTGCTGCTCCTACTGTGATTCTTCTTCAGATCATCTGTGCAAGAAGAGCTGGTGAGTTTTGAGCCGCACACAATCTGATGATTCACACTCATCTGATCTGGAACAATCTGCAATCATGATAAAAACACATACGAGAGGTCAGTCAATGCTTTTATTTTGCAGGGAGGAAGGACTCGAAGCACCCAGAGGAAATAGAGATGCCGACAATATTAGAATAAAATACTGATGAGTTTAGAGCCAATCTGCAGCAATATTTACAATAGCAAAAACTTACAGAGGATTGTTCATTGTTTTATTTTCTTCTTCTCAGAAAATAGAGAGAAAACTCTGAGCACTTATAGTGACATAATCATGTTTAGATTAAAATGTGTTTTTTTACATATAAAAAGCCAGATTTATTTTCATTTATATGGATTTTATGGATATATTTGCCTACAGTGTTGAAAGTCATTCTCTTGCGCTTCATATGTAAACTGCTTTAAATATAATATTAATACAGTAATGGACAGACTCAGACTGTATAATCTCTCTCTGTTCTGTGTGATGGAGCTGATTTGAGGATTCTTGGATCTTGTCTGTTCATTCCTGTTTTTAGCATCTTTTTTCATTTTGAATGATTGCTATAATTTTCTTAATAAAATCTCTGCATTTGTGTTTAATAAGTCTCTTTCCTGAGATGTTTGTTCCCCTTCATGAGCTCGTCATGTATCGTAATATAGAATAGTAAGTGTGAGTATTAATGGGTCGAGTGTTGATGAAATATATGTGTTTTCAGCCGTTTCTTGAAGATGGCTAAAGCCTCATCAGCTCAGGTTGAGTTCGGCAGGTCGTTCCTCCAGCAGGAACAGTCCAGGTGAAGGTCTGTGAAAGTGATTCTGTGTCTCTTTGAGATGATGCACCACAAGACACCGTTCACCTGCAGAACACAAGCTTCTGGAGACACATCGGTCTGGAGTAGTGAGTTTAGGTGTAGAGGAGCAGAGCCAGTGGTTGTTCTGTAGTCAAGTCATTGAGAGCATTACAATAGTCCAGGAAACTGCTAAAATAAAGAAGGGAGACTAACAGCAGAAATACTCTCATGTGCAAAATATATCCTTCAGAGCTAATATCCATCGTTCAGAGCAGGTGTGTCTTCTCAGAAATGTTTCACACACACGTTACACAACCCTTCACTGTGGGATTGTGTAACTAAACAGTAACTCTAGCAGGGTTTCAACACTCAGTTGTTCAGATGAGAGGAAGTTACACAACCACAGGAGGAGCTGATGAAATCTCTAACTAGATACAACAAACTGTGTTGGTGCTTCGAAGCTTTTGACACAGTGCTCAACTTCACCATTTGGTGGTCAGTAATAATTCCTACACTAACTGTGTCATTCAAATGTTTTGTTCAATGGGATGTCGTTGTAAGGTTTATTTGTATATGTAAATAAGCATATTTGTCATTAGCAAGAAGGCAGGCCACATTTCAGTGTATTGCACAATACAAGGACAATAAAGACTTTCTGTTCATCATTGTTACTCACCTTCTAAATACAATGTTTAATACGCCAATAAATTGGGCCTATGTGATTTTTCATTGCACCATTTTTGGGCCTGCCAGTATTTGAGAGGGTCCTCACTTCGAGGGAGGTGTGTATCATTGATGTATCTCTTGACCTCTATGGTGGCATCAGCATTATAGCTTTGATGCCGTTGTGTCTCGCTGACCCAGCTATCCAGGAGCTCCCACAGGTCATCTGAGGATGGTGGATTCGAGCTGCCTGAGATGATGATGCCTCTGCTTGCTCACTGGTTAGCCAGATCACTGAAGCACATTCACCCGTCAGCAGCTTCACGGGCATTATCCTGGTTGCCAAACCCAAGTGTCTTAAATCTAGGCTCCAGCAATGTGGCCAGTGCAAGCACACGGATGGAATGAACATTACATGTACTGCTGAAGAGCCATCCCTAAGAATGAAGTAGATGTATTTCTTGCCAGGGCTGTTTTTTCTGCCACCTTGTGCTGAATCATCCTAATGATTGGGATGATCTTTGAAGCTGACGCTCTCTTCTCCCCAGAGAGCTCTTTAGTGTTATGCTTGAAGGGTGCCAGTACTTCAAGGCTTTCAGAAATTATGTCAAAATCAGCACTTGAAAGTGGCATGATGTCGCTTGACAAACTAGCCAAAGCAGCACCAACAGGCTGTCACATGCCTGTCCTGTCTTGTGCTGCACATGGGTGTTTTGTTATTTTGGGCCATGTGCTCTTGTCTACTGTCTAGCCCCTCCCATCTTGTTATCTGATTATTGGTTAATTTGTCCCACCTGTCTGTCTCATTACCCTCCTTTGTTTGTTCCCCTATTTAGCCTCCTTGTGTTTGTAGTCTGGTGCTGGTTCGTTGTCCGAGTTGCTTGTTCCTGGAGTCTCTGTGTTTTGAGTTTTTGTACCTTGTCTGAATGTCACTAATAAATTTCCTCTGCATCTGTATCCTCGTCTCATGATCATCCATCACATGACAGAACGAACCAGCCAAAATGTGGATACAGCGGAGTGAGATTTTTCCTCAAGGAGAGGAGAAAGGATCCTCTATTTCTTTGCTGGAGTATTTCGCTAGGTGCGCTCAAAGGACTATGGAGGAGGAGAGGACCAAGGCAGATGGCAGTCAGCGGAGAGGAAAGCCTTCACCGCTGGTTCCGAAACGGAAGAGAGGGAAGAACCCCTCCGTGACAGCTCCGGTGGACCCAGTTCCGGTGGACCCGGGTTTGGTGGTCCCAGTTCCGGTGGTCCCAGTTCTGGTGACCCCGAAACGGAGGAGGAGAAGGAAGACTTCCTCCATGCCTGTTCCGGTGGTTCCTGTTCCGGTGGTCCCGAGTCCGGTGGTCCCGAGTCCGGTGGTCCCAGTCTTGGAGGTCCCCGTGCAGTCTGAGGTAGACAGAGCAGCTGAGTCTTCGGACAGGATGGCCGCCGTCGAGCCTGTGTCTTCGGACAAGATGGCCGCTTCCGAGCCGGATCCAGTGTCTGCGGACAAGATGGTTGCCGCCGAGCCTGTTCACGTCACGTCTGCCGAGCCGGTGGTGCCAGTTCCAGTGCCTGAGCCATTGGTGCCAGTTCCAGTGCCTGAGCCGTTGGTGCCAGTTCCAGTGCCTGAGCCGGTGGTGTCAGTTCCAGTGCCTGAGCCGGTGGTGCCAGTTCCAGTGCCTGAGCCGGTGGTCCCTGTTCCAGTGCCTGACCCTGAGCCGGTGGTCCCTGTTCCAGAGCCTGAGCCGGTGGTATCTGTTCCTGAGCCGGTGGTGTCTTTTCCTGAGCCGGTGGTATCTGTTCCTGAGCCGGTGGTGTCTGAGCCGGTGGCGTCTGTACCTGGGCCGCTGATATCTGTTCCTGAACCGGTGGTATCTGTTCCTGAGCCGGTGGTGTCTGAGCCGGTGGTGTCTGTTCCTGAACCAGTGGTGTCTGAGCCGGTGGTGTCTCTTCCTGAGCCGGTGGTATCTGTTCCTGAGCCGGTGGTGTCTGAGCCGGTGGCGTCTGTTCCTGGGCCTCTGGTATCTGTTCCTGAGCCGGTGGTGTCTGAGCCGGTGGTGTCTGAGCCGCTGGTATCTGTTCCTGAACCGGTGGTGTCTGTTCCTGAGCCGGTGGTATCTGTTCCTGAGCCGGTGGTGTCTGAGCCGGTGGCGTCTGTTCCTGGGCCGCTGGTATCTGTTCCTGAGCCGGTGGTGTCTGAGCCGGTGGCGTCTGTTCCGGGGCCGCTGGTATCTGTTCCTGAACCGGTGGTGTCTGTTCCTGAGCCGGTGGTGTCTGTTCTTGAGCCGGTGGTGTCTGTTCCTGAGCCGGTGCCTGTTCTTTGGCCGCCCGAGGGGTCGTCTCCGCCCCGGCCGCCCGATGGACTGTCGTCTCCGCCCCGGACGCCCGATGGACTGTCGTCTCCGCCCCGGCCGCCCGATGGACTGTCGTCTCCGCCCCGGCCGCCCGATGGACTGTCGTCTCCGCCCCGGCCGCCCGATGGACTGAGCGCTTTGTCGACTGCCATCATTTCCAGGCAGTTTATGTGTAGAAGCTTTTCCCGTTCTGACCATAGGCCAAAGAACGGTCTGCCCTCGAGCAGTGCTCCCCATCCCGAGGTGGAGGCGTCCGTGGACACCACCTTCACACTCGAGGAAGTCCCCAGGCTTACTCCTGACCGGTACCAGTCGGTCGCCGTCCAAGGTTTCAGAGCTGAAGCGCATTTCTGATCGACCTTGAGGCGAATACGACCGGAGTCCACGCTCGGCGCGGCACACGCGCTTGTAGCCAGAACTGTAGTGGGCGCATCCGAAGGAGGCCCAGCTGAAGCACTGGCGATGCTGCGGCAATAAGGCCTAGCATCCTTTGAAACTGTTTGAGCGGGACCATAGCGCCGCAGCGGAAACTTTCCGTCATGCGCTGAACGGTCAGTCTGCGTTGTGGCGATAACTGAGCTGTCATAGACAGCGAGTTCAGGTCTGTGCCCAGAAAGGATATTTTCTGACTGGGAGACAGCGAGCTCTTCGCCCAATTGACTTTGAGACCTAATTTCTCGATGTGCTCAAGTAAACGGTCGTGTGTTCTATGAGCTCTGTACGAGACTGAGCCAGAACTAGCCAATCGTCCAAGTAGTTCAAAACTCGCATCCCCCGAATTTTCAGGGGAGCGAGGGCCATGCACTTCGTGAACGTACGGGGTGCTAAAGAGAGGCCGAACGGTAGGACTGTGTACTGATATGCCTGGCACCCGAAGGCGAATCTCAAAAATCACCTGTGATGTGACGCTATTTGTATTTGGAAATACAAATACGATACAATACGACGCAAACCAGTCCCCCTGGCGAATTTGCGAAAGGATTTGTCTGGTCGTGATCATTCTGAAAGGGCGCTTTGAAAGCGCTCTGTTCAGGCGTCTTAGATCTAGAATGGGTCTGAGACCCCCGTCTTTTTTCGGTACCAGGAAATATCTGCTGTACAAGCCCCCTTCGCTCTGAGCTTGAGATAAGGGTTCTATGGCCCCTTTGCTCAATAGTTTCGCTATTTCGGCTCGAAGTAGATGAGCTACTTCCTTCTTTACCGTAGTTTCGACTCGCGCCTCGCAACGGCGAGGGTGTCGAGCGAACTGTAGCGAATAGCCTCTCTTTTATAATGTTCAGCACCCATTCTGATACCCCGGGAAGCTGTGCCCATGCGTTCGCATGAATAGCTAGGGGCTGAATGAAATCTGCGCTCTGGCCGTGACATTGTGGCGGCTGAAGAGCTCTTATGTGCTGAACATAGGTGCCGTGCTTGCGGCAGTCGAGGCGGGGGGCGCGCTGATGACAGCAGGCAGCCTGCCCGCGCTTAACTCTGTTATAGCGAGTAGCTGAGAGAAGGCAGGCGGGCGAAACCCTTCGGGGTTCGACATGTCTGTGAGTGCATGTGGGTGCGACACAGCGGGCACATGAGAAGCACTGAATACACCTTTGGTCTGTGACCGTATGTGTTTTGGTTTCGTTTTTTACAGAAACCGGAAGACATGCAGTGTGCAGTGTGCAAAATTAATATTAAAGAGGTGTGTGAACTTGCAAGTACGATGTCAAGGACTGTAATTTGCTCTGGCCCCCTTCCTGTTCGCAGGAGTGATGAGATAGTTAGTAGATTGTGTTCGCTTAACGGTTGGCTGTCTAGGTGGTGTCCGCTTAATAATATAGAATTCATAGACAATTGGAAAAGTTTTTGGGGCAAACCTGACCTGTTGAAAAGAGATGGTATTCATCCCTCCTGGGATGGTGCTGCTCTTCTCTCTAGTAATATGCTCATAGTCTTAGAGCTCAAACATGACAATCTGGGGCTCAGGTCAGGAAGCAGACAGACTGGCTTAACCGACTGTCTGCTAGCAGCCTCGCGTTACCCAGGTCAGATAAATCCTATCACATAGAGCCTCTTTCACCTAGCTATCATCATATAGAGACTGTGTCTGTTCCCCGAATTTGGAAATCCAAAAAACCCATCTAAGGTTAAAAATTTAATTGATGTTCAACAAATAAAAAACAGCTATATTACAGATGAGCAAATGCTAAAGCTTGGGTTGCTGAATATTCGATCGCTTACTTCTAAAGCACTCGTTGTTAACGATATGATTTCAGATAATAACCTAGATGTGCTTTGTTTGACAGAAACCTGGCTAAAACCAAACGATTACATTACTTTAAATGAATCAACCCCGCAAGATTACTGTTATAAACATGAGCCTCGTCTGAAACGCAAAGGGGGTGGTGTTGCTGTAATTTATAGTAATAGTTTCAAAACCACTAAGAAATCAAGTTTTAAATATAATTCTTTTGAAGCATTGGTGCTTAATGTAAAAATATATAGTGTAAACGATAAACGTTTGAGATTTGTGCTGGCTACTGTATACAGGCCACCAGGGCACCATACAGACTTTATCAAAGAATTTGCGGACTTTCTATCAGAATTAATATTGACTGCAGATAAAGTACTAATTGTTGGTGATTTTAATATACACATCGATAATGAAAAAGATGCATTGGGATTGGCATTTAAAGACATTGTAAATTCAATTGGAGTTAGACAACACGTGTCAGGACCTACTCATTGTCGTAATCATACTCTAGATCTAATATTATCACACGGAATAGATGTTGATGCCGTTGAAATTCTGCAGCAGAGTGATGACATCTCAGATCATTATCTAGTCTCGTGTAATTTGCATTTAGCCAAGGCTGCAAAGCCGACTCCGTGTTTCAAATATGTGAGACCTATCACTTCTGCTACTAAAGATTGCTTTATTAATAATCTTCCTGATCAGTTTCATCATCTCAGCATCCCAGATAGCTTAGAAGAACTAGATATTGCAACAGAAACTTTTAACTCTCTATTTTCCAGCACTTTAGACACAGTTGCTCTGTTGCGCTTAAAGAAGATTAAAGAAAATAGTCCAACGCCGTGGTACAACGAGCACACTCGGGCCCTTAAGAGAGCAGCCAGAAAAATGGAGCGCAACTGGAAGAAAACAAAACTAGAGGTATTTCGCATTTCATGGAATAAGAGCTCAATTACTTACAGAGAGGCTTTAAAAGCTGCTAGATCTGCTTATTTTTCAACCCTATTAGAAGAAAATAGACATAATCCTAGGTATTTATTTGAAACGGTGGCTAAACTAACGAAAAATAAAGCTTCAAGCACCGAAGTTTCCAAGCAACACAGCAGTAATGATTTTATGAATTTCTTCACTTATAAGATTGATAATATCAGGGACAAAATTATAACTATGCAACCGTCTACTACAGTATCGCATCAGGCAGTGCATTGTAGTCTCCCTGAGGAAAAATTTGATTCATTCGTTGCTATAGGAGAGGAAGAATTTACTAAACTCATTAAATCATCTAAATCTACAACATGTATGTTAGACCCTATACCAACTAAGCTACTGAAAGAGATGCTTCCAGAGGTCCTAGATCCTCTTCTTAATATCATTAATTCATCTTTGTCTCTAGGATACGTACCAAAAACCTTTAAGCTGGCTATGATTAAACCGCTTGTTAAAAAAACGCAACTTGATCCTACAGAATTAGTCAATTACAGGCCGATCTCGAATCTACCTTTTCTGTTAAAGATATTAGAAAAGGCAGTATCCTCACAACTGTGTTCCTTTCTTGAAAGAAATGATATCTGCGAGGATTTCCAGTCCGGATTTAGACCGTACCATAGTACTGAGACTGCTCTCGTTAGAGTCACAAATGATTTGCTCTTATCATCCGATCGTGGTTGTGTCTCGCTATTAGTGTTACTCGATCTTAGTGCTGCATTTGACACCATTGACCACAACGTTCTTTTAAATAGATTAGAACATTTTGTTGGCATTACGGGAAATGCACTAGCATGGTTTAAATCATACTTATCTGACCGTTATCAGTTTGTAGCAGTAAATGATGAGATGTCTCATCGATCACAAGTTCAGTATGGCGTACCACAAGGCTCAGTACTAGGACCGCTGCTGTTCACTCTGTACATGCTACCATTAGGAGATATCATTAGGAAACATGGAATTAGCTTTCACTGTTATGCTGACGATACTCAGCTCTATATTTCTTCAAAACCTAACGAAACTTATCAATTCACAAAATTAACGGAATGCATAGCGGATATAAAAAATTGGATGACTCGTAATTTCCTACTTCTAAATTCTGAAAAAACAGAGGTTCTAATTATTGGACAAAAAACTTCCTCACGTAATAACCTAGAATACTGTCTAACACTTGATGGCTGCTCTGTTAAGTCTTCATCGTCGGTTAGGAACCTGGGTGTGCTCTTTGATACCAATCTTTCATTTGAAAGTCACGTGTCTAGTATCTGTAAAACTGCATTTTTCCATCTTAAAAATATATCTAAATTACGCCATATGCTCTCATTGACAAATGCGGAACAATTAATTAATGCGTTCATGACCTCAAGGCTAGATTATTGTAATGCCCTACTGGGTGGTTGCCCTGCAAGCTTAATAAACAAACTACAGCTGCTCCAAAACGCAGCAGCTCGAGTTCTTACCAGAACCAGGAAGTATGACAATATTAGCCCAGTTCTGTCAAAACTGCATTGGCTCCCTATTAAACATCGCATAAATTTTAAAATATTGCTGATTACTTACAAAGCACTAAATGGTTTAGCTCCGCAGTACTTGAGCGAGCTCTTAACGCATTATAGTCCGTCACGTCTATTGCGATCTCAAAATTCCGGCCAGTTACTAATACCTAGAATATCAAAATCGACTGCTGGTGGTAGATCTTTTTCCTATTTAGCACCAAAACTCTGAAACAGTCTTCCTACCATTGTCCGGGAAGCAGACACACTCTGTCAGTTCAAAGCCAGATTAAAGACACATCTCTTTGACCTAGCTTTCACATAATACATTATAGACTTCTATAATTTAATGTTAGGCTGCATATATTAGGTCAGCCGGAACCGGGAACACTTCTCAAAAATCCTGATGTACTCGTTACATCATGAGAAGAATGGCATCTACGCTAATTTTAGTGTCTGTGTTTATCCCGAGGTTTTCCTGCAGCCTGCTGGATCCGGGCCGTATCCAGATCTGACGAAGGACCTTCGCCTGGACCGATGACAACGCAGTGCTGAAGTGCCAACTAGTCTCTCCCTATGGAGGATCCCACTACCACTATACAGATAAGGCGTTGTCGGGAAAATCCGTTTCGCGTTCCTACCCCAAAGCAACAAAATAAAATAAAATTCTTTATCAAAATTTATAAGGAAAGACAAGTACTTTGTTTAGGCTTGGCTTGTAGGGAATTCCAAACCTGCGTATATTCAAACGCACATAACAATAGAACCCATTCTAAATGCGCATGTGAACGCCATCAGCGTTTCTCACAGGTTCACGTTTAAAGTCTGTGTAGAGGGAATGGTGTCGTCTTAGCGGCCCCTAATTTAATAACAAATGATCGTTGCGACGGAAGCAAATCAATCAAAACTAACTTTAGATGGAAATAACTTAACTCTGCTATAAAGCCAAAACAATCTCTGTTACCTTAAATTATACGCTTATCTCTGTAAAGCTGCTTTGAAGCAATCTACATTGTTAAAAGCGCTATATAAATGAAGATGACTTGACTTGACTTGACTTGTATGTGAGCACTGAGTTGTGGGCACATTCACTATATTTAATGCGCGAGTCGATTTTATGAGCGCGAGCTCTGTGTGATGAGCTGTGTTTGTGTGTAGGAATGAGCACGTAATAGTGGGCATTTCTTTCTACACTCATAACACCATCGGCCGTGGCCGGAATACCAGGAAATACACTCTTTGAGGGATACATCTGGGTTGCCGTGGAAACGGCGTTTGTAAGCAGGCAAGCGGGCTGTGTTACCGACTTGTTTACTGCTAAATAAGCTGGAACAGTCACATTTTCTGGAACTGAGCGAGCTGGTAGTTTTGGTGGAAGTCTGGCCGTAGCGAGACTTGAACACCGTCGTTTTCCTAGAAGGGCTAGGACGACTTTGAGGCCTCGGGCTTGATTTCAATCTTTGGCCGGGGTCCCGCTGAGGACGGCGGCCAGCAGACCGAGAGAGCGGTCTCGAGCTTCGGGCCTGTTTCCGCTGTGAGGCGGCGGCGGGCGGTGGCTGCGGCTGTGAGCTTCGAGCAGACGGCTGTTTAGAGCGACCTGTTGCGGAGCTAGCGCGCTATGGCAGGAAAAGTTAACCACAGGTGTCTCTCAGCAACGGTGAGAGAGGCCATAATCCGCCCTATGGCCTGTGCAGCAGATTTAGTAGCGCGAAGAGCAAGGTCTGTAGCGCTTCTCAAATCTGAAATGCTTACAGCTTCCAGTCCTTCCTCATCGAGTTTGCAGAGAAGGTTGGCTTGGAAAACTTGTAGCGTGGCCATTGTGTGCAACGCAGCTGCAGCCTGTCCAGCGGCGGTGTAAGCGCGGCCGTGCAGAACTGAAGTGGTGCGGCAGGCTTTAGAGGGGAGCGCAGTCTTAGCGCGCCGTCCAGTGGAGGGCGGGCAAAGATGAGCAGCTACAGCTTCCTCTACTGCAGGAAGAGAGTGGTATCCTCTGTTTTTAGCATCATCGACAATGGAGAATGCTGCAGAAACAGAAGTTTTCACTCTGGCTGAAAAGGGTGCAGACCAGGATTTCGCGAGTTCTTCGTGAAGCTTCAGGAAGAAACAGCGCGGGTCTAGACGGTGTTGCAACACGGTCCCCTTTAAGGAAACAGCCATCCAGTGTGCTGGCTCTACGGGCGCCGACCACTCGAGGCCGAGGCTCTCAACGGCCTGAGAGAGCAGACGCGTCAGCTCTGACTCAATATTAGCCCGTTTCCCAGACGACTCACGAGCAGGGGGTGCGAGATCCACAGAGCTCGACCAATCCTCACTGCCTGACGCTAGGATAGAGCAGCTGTCCTCCTCTGCAAATGCCACATAATCAGACTCATCCGCGACGGAAACGGCGGCAGACAGCGGCCGTTGTCCGGGGGTGATAGACTCGAGTGAAGCAGGCGGCGAAGCTGGCGGGCGACCCGGCGAGCTCGTCTCAGTAGGAGGAGGTTCAGAGCCTCGCTGAGCGCGGCGCTTTTTACGGCGCGGCAGCGCAGCGGGCTGGGGTGCAGACTCGTGAAAATATCCTCAGAGTCGCCATAGGCATCAGCTCGCAATGAGGGCATCCGCCGTCAGCGAGCGCGAGAGCTGCGTGATCTTCTCCCAGGCAGGAAACGCAATAACGCATGGCGGTCCCCGTCGCTGAGAGGGGCTCTGCACGAGCCACAGAAGTACGAGGCATCTTAAAAAAGACGCTCGGCTCTTTTAGAGAGAAAAAGTGTGAGTCGCGGGGCGAACACACACTAGCAATGAAAGGATATAGTGCACCGGATAGCGCAGCAGGAATGTCAGCAGAAGGCGGCGCGGCCAGTGGCTTCGATGCAGACTCGTCCCGCTGAAAGGCTTCTTCAGACGGCGCGGCTTCTCTCAGGGTCCAGCGATGCGTGAGCTCCGCTGAAGAGATGAAAATCAGTGAACCAGCCTCTCGACGCTATATTTATAGCCCTAGGCCACGCCTATTTCGGCGGGATGCTATGCAAATGGGCGCGAAGCACCCCCATTGGTCAAGGCGTCAAGAGGGCCTTCTCGATAGGCTGCTGCAGTTGCCGCAGGGCAGCCAATAGGCGCGCAAGCTGCCTCGCCTATGTCTGTATGCTGCTGCAACGCGTTTTGCATTATATAAAAAATAAGCTGCCTCGCCTATGTCTGTATGCTGCTGCAACGCGTTTTGCATTATATAAAAAATTAAGGATAATTTTTGGCTTCAGTATCTCACGGAAAGAGACTTTCCCCCGAGCGTAAGTTCTTACGCAGTACGAGAGAACCTCTCGTAAGAGAACGTTACTTCCACTATGTTTGTCTGATATGAATAACACATGTCGGCAAATTATATTTGAATAGATTGTTATTGCTGCTTCCACAGACATCAGTGTGTATTTTACAAACTCCAGATGTATTGTCTTACTCGTGCTTGTGTGTATTTAAATATCTGAAACCTAAAATAAACATTATGAGGTTGAAAACACTGCTTAGTTGTGATATATGACAGCGCTGAACGCGTCTGGCTCAGCGCCAGCCAACGCGCGAAAGCACAGTTTGAATCTGGCAGTTATGCAACGTCACTGAACATTCTAAATGTGGCACCGTAACGTTACTCTCAGGGGCACAGAGATAACAATCCCATATGAGACCATACCGCTCAAAAGGTTAATCATGCGGCGCCCGAGTGCATTTGACCGGCATAAAATCGGCATATGTCAGACTGACCGGCCGGTTGCCGGTCATGGCCGATCATGTGAAAATCGGCCAATTCCGGTCACCAGCCGATCAATCGGTGCATCTCTAATCCTTATAATTCCCAATATTGGCCTCCTAAATGGGTCATACATGATATATTGCATAAATCAGACGAGTGTATTAAAGCCTAGTATGACCCATGTAGGAGGTCGGCTTTAGGAATTATAAGGCTTATGTCCTTCATTCAAGCTGAAGGTTTATTTGCAGAAGCTCAACTGTGTTTCACTCTCATATAAACCAGGAATAAATTATACAGTAGCACAGTAATACAGTAATACAGTACAGTCTCTTCTCAACTACTGCCACTGTAAACTGTGATGATGAACACAAACTGCATGTCATGATCGATATGAACATATGATGTTTAATAAATAATAAATAGATTTATTTTTGGTGAATGGCGATAGTCATTCTCCTCCTGACAGCTTGAGAGTGAAGTAAGAAGATAATAGATGACAGACTCGTGCACATATTCATCATTTCTGTGATGTGAAGCTCCAGTATTATGTGATGATGATGTTGTGTATATGTGGCATTATGTGTTGAACTGAACTAACAGACGTGATCCACAGATCCAGCTGATCCAGCATCAGAAACTGAAGTCTGTGTGACTGCTGGATCATTATACAGAGGTACGACACGTTCATTTATACTGACAGCTTTATAACATTAAACTATCAGTCAGTCTGTAAATGCTTCATCAATAACTGTTGATAGTTGAATACCCTTGACTTCAGTCATGTACAGTTTCTCTTCTTCTTCTCATGTTTCCTGCAGTGATTGTGAGTATTGTTGGGATCGCAGTGTTTGCTGCTCCTACTGTGATTCTTCTTCAGATCATCTGTGCAAGAAGAGCTGGTGAGTTTTGAGCCGCACACAATCTGATGATTCACACTCATCTGATCTGGAACAATCTGCAATCATGATAAAAACACATACGAGAGGTCAGTCAATGCTTTTATTTTGCAGGGAGGAAGGACTCGAAGCACCCAGAGGAAATAGAGATGCCGACAATATTAGAATAAAATACTGATGAGTTTAGAGCCAATCTGCAGCAATATTTACAATAGCAAAAACTTACAGAGGATTGTTCATTGTTTTATTTTCTTCTTCTCAGAAAATAGAGAGAAAACTCTGAGCGCTTATAGTGACATAATCATGTTTAGATTAAAATGTGTTTTTTTACATATAAAAAGCCAGATTTATTTTCATTTATATGGATTTTATGGATATATTTGCCTACAGTGTTGAAAGTCATTCTCTTGCGCTTCATATGTAAACTGCTTTAAATATAATATTAATACAGTAATGGACAGACTCAGACTGTATAATCTCTCTCTGTTCTGTGTGATGGAGCTGATTTGAGGATTCTTGGATCTTGTCTGTTCATTCCTGTTTTTAGCATCTTTTTTCATTTTGAATGATTGCTATAATTTTCTTAATAAACCTCTGCAGTTGTGTTTAATAAGTCTCCTTTCCTGAGATGTTTGTTCCCCTTCATGAGCTCGTAATGTATCGTAATACAGGATAGTAAGTGTGAGTATTAATGGGTCGAGTGTTGATGAAATATATGTGTTTTCAGCCGTTTCTTGAAGATGGCTAAAGCCTCATCAGCTCAGGTTGAGTTCGGCAGGTCGTTCCTCCAGCAGGAACAGTCCAGGTGAAGGTCTGTGAAAGTGATTCTGTGTCTCTTTGAGATGATGCACCACAAGACACCGTTCACCTGCAGAACACAAGCTTCTGGAGACACATCGGTCTGGAGTAGTGAGTTTAGGTGTAGAGGAGCAGAGCCAGTGGTTGTTCTGTAGTCAAGTCATTGAGAGCATTACAATAGTCCAGGAAACTGCTAAAATAAAGAAGGGAGACTAACAGCAGAAATACTCTCATGTGCAAAATATATCCTTCAGAGCTAATATCCATTGTTCAGAGCAGGTGTGTCTTCTCAGACATGTTTCACACACACGTTACACAAACCTTCACTGTGGGATTGTGTAACTAAACAGTAACTCTAGCAGGGTTTCAGCACTCAGTTGTTCAGATGAGAGGAAGTTACACAACCACAGGAGGAGCTGATGAAATCTCTAACTAGATACAACAAACTGTGTTGGTGCTTCAAAGCTTTCGACACAGTGCTCAACTTCACCATTTGGTGGTCAGTAATAATTCCTACACCAACTGTGTCATTCAAATGTTTTGTTCATTGGGATGTCGTTGTAAGGTTTATTTGTATATTTAATAAGCATATTTGTCATTAGCAAGAAGGCAGGCCACATTTCAGTGTATTGCACAATATAAGGACAATAAAGACTTTCTGTTCATCATTGTTACTCACCTTCTAAATACAATGTTTAATATGCCAATAAATTGGACCTATGTGATTTTTCATTGCACCATTTTTGGGCCTGCCAGTATTTGCTATCCAGGAGCTCCCACAGGTCATCAGAGGATGGTGGATTCGAGCTGCCTGAGATGATGATGCCTCTGCTTGCTCACTGGATATCAGCACTTGAAAGTGACATGATGTCGCTTGACAAACTAGCCAAAGCAGCACCAACAGGCTCTCTGAGGTCAATGAGTGTTTGCAGCAGATCATGCGTGCTGTTCCACCTGGTGTCCACTTCATGGAGAAGCTTCAGGGGCTGGCTGCCCATCCTTTCCTGGGCAAGGATTAGCTTTTCAGTGGCCTTAGTGCTGCTCTTGAAAAGAGTCACCAGTCTCCTGGCTCTGCTCCAACACGTCATGTTCTTCAACTGCCCTCTGAACAATGAGGTTGAAGGTATAAGCAAATGTAGTGTAGTGCTGCTGTTGGGTAGCACCTCGTTTGCATGTGTTGACTCCGCCCTAGAGGCCTGCAGGTAATCAGCGTCTCATTCATACGGGGTATATCAAGGTGGCTGTTTGGCCACCGGACATTGCGTTGATGTGTGACTGTTTTGCTGGCGCGTCATTTCTCTGCGTTCATCCTGGCTGGAGTTGCCGTGCGGTTTGTGGATAAGCACATGTGGTGCTGAGTGTTTGCAGTCGTTGTGTTTTCATTCTGGCTGGAGGTGAGTGTGACGGCAGCTGGTTATTATTGCTCGAACCTACCGGACGCTAAACGGTTAACAACGTAACTCTTGTCAGGTGCTGTGCGGCTTGTGGAGAAGCGCGTGTTCAAGCTGAATGTTTACAGTGGTTGGTGAACTTGCACCGTTTGCCGTATACAAACGCACGTCATACTACTGCAATCCTCGCTGGTGTATTGCTGTTTGGCTTTCTGGTAAGTATCTTTTTGGCTCTTGTGGTCGTATTTATTTTGAGTAATCTTTAGTCATGGGGTTATCTGTGTATTTCAGCTCGCCTTGGTATTATTTGGTTCTCACTTTGTTGCTGCCGGACGAATGACGCGATCGCCGCATGTTGGTATGTGTGATCACTGTATTATAATGATGAGCCAGTACGGTGCATATTTTAGTTCACATCCGGGCTTTTGCAGGTGAATGAATCTGCCGTTATAAAAGTACGTGAAGACTGCTGCTCGGATTGGGACTTTCATTGCTGCTGTTTTGTTCCCAATATCTTTTACTTTTGTTTATTGTTTTATTTCAATAACCTGCTGGCCAGTAGTGGCTCTCATGTGAGCACGCCCAGCATTCAATATATTTTTGAGTTAGTTTGCTTTATTATTGGGACAATTTAACTTCATTTATTTTGTTTGTTTTTGATCTTTTATGGGTTCGCCCTGTATTTCTTTTGTGAATAATATTTGCATTACTTAATAATTTTGTGAGTGATCCTCAGCCTGTCAGAGGAAAGAGGGTTGTGGGTGTTGGCCGGCCTGTGAAGCTGGGATAGGCTGGTGACTGTAAACCAATGCACTGAAAACCTTACTGAAACCCATAACTACAGGTTTGAGTGGATCATATATTTTGTTTTGTGATATTGGGTATTGTGGTTGTGCCTTGTAAATTAGTATTCTTGTAAACTATTTCTTGTGTTGTAATTCGTTTTTCTTGTCTTTCAGGCACTGTGAGTCCGGAGCAGGAGAGCTAGTTGCTCTATTTTGGTGGTGGGGCCTGATGCACCGTGTGTGTGTGGTCTATAACCTATAGGGATTGATCTTGGTTGATGTGAGGGTGCAGTGTAGTGCACGTGTTTGTGCTTCTCGACCATTGCTGATGTGGAGAAGTTTGGCGCTAGCTCATCCTGCTTCCGGTAATCACAAGTCCTGATAAGTCTGTATTGTTACTGTGTGTGTGTGCGCATGTGTGTGGAGTGATTGATTCCAATTGCCGCATATTTTAATATTTTACATTTGTCCAATAAAGAATATTTTTGTATTTTCTTATACCCACGTCTCCAATTTTCTGTGTAAGGGAAACACCGAACCTGTGTGTCCTCATTAGGATACTTCTCTGGTTTAGTGACCAGGGTGGCATAGTCGACTCTTCCTTAAATCTCTTTCTGTAATAAACCTACTGTCCGCCACACAAAGCAAGGAAGATGGCGTAGTCCCAGCTTCTGAATTCCTGACCCCATGTCAGTAACCATTACACGACTCTATAACCATCGCTGCAATGGTCTCATATGCAGCAAACCCAGGCGGCAGCTGCCATCAGACCCAAGAGTCTCTGAAGCGTTTTCAGGGCGACCGCTCTTCACAAAAGAGGCCAGTGTATCGTTAATGGACTGGATACTCTGTTCTGATGAGCTCGAGAGTCCAAAATCATACCCAGAAAATCTATCTGGAAACTATCTATATACGCAAATCTGAAATTTCATTTGAAATGTGGTGTGCTTTTTATTTTGATCTATTCTTATTTTCAACCACTCTTAGTTTCAAGTATTTACTTTTTTATCTAGCCTTTGTTGAGAACTGCAGTATTATTATTTTTGTCTTGAACAATGATTCAATTCAAATTGATTGTGAATACAAAACCAAATGAGTGAAAAATGTGTTACTGTCTGACACAATCTGAGTGCAGTGTGAATAACTAAATCCTCTGCTGAATGCATATTTTCAAACAATTACATTATATAATGTACAAAATACATTATATGGATTATGTTTTAAAACCAATACCATCATTATTCCATGGTATAATAAAAAAGAATGCATTCATATCTGAAAACTACATGTCTTATTGTACAGTGCCAAGATAGTGTTTATATTCCAGTAATGAACAATGTGACTAACACTTTTTGCTGTCTTACAGTGGGACTGTCTTACTGTGTGTGTGTGTGTGTAAAGTTGATGCCTTGTATGACAGTTACAGAGACTGATTGAAATGTTGTGTTTCAGTATATCATATATCAGTTCTGCTTTATTCTTGTGTTCTATTTCTGTTACTGCTTTGTACAGCACATTGTCTTTCTGTTTTCTGTGCTTGATGACTGGACTCATAAAATGTTTTGAAATATGAAAAAAAAAAAATATATACACTGTAACTAAATGCATTTAATGATATGTTTACTGCTGAGAAATACAGATGAAGCCACTTGATAATTGGGAAATGTAGTCAAGAATTTCCCTCCGTTATGAAATCACCCATTCATTGCAAAACTTCTGTTATTGCTCTGAGAGATCTCATCATCGCTATGGAAAACCCGTCTTTGCTACACTTTTAAAAACAATAAATTGCAAAATGTAAATTAATCATGATTCTTTTCCATGGAGTCCCACCCTTTGCACACACACTGGTATTCCTATCACTATATTGACTCTCCATAGACGTAATTAGGAAAATAGTCGATCTCCGAATGCGAATGAACTAACTCTGAATATTAGTATTGTTTCTTATATGAGGATCCTTTTTCAAATACAAGGTCAATATTGATTTTCACTAACGACAAAACAACAAATTATCCGTGAATTTATCTTGAACTAAGCTTTAGGAGCTTTCCATCTTTACTCTCCTCCCTGTTACGGAGATCGACTATTTTTGACTGACAAAATGCCGGCGGACGGAAACACAGTGAGTTGTTCAAAACTTTTCTTTTTAGTAAACTCTGTGTACACACAAGAGCAGGATGAGGGGTGGCAACTTCCCATGGTACATGTAAAAAAAAAAAAAAGTTATACTGGTAATGAGGGACAAATTCTGAACTATCAGCCATTTCAACTGAAAGATGAAGGCTATAATACTAACGTTGGATTAGAAATCTTTAAAGTATAATCGTTTTCTCTGTTTTTAGCATTGTGTGTGAAAGTATGTTTGTTAGTTTGTGTGTGTGTGTGTGTGTGTGTGTGTGTGTGTGTGTGTGTGAGAGAGAGAGTATGGGAGTATGAGAGTATGTATATGTATGTGTATGTGTGTGTGTAAGCATATTAATGGAGTAATCATGGAAAAATGGCCTTGCTGTAGTGGAGATTACTGGAAGAAACAAACACTTTCAAAATAAAATAAATTGATTCCTTAATTTGTACACAAAGTGCATTTATTTATTAATTTTGATCAAAACTATATGGAATCCAGGATATTTTGATTACCAAACAATAAAACAATGCATTTTGGGAAAAATTCCAGGTAATACTGAGCCTCAAAAGAAATGATGCCTAGTCTGTAAGATGCAGTAAACTACACTCTCAGAAAATACAGTACATAATTGTACATTTAGGGGAACAATGGCTTGTCACTGGGCCTGTACCCTCAAGGGTCCATATTTGTACCTTAACTAATACCTTTATTTTTTACATCCAGCACAAAATCAAAGAGATGTATGAGCTAATGGTGTTCTCTGACCCCAAATAAACAGATATTGTAATGTTCACAATCTACAATATACAGTTTATTCTCCTGCTTAGTATGTGTGTAAATAGTTGTGCTTAAATCTTTGGGTGTATTTTTACACAACAACATATTTTGTCACACCGTAGTGATGCAAAGTTCCACACTCTTGTAAAGACTATGGACTAACTTTAAAACATAATCTTTACACAGGAATCACATGTGTCCAAAACATCCATGCACAGTAAAATCTCCAGTGTTGAAATCCTGGTGTTAAGGACTTTTAGAGTAAAGAGTTAATTTTCTGGTGTTGAATTAACACTGCTAGTGTAAACTGGTGAAAATATGTGGAGTTAAATTAATAATACCGAGAGAGTGTAATTAGTTACATCCGGGACATTTACTCGCTGGGCGCGACCAGACGAGCTGAAACTTTTTTCAAAGACGCCATTTTCTTTGACTCGCGATGCAAGGCATACGAGGAGGGAAAACGCATCAATTAAGTGTTTTATTGCATTTATACATGCATTTTATAACATATTGTTTTATAACAATATGCATATGCTGTGCATGGCTAAACTGCTCTCAGAGGGGCATTTTCCATGACCCGCGATGAGGAGCAGACCAGGATGGTGTTGCTTTTTAACAGGGAAACGACGAAAGTAAGTGTTTTAACTATTTTACAATATTTATTTTATAACACATTGATTTATAGCGATATTTAAATGCTCTGCGCGCTTAAACGAGCCGAAACTTTTTTCAAAGGCGACGTCATCTTCTTTGACTCAATACGGAGCTGACGACGAGGAGATTTGCTTGTAACGTACATTCCCGTTAACAGGGAAAACACCGAAAGTAAGTGTTTTTACCTAATTTAAAACATGTATTTCATGGCATTATATTGTTTTGTAACGATATTTATGTGATGTGCACGCTTAAACCTTTCTCACAGACTCGTTACGTTAGGCCCTCCATCTTCTTTGACTCGTGACGCAGTGCAGACACGGAGTTTGCTTTTAACAGTGAAAACACAGAGTAAGTGTTTTAACTTATTTACAATACGTGTTTTATAATGTTATATTGTTTGTTACGCTGCCAAGGAAAATGGGAACAGTGTTTGTGCTGTTTTGTGCGTTGTGTTTGTTTCCTCTATAGGTCACGTGACGTCTCGCCGATTGCTGATTGTAGGCGGCGCAACTGCTTTAAAATGCCTTTGTTGCCATCCGCTCTCTCTCTCTGACTCTCACTTCCATTTCCGCTTCAGGTGGCAGACGGAGCGGAGCTCCGAGGTGTCCCGTGTGTTTGGCTCGTTATGCCTCTTCATGGAGTTTCCCCGTGTCGAACCGATGATCGTGTTTCCTATAAGCACGTTCCTGGCGTGGAACTCATGTTTGTTAGATTTAGTTTATAACATTATTTTAAAGCTGGTGGTAATTGGTGTTGGGTTTTCACGTTATTTAGTTTAGGTTTAGTTAGGGCAGCAGTTAGAGAACCCGGAAGACTCACGGAGAATATTGTCTTTGATTTTCGAACGGGAGGTAGGCAAGTGATATTTCTCCGGTAGATATGTGTGCGCAGGGTTTTCTTTCTGTCTGTTTTTGTGTTTTTCTTTACCACCATGCTTTGTTTATGACAAATTATCTATCATTTAAATTATTTATAAATAAATAATTTATGCACCGTCACTGAATCTCTGTGGTCTTTATATGTTATGATGTTCCATTTTAATTAATTTAATGGGCTCGTAACATATAAATGGGGGCTCGCTTAGCCGGGTTTTGAACTATATTTGTCTTTTTTTGGGGCATTTTTGAATAAATCCGATTTTCCCTTTGTGAAAATCTTTTTCTGGGGTGGTCGCACTGCGCGCTGTGAGTGCGCATTAGTTTGTTGTGATCGCCCTTTGCTCTTTTTGTGCCGTAGATTTTCGGTGATGTTTTTTTTTGTGTGTATTTTCTTGATTTTTCGCTCGTTTAGGGAATTTTGTGTCACTCGCAATGTTTGATTTAGACGCGTTCATTTGTGCTCCTTCAGAGGATATTTTATTAACTGTAACGCGTGATGACCTTGTTAGAATCGCTGGCCACTATAAACTTGAGGTGAGTGGTAGCCCTTCCAAGGCTGAGCTTCAGGATAAGCTTATTGAAGATTTGCGAGAACTTGGAGTGTTTTGGAAAGTGTCTCCTGATGTATCTACGTCGCCTGATCAGGGTAAACGTCTTTCTATTGACTCTTCTCCTTCACCTAGTAAAGCAGCTCTAGAATTGAAACGTTTACAGTTAAAAGAAAAGGAAATTGAATGGGAACGCGAAAAAATTAGATTTGAGGCTGATAGACAGACAACACGAGAACGAGAAAAAAGAGAACACGAATTGAGATTGAAAGATCTTGAATTTGTGCAGGCATTACGAATTAAAGAACTTGAGCTGAAGGCTCGTGAGGCTGGTGTTTCGTTCAAGCCAGATCAATTTGACATAACTCGTAACATTCGTCTTGTTCCACCTTTTAATGAGAGCGAAGTTGATAAGTTTTTTGCACATTTCGAGCGCGTAGCGTTGACTTTTAAATGGCCCAAAGAAATTTGGACCATGACGTTGCAATGTGTTTTCACTGGAAAAGCACAGGAAGCTTATTCCTCATTAACTCTTGAAGACGCAGCAGATTACGAAAAAGTCAAACATGCTGTTTTACGCATTTATGCTCTTGTGCCAGAGGCTTATCGTCAAAAGTTTCGTAGTTATCATAAACCTGAAGCTCTCACATATGTCGAGTATGTTAGGGAAAAAGAAATGCTATTTGATCGATGGCTTAGTTCTCAAGAAGTAACAACTTTCCAGTCTCTTCGTGATTTGATGGTTCTTGAAGATTTTAAAAACGGTCTTCCTCAAACAGTCGCTACTCATGTTAGTGAGCATCAGAATCTGACGCCAGCTCGTGCAGCCGTGCTTGCTGACGAGTATGTACTCACACATAAGCGTGTTCCTTCTAATTCTAAATTTTCACAAAACGTTTCTAGTCATTCAAATGTTTCTAAGGTGTTTAGAGAAACCGTGCCTGTTTCTGCCCGCTCTCCAGACCGCCGTCCGTCGGGGTCTAACGCTACAGTTCCGATCTGCGCTTATTGTAAGAAACGTGGTCATGTTCTGGCTGACTGTTATTCTCTAAAGCGCAAAAATAAGGTAGCGAGTCAATCGGCTTATAGATCAGAAGTGGGTTTGTGTGTCTCAAACATGCCTGTGAGTAGGGACGACACTCGTACTGACAATCGCAGTTTTGCACCTTTCATAATGGATGGTTTTGTCTCTTTGCCCGGTGAGTCTAGTGAGCACTTAAAAATTCCGGTAAAAATTCTGCGTGATACTGGCGCCTCACAGAGCTTTATTTTACAAGATGTGTTGCCTTTTAGTGATAAGACTTTCACTGGTGATAGTATTCTTGTACGTGGATTCGAAATGGGTTACGTTAACGTCCCTCTGCATGAGATTTCTCTTAGCTCTGATTTAGTTACTGGCAAGGTTTCTGTGGGCGTACGCCCCTCCTTGCCTATCGAAAATGTAGCGGTGCTACTTGGTAACGATTTGTGTGGTGGAAAAGTTTTGCCTTGCCCCATAGTGTCTCATGTATCCCCAAAAATATGTACTGATGACCTGTCAATTAACTTCCCTGAAGTTTTTTCTTCTAGCGTCGTTACTCGTGCTATGGCGAGAAACGAAAAAGAGAATGAAATTGAGGATCAACTTGATCTTAGTGATACTTTTATTGCTCGACCTTCACTCTCAAGCGATAGTGACTTATCTGGAAATTCTGTTTCACTGTCGTTTTCTTCTGATGTTCCTAATTTTTCTATGAGTCGAGAGCAGCTTATTAAGGAACAGAAAATTGACCCGTCTCTGTCTTCTCTCTTTTTGGAAGCTATGTCTGAGGAAGACATTGAGCATTCGCCGCATGGCTATTTTTTACGAGATGGTGTCTTAATGCGTAAGTGGAGACCTCTTATGGCCTCAGCGCAAGATGAGTGGAGAGTTCTTTTTCAAATCGTTGTCCCAGTTTCGTTTCGTGATGAGGTTTTGAGTTTAGCTCATGACCATCACTTTGCGGGTCATCTCGGCGTAAATAAGTCTGCTGACAGAATTTTACGCCATTTTTATTGGCCAGGTATTAAGAAGGATGTCGTGAGATATTGTCGAACGTGTCACTTGTGTCAGATCACTGGTAAACCTAACCAGGTGATTCCGCCTGCGCCTTTACAGCCGATTCCGGTTACGTCTGAGCCTTTTGAAAGCGTTATATTGGACTGTGTTGGCCCATTGCCTCGAACAAAGACTGGGAATCAATGGTTACTCACCATAATGTGTAGCTTGACTCGTTTTCCAGAAGCTATTCCGCTCCGTAAGATCACAGCTCCGGTCATCATTAAAGCCCTGATGGGTTTCTTCTCTCTTTTTGGCCTACCAAAAACTATTCAGACTGACCGCGGTACTAATTTTATGTCCCGTGGTTTTGCACAAGCTATGCGCCAGCTCGCGGTCCACCATGTTACATCCAGCCCATATCGTCCACAGACTCAAGGCGCACTTGAGAGGTTCCATCAAACTTTGAAAAGTATGCTCAAGTGTTTCTGCCTCGAGTTCCAGCGTGATTGGGATGAAGGTGTTCCGTTTGCTCTTTTTGCTGTTCGCGAAGTAGTGCAAGAGAGTTTGGGTTTTAGCCCGTCGGAGCTGGTTTTCGGGCACACGGTTCGTGGACCTTTAAAGCTGTTGAAAGAGTCGTGGCTTGCAGAGCCTAAAGGGTGTCCCAGTTTGTCGGATTATGTGTCCAATATGCGTAGTAGGCTCAGTCGTGCATGTCAGTTGGCTAGAGATAACTTGGGTCTCTGTCAGAAGAGAATGAAGCAGAGGTTTGATCAGAGGGCTGTTTCCCGAAGTTTCAGTCCTGGTGATAAAGTTCTTGTGTTGATTCCTGGGATGGGCTCTGCTTTGCAGGCTCGTTACAGTGGTCCTTATCGTATCGAACGACGATTGAGTGATTTAAACTATGTCATCTCCACTCCCGATCGAAGGAGAAAGACCACGCTATGTTACATTAATCGTTTGAAGTTGTTTTGTGATCGTGGAGAAGGTTCAATTTCGGAACTCAAGTCGCCTTGCACTTCCATTGTCAGAAATAATGTTCGCGCAACAGAAGTGGCGCTGTCCAAGAAGGGTGGTGCTGAAGTTGTTTCTTCACTGGCGGTTGCGGCACAAGTTGAAAACGCGTCTCCGTCAGTACAACAGGGTGCTGTGACTAGTCCTTTACTTGAAGATGAGGGTCGTATTCCCTCGAGGGAGGTTATTGAAGGGAGAATGAAGAATTCTGAGGTTCTTAATGATCTGGATCTATTTTTGTCTAGTTTGTCCACCTTAGAACGTAATGATTTAATCTCTCTGATTAAGCAATATGAGAATTTGTTTCCTGATGTGCCTCATCGGACAACGGCAATTGAACATGACATTGATGTGGGCGCTACATGCCCAATTAAACAACATCCTTACCGTGTAAATCCACATAAAAGGTTGTTGTTTCAAAATGAGGTGAAGTTTATGTTGGAAAATGGCATTGCAGAGTCTAGTAATAGCCCGTGGAGTTCGCCCTGTTTACTGGTTCCAAAGAGTGATGGTTCCATGCGTTTTTGCATGGATTTCA
The DNA here is from genome assembly GCF_963993115.1 of Abramis brama. Lineage (NCBI taxonomy): Eukaryota > Metazoa > Chordata > Actinopteri > Cypriniformes > Leuciscidae > Abramis > Abramis brama. Next base: position 76,691,296 of record NC_139963.1, on the reverse strand, counting down.
GGAGGGTGAACGCCGTTACAAAACCTGACAGCTACCCATTACCGCGTGTTGACGATTGTGTTGATCGTTTGGGTTCAGCTGTATTTGTCAGTAAAATTGACCTATTGAAGGGTTACTGGCAAGTTCCGCTGACCCTCCGTGCCAAAGAGATCGCGGCCTTGGTGACACCCGATCACTTCCTACAGTATACCGCCATGGCCTTCGGCCTTCGCAACGCTCCCGCCACTTTTCAAAGGCTTATCAACGGCGTTCTTGAAGATGTGCCTAATTGCGAGGCCTATTTAGATGATTTGGTCATCTATAGTGACACCTGGTCTTCACATGTGGCCCATCTTTCTACTGTGTTTCGCAGACTATCAGAAGCTAACTTAGCCATCAATTTAGCCAAGTGTGAGTTTGGCCAGGGCACTGTGGTATATTTGGGTAAAGTGGTTGGCCGTGGGCAGGTACGTCCTGTCCAGTCTAAAGTTGAGGCGATTGTGAATTATCCTCCTCCAACCACTCGTCGCGAACTCCGCCGCTTTCTTGGCATGGTAGGTTACTACCGGTCATTCTGTAAAAATTTCTCTGTTTTTGCCTCGCCTCTCACTGATTTGCTTAGTTCGAAGGTGACCTTCAACTGGACTCCACGGAGTCAAGCTGCTTTCGAGTCTGTTAAAGCACTGCTTACTACTGCGCCTGTGCTAGCCGCTCCTGATTTTTCTCGGCCTTTTTCCATCGCTGTTGACGCGAGTGATCTGGGAGCAGGAGCTGTTCTTCTACAACATGACGGGGATGGTCTTGAACACCCTGTCTGTTTTTTTTCACGCAAGTTTAACTGTTGTCAGCGTGCTTATTCGACCATAGAAAAGGAAGCTCTTGCTCTTGTGCTCGCCTTTCAGCACTTTGAGGTCTATGTGGGAGGTGCTGCATGTCCGGTTGTGGTCTACACAGACCACAACCCTTTGGTTTTTCTTGATCGCATGCGCAATTCTAATCAGCGCTTAATGCGGTGGAGCTTGATTCTACAGGGCTGTAACATGGAGATTAGGCACATCCGAGGACGTGACAATGTAGTCGCCGATGCATTGTCTCGTGCTTGATATAGAAAGTATGGTAAATAAATTGTGGTATGAAAAAAAACGTACTTGTTGCACTTTAATTTTTATTTTTTTTCCCTTTGTTCAGTTTAGCAGGTTCCTGGAGCCATTGCTGAATGTGGGTTTGTAAGTGTTTATTTGTAAATATTTATTAAGTTGTTGACTTAAACCCCAATTTATTTTCTTTAAGGGTGGGGGTGTTACGCTGCCAAGGAAAATGGGAACAGTGTTTGTGCTGTTTTGTGCGTTGTGTTTGTTTCCTCTATAGGTCACGTGACGTCTCGCCGATTGCTGATTGTAGGCGGCGCAACTGCTTTAAAATGCCTTTGTTGCCATCCGCTCTCTCTCTGACTCTCACTTCCATTTCCGCTTCAGGTGGCAGACGGAGCGGAGCTCCGAGGTGTCCCGTGTGTTTGGCTCGTTATGCCTCTTCATGGAGTTTCCCCGTGTCGAACCGATGATCGTGTTTCCTATAAGCACGTTCCTGGCGTGGAACTCATGTTTGTTAGATTTAGTTTATAACATTATTTTAAAGCTGGTGGTAATTGGTGTTGGGTTTTCACGTTATTTAGTTTAGGTTTAGTTAGGGCAGCAGTTAGAGAACCCGGAAGACTCACGGAGAATATTGTCTTTGATTTTCGAACGGGAGGTAGGCAAGTGATATTTCTCCGGTAGATATGTGTGCGCAGGGTTTTCTTTCTGTCTGTTTATGTGTTTTTCTTTACCACCATGCTTTGTTTATGACAAATTATCTATCATTTAAATTATTTATAAATAAATAATTTATGCACCGTCACTGAATCTCTGTGGTCTTTATATGTTATGATGTTCCATTTTAATTAATTTAATGGGCTCGTAACATTGTTTTATTATAATATTTGTGACGTGCAAATATCATAAAGTAGTCTATGTATTTATCCTCAAACTATCTTTTACTCTCGTTTGCCAGCACACCTAACGTATAACGTTAACTGAAAAACAGAAGAACAACTCCACAAACTGCGGACCGACAATGCACGTGAAATTGTCACTTTATTTCCTTATTTGGAGGACCAATTTTCTTAAAATTGGTAAGTAATTCTTTCAGATTAAATATGTATGCAAAATGTATTTATCAGATTTACTTTTGGTTGATGTTTGGATATGCTTTAAATGTATTGATTTTGCTATTTGTGTTTGCTAGGAGGATTTCTATGATGCACCAAGTGGCTAAGAGTAGCAGGCTGGGTGTTTAAAGACTGTACAGACTAGAACCTGGTGATGGTAAAATTTAACAGATAACATACATGAGAGAATCATGGGCACAAACATAAAAAATAATCATAGCTTTGTTGCTATTTGGTAGATTTTCTGTGTTTCATAACACTCATTTTGAATTTGTCCAGTCAAATTATTTTACAAAAGTAAATCTTTTTTTTTTTTTTTTTTTTTTTAACTTAAAATGAGTTTTCAAACCTTTTCATGATTTGACAGGTATATGTTTTCTTGCTGTTTAATTTTAGACTCAACTGATTGGGAAAAATCTGCCCATCACCTGCCCCCAACATCACAAAGCCACAACAACGGAGCCGGCAGCTGACTATTTAGTGAGATTTCTTAAGGTGCGTGTCTTAATTTATTCTTAAAGGGATAGTTCACTTTGAAATTAAATTTTGGTATGTTTTAGCTTACCTCAAGGGCATCCAAGATGGGTTTTTTTTCGTTTCTGCAGTAGTTTCAATTTGGATATTTTTAGGTCAAACCGTTCTTGTCTGTCAGTCATATAATGCAGGTCTATGGTCACCACCTCAAAGAGCATGCACAGAGAAGTCCAAATTAAACAATTCCCCATCGTAAGTACGCATTGATGGCCTAAGACACGAAACGAGCGGTTTGTGTGAGAAAACTAACAGTATTTATATCGTTTTTACCTCTTATACACAACCACGTCCAAGTGATCTGAGGGCGCGCGCGCTTCCTGGTGTGTACATCACTCATGCGACTCCAGTGGTTTAACATACATTTTATTAAACTATGCAAGTGCTGTGTTTGCAGCAAAAAAACATTTACCACGTAATTTATAAAATATTCATTTCCAACATGTGTTCATGAGATAATTACAACACGTGCATGTTGTTAATGCGAGAGCAGATGTTGTTGTGTGATTGTGCATTGAAGATTAATATTTTGTAAATAAAGTTGAGTTCAAATTGTCGTAAAAAAAGTCGTAAAATTGAGGTCAAACCACTGGAGTCACATGGATTACTTGTGATTTTCTTTATACCTTTCCGTGGCTTTGGAAGTGGTAGTTGAATAGGCTGTCGATCAAGGGACAGAAATCTCTTAGATTTCATTAAAAATAACTTCATTAAGTGTTCCGAAGATGAGCAAAACTCTTACTGGTTTGGAACAACATAAGGGTGAATAATTAATGACAGAATACAAATTTTTGGATGAATAAAGTCTTTAATTTACTTGGAAATCAGTAAATTCAAGTCTTAATCTTACCAAAATAGTTTCTTGTTTGAGTCACGAAAGTCTAAGATGGTTGAACTTTTTCCACCATAAACTTGCTGTATTTATAAAACACAAATTGTATTGATTGTAATTGGTCTGGTTTTGTGTTGTCTAGGGAACCAGCACTCCAGGATTTTGAGAAAGTTGGATCTGCACAGCCTTTCCTTCTCTGTGAAACAACTATGCACTGAACTTTACTGTTAGCAACTGGACACAACTGATCCACTCATATTCTGCAATTGTTTTTCATCTGCTGAATGTTGTTGACTCAAGCACTGCTGTACTGTTGCAAAGTCGAAGGTACTGAATCAACTTCACTGACACAGAGCTTACATTCACTGACATGTACAGGACTTGAGGTATTACAGACCATTTGAATAAGCAGCTTTCATATAATTCTGGTGACAGAAATGCCTATATTGTGCCTTCATCATTTATTTTTAAAGTTAACCTATGATGTTAGTTAATAAAAAAACTAGTTTGTTAAAACAACTGCTTGCATTTTGCCTTTATTTTTAACTTTACAATGAACAGAATTCTACTATGATCCCAGAGTGAGGTTACAATTTAACTTTCTGGATTGTTTTTAAATAAAGGTTTGAAAGAGTAATTATAGAGTGATGTGTTTATTTCAAAGAGTTTATTTTACAGTTCTTTAAAGTGGCAGATGCAGAACACTAATAAGAAAAACTGGTAACTCCCTTAGTGTTTTTATTTGTAAAAATGTGTTTTATCAACACCAGGATGGTGTAATATTTGACTCCTATAAGGTTGAGAAGATTGTGATTTCCATTTTTTTTAAAAGTGTTAGGTCAACACCAGAACAGTGTAGAATTTTAACTGCACCCAGCTCTGTAACAGTGGTGTTGTTCTCTGCATTGGTGTTAATATTTTACTCTCTTAGTGTTCATATTGTAACACTGTGTCGGTGTTGCGAGAGGCAACACTTTTGAAAGTGTTGAACTAACACTTTGTGGGTGGTTCCCATATATACACTTTTAAAGTGTTGAAATTAACTCTATGGGTGTTGATTTCCGGATTTCAAATTTACTGTGTGTAAGATTCAAAAAACCAAATCACTAAGAAAAGAGGGTTGAAAAGCGCCGTTTATAATAAAAACACAAAAGTTCTAGTCATCTTGTCCAGACAGCAGACGACACTGTTTCACATTTTGTATGTTGAAATAAATATAATTAAGAATTTAAGTGATAGTCTTTGTTTGACTAAATTGATACTTCGTTTTAGTGCAACATTCCCTCTATCTATGATGTGGAATCACACAAAGTATTAACAAGAAAAGTAAGTGCTGTTTTACACTTAAACTATTTCAACAGAATCACATCTGACTATTGCACTGAGAGATGCATAGGAACAGGAATTTATGAAAATCATGAACAAATATTGCATAAAGAGAATTAAATGACGGTCCTTCTACATGAGAGTGTTAAAGACTAAAATCATATTTCTTTTAGAACATCTTTCTGCTATGTCTACGAAACATCGACGTGAAAGACGAGTATTGCTGTTTTTCTGTTACCTATAAAACTATTACACTTCAAACTCGTCTAACTATTACACTTAAAGATGTGCATTTCGCAGCACAGTCATAGATACACAGGTATTTTGTGTATGTCACTAAACAACAGTTAAGCAAATTAATTACAGTTGATAAGGGGTATTTTTAAGTGAAAGGGGGGATAATTCATTTTTTTATTCTGTCCACACCAATACTTTGACACCAGAGTTTTAGACATCGGTCTTTTAGGCCTGATCCAGAAAACAGATGTGGTGTTTTATGTCTTAATAATTGTTCTTTTTATGAAAACATGTGGTAAGCAGTTTTTGGCCTCATCAGCATAATGCCAAAATGTTTTAACATATCGTAAATTTCAATTGTTAGATAAATCATCTAACTATTATATCTAACAATCAACAGTTATATGTGAAACAAGCTCAGTCGCATTAGAGTTGGATTCTTCTTGATATTGAACATTGTTATTGAACCGCATGTTTAACAGTGCTTTTGTTCTCGTCCTCATCAAAGTTCACACAAGTCACACAGTTTTCACCGGAGCATACTGACTCTGAAACAAGACCAAATATTAGCACGTAACATTTTGGACACCTTTGTTTTTATGCATCTTTGATTTTGTTAGCATTTCTTCTGAAACGCCCTGTTTTGAAATTGTTTACCAGTTTTTAACATCACCATTCTCAATCTATTGCAGCGTGTCTATTTTCCTGACACTTTGAAAAACAGAAATTTCTGTTGCCTGCACCACCTAATCTACAGCAAAAGAAAACATTTAGAAGAGTTGCGAATGTGCAAATGTACGTTAAAATGTATGTAATGAAATTTAAAATGCCACGAAACAAAGACAAGAACACATCTTTCTATAAGTGACCCTCAAAATCTGTGCATACAACAAAACACATGTATGTGTACAATGATTTATCAGAAAATTACTTTTGTCTCTTTGTTTGAAGAAAAACTTAAATCAGCTGGTGCTTAATAACTATTGAAGCTATTAAACACCCCTGAATTCGGTAATGACGTGTTTTATGCAATATTTATATCACGTTTTAATTTCAACTTAATACATTTGAATGCGCTAAAGGGCTATAACTGAACTTTAACATCTTAATATTTGGTAAAATTAACTCAAAGCATGCGCAAAATGAAATATATCCTAGCTACTTTAAATGTTTGTTACAGAACTTATTGTGAACAATTGACAGACAAAAAAAAAAAAAAACTCTTTTGATGTTATTAATAGTAATCTCTCTGGTGGCATATGCATAACTTCTCCATGATGCTACTTCTGATTCAATGTGGCTTTAATCCTATATAGCTGTTTACGACGTCATGATGACGACACCCCTATACAACCCGGTTTTCCTAACTGAAGGGCTCTAGCTCTACTAGCCGTGGACTGCTGTGCTACTGCATCATCTCATTGATCAAAAGTTGAAGGAATATTGTCTGGTTGTTACATGGACTGTCAAAGTCCGCTTCAACATTCTTGTTTGTCTGAGCCTGATGCAAACTACGCTTCTTCGACTCATGCTTCTGACCCAAAAACCCAAACTTCCGAGCGTTAACGCACTAGGTCTGGACGATTGTGCTGCAAGGACTCACTCAGGAGATTCCAGGAACTAACAGTATCTTTCATCATCGAATAGGGGACTATTCGAAAATCTAAAAACTTCTGAAATGGCGACACAAAAACTGATGGAGAGCGACTGCCCGTTGAGTTCTGGCGATGCTGTGCACAAGCAGCCGGAGGTGTGTGAGTGCGACACGGGCAAAGAGTGTCGTTTAAGAGCTACGCTAGACTGTATGTTTAAAGATCATTTTAGAGGCTAGATGGTTGGCTTGATGCACAGGATCATCAATGCTGCGTGTGATATGAAAAACGATTGTGCTTGGGATACCAAACGTGTAACAAATCTCAAAAATGAAATGGATGTCGTAAGAGGCCTGACAAATTCAAGGACAGATGAGTTAGCCCGATGTTTTTTAACACCAAAGAGCCGATCGGTGTAATCCTCAGAAAAGTTCTGGATGTGTTGCGTGTATGTAGTGACGAGTTCGGAGTCACCGAAATACTCTGTATGTGTACATTTGTAACAGATCTCTGTGTGTCACAGGTGTCAAAAAATGCAAACACTGACATTGGTGAAATAGTTGAAGGTCTGGTCAGCTTTACCCTAGAGCAAAACATGATAGCCTGCCGCGATTTTCTATTCTGGTTAGACCATCTGTAAATATCGTTATTGTTTTACTTTATGTATGTAATGCCGGTTTATCATTTTCTTCACTACCTCAGTGTATGAATGTATACTCAAAAGTATAATGTTGAAATGATTAAGGTCAAAAGGTCAAACCCATCAATCATAATTAATTAAAAAGCCATCAATCATTTTGACACAAGCTGAATCTTAATACTACTAATAAAACAATCAGGGCGCCCTTTCATGGTCTCCGTGAACTGGAGCGCGTCTCAAAAATAAACAGAAACACATAATATATATCTATATAAAGCTTGATATGTCCAATTTTAAACGAATAAAATCTAATCGAAAGCAAATATCATCTGATTATGTAATCCGTATGAAAGATGCATTTCTTTCTAAAGGCGCATCCACTTTACAGCGGAGATGTATGGAGATATGTTTGCAGCCGACACTGATTTAGAAAACACTAGTTTATTAATAAACAATTAAAATGCATCGTTATTTTTAAAGACATAATTAATCATGTTTTAAGACATATTTATTATCATTAGCCTGCTTTTGAGGCAAGATTTCTGCATGCGCTTGAGCTCAGAATAGGCTATATTCCTCCATGCACCCAGTGTTTAAGCAGAAATTAATATAAACGTGCGATTAGTCGACTAGAAAAATCTTTAGTCTATGGCAGGGGTGCCCAATCCTGCTCCTGCCGATCGACTGTCCTGCACAGTTCATCTCCAACCCTAATCAAACACACCTGAAGCAACCCATTAAGGTCTTCAGGATCTCTTGAAAATTAAAGACAGGTGTATTGGTCTATGGCAACTCTAATCAGTACATTTACTATAGTTGACATTATTTAATTAGTAATAAGTATCTAGCTCTTTACATTAAATTTGTTGAGTTAACAATTAGTTAATGAACTAATAAAATAATAAAACAAAGATTAAATTAAGATGCTAACTATATATTTCTATTTAGCATTGCTTGTTCCACGATGCAAATGACTGGTTTAAGGTGACAATCTGTTACACGTGAAGATTGTGGTATTGTATTATATCTTCTGGTATAAAGATGAAGATTAATCTTTCGTTAATTAAAGAAATAAGCAGATTTTTGAATTTTGTATAATAATATAATGTATAAAGATATATTAACAATAAAATTGTCGTTCTCACTCTATTGGTCTCTTGTGCTGTGCATAATGGATCCATGTTTTTTGTGTGTGTGTGTTTTAATCAATGTCAAATTGAGTTAAATACTGGTTTAAACAAACAGAAGTTAGCAGAGGTGGGTAGAGTATCCAAAAACTGTACTCAAGTAAAAGTACAAGTACTTATTTACTCAAAGTAAAAGTAAAAGTAATAATCTTAATAGTTACTTGAGTAAGAGTAAAAAAGTATCCAATGAAAAAAACTACTCAAGTAGCCTATATATATACAGGTGCTGGTCATATAATTAGAATATCATCAAAAAGTTTATTTATTTCAGTAATTCCGTTAAAAAAGTGAAACTTGTATATTATATAGACTCATTACATGCAAAGTGAGATATCTCAAGCCTTTATTTGTTATAATTTTGATGATTATGGCTTACAGCTTGTGAAAACCACAAAATCTAAATCCCAGAAAATTAGAATATTACATGAAATCACACAGTAATTACACAGTAATACCATGGTCATTGAACCAGGTTTTGGTTATTTTGGCAGTGTGGGCAGGTGCAAATCCTTATGGACGCGTGACCCTTTTTTGACCTTTTGACCCCTGTCAGCTTATGACATTTTTGAATGAGGCCTCATTAGTTTTAAACACTAAAACGTGTATTAACCCGCCTCTACTGTACTAAGCACACTCAACTGGACACGTCACACTCATTTTCAAGTGATTTCAGTGGATAAAAAATTTACATGAATTAAAAATAAATAATAAAGTAAACTACTTATGATGATTTAATCAATGGAAAATCACAAATTGTAATATTATGAAATAAAAGTGCAAAATTATAAAAATTATAAATGTTATAAATGCATGAATGTTATATTTATATATATTTATTAGTAAACTAATTATCATGATTTAGTAACATTAACCAATGGAAAATATATATTTTTTAATATTATAAAATAAAAGTAAATATAAAAAAAATCCAAATGTTATAAATGCATGAATGTTATATTTATATATATTTTATAATTATATGTTATTTTCATAAGTGTTTAAAACACGTATAATAAATAAATGTTGCTTGCCCACTAGAGGGAGACACAACATAAGGATGGAAACTATGAATGGCATTAATCACATTGATCTAGTTCATTTGTATAACTTATGGTGTACTGACAGAATTGTTTTATACAATTAGTGTACATAGAATCTGTGAAATTGATTATGGATTAAAAATATATATATATATATATATATTTTAGTGAATCTATAAAAAATTATAGTCCGTGTTTACAACATTTATAATAAGTGCACCATATATGGTATAAATGTGTATATGTTATAACATTTAATATATATATATATATATTTTTTTTTTTTTTTTTTTTAACACGAGCCCATCATATTATCACTATAAAAAAGTTTGGTAGTAAATTAAATATAAATAAATAAAAATGTAACTTTAAAAATAAATATTTTTGTAAAAATGAAACATAAATACACATACTACCACGAAAATGCGGGGATTATGAAATCATGCAAGCCCGCATATTTTTGTGCACGGAAATATGCAATTTATGCGGCAAAAGTGCGGCGTATTTGAAAAAATGCGTCCCCCGCATAAATATGCGGACTTTGGCTGATTATGCATTGAATCATGCGATTGCATAATCGCGTTTTTCTGGAGGGACTGCTATATTAATTTAAAAAAATTTCCAGCTCAGGCTGGAAACCTGTACATTCTTCTATCCTGCTTCCGTTACAAATCTGCGGGGACCAATCACAAACTGGCTCATCCACCTGGCGCGCTATTGGCGGGTTTAATCCAATCCAATTCCTTTTAGGATATTTGAAATTTCAGTGAAACTTAATGTGCATATCCTGTGTGTGAAATCCCGTACACGTCCATACACTCGAGATGCACAGAGATGATCAGATACAGGACATTTCTGATTACACACACTAGGGGCCCTATTTTAACGATCTGAAACGCAAGTGTCAAAGCGCAAAGCGCAAGTAACTTTGTGGGCGGGTCTTGGCGCTGTTGCTATTTTCCCGGCGGAATAAATGACTCTTGCGCCAGGCGCAAATCTAAAATGGGTTGGTCTGAAGAGCTTCATTATTCATAGGTGTGGTTTGGGCGTAACGTGAAATAAACCAATCAGAGCGTCATCTCACATTACCTTTAAGAGCAGGCGCGCTTGATCTAAAGCGGATTCCTATCATAACGGCGGATTTGCCAGGCGCGCGCCAGGAGCGGTTCACAGCCGAGGAGAGCAACGCTCTCGTCAGGGACGTTGGGGATGGAGAAACCCACCCAAATTAACTTCGGTTAAAAAGGCGTATGATAATTTGGGTAAATGTGTAAGCTAGATGTATGCTTTTATAATAAATTGTCTATCTATCTATCTATCTATCTATCTATCGTAATAATGTATGATTTGCAAAAATGAAAACTGCTGCTTCTGTGTAGATGAGAGAATCAAAGTGTATGCGCGTTGTGCACACGCTACATTGATTATGGCCAAGCATGCACCCTTACAATAGCATCTGAATAACATGCGCAACGCGCCACTGACTTTAAACTATTTTTTCCTGGTTAGTGGCGCAATTGTTTTCTAAACCTGCAAAATAGCATGAAGGAACGTTTGCGCCGGAACACGCCTCCTTTTTTGCGCTGAACCGCCCAGGGAGCGCAAGTTCATTCCCTAGTTTAGCGACGTGCTTCTGTGGAGGGAAAAGCGCGCTTTGCGCGGGTGCAAAATAGGAATGATACATGCGTCGGTGTACAAAGTCAATTGCGCTGGGTGCAAGATAGGGCCCTAGATGTGTTCAGAGATTTCCAGTATACCAGCAATTGCTGATGTTGTAATGTTTAAATCCTGGTAAGCATGAGGCAAAAGAAAGTTCTCAGTTCTTAAAGATTTATTAAAATCTTAAAGCAATCCAACAGTGCCAGATGTTACATAATGGTCAGCATGTACAACACACTTCAACTCTTACTCTACACCTTTTATAGGTGACAACATGTGGACTACAGCGCCATCTCCTGACTAATACACAAACACTACATTCCCCCATTACTTAAATTCCTGATAATTTACTCACCCCAATTAGAGTTCTCAACGGGTCGGGTCGGCCCGACAAACCCGACGGGATCCGCGGGTTCGGGCCGGGTTCGGGTCGACTCGGGTCGGGTCGGATCTCGGGCTTAATCTTTTCCGCTCAGTGAAAAACAAAACAAAACAAAAAAACATTTATTAATCATCGCTGCTGTTCACCGTAAAGAAAGTCTGGCTGCTGCGTGCAACGTGCATCATGGAGAGGGGCGGGGCAGACCTGACGCCGCTGCGTGCACGCCTTTAGCCTGGAGAAGAAGAAGATGGAGTTGGTGAAAAGTAAACTTGCCGCAGGTGAATTCACCGTCGCTACTACAGGAGTGGGAAAATCAGAGGTCTGGAAAGTTGTTTGTATTGTTAAAAGGCGTGAACATTAAAGGTTGATTTGAATTCCCGTCTGCTGGTCATGATAATACGTGTATGAGAAAAAAATTATCGTCGGGCCGCGGGCCGGGTTCGGGCAGATAATTCATGTTGAAGTGTCGGGTTACATCGGGTCCGGGCTTTAAAAGCCACGGGCCGGTTCAGGTCGGGTTGTAATTTTCAGGCCCGTTGAGAACTCTAACCCCAATGCCATCCAAGATGTTTATAAAGCATGGATAGACATTAAAAAGCAGTTTATAAATACAGCTATAAATGCTTTATTTTTTATTTATAAGCATATCTACAATGTGTTTTATAATTGTATTTTCTTACTTTTTAATGATCACTTTATCATTTCTAAATGAAGTATTGCATTATTTACAAACCGGTTATTTAGGAGTTGTTGTCAGTGGTTCATAAGATCACTTAGAAAGTGTAAGTAAACGATTAATAAACTATTTAAATGTACATTCATACATCTTAAATATTTCTGTGTTCTGTATCACTGTGTTGTGTTTGTTTCCTTTTTCTGTTTAGAAGATAACTGTAAAATCTCCTTTGTAAAAGCTTTACAAGGCAGAACTATTCCTCACTCACAAAACAAGTTAACTGACCACAACTAAATGCTTTATAACTACATGAATTAACCATTAATTATTGACACACTAAGTAACTATTACTATATGTCTGAATAATAAGATATATGAATCTACATTTAAATAGTTGATTTATGTAACCCAGGTCATTAACTCGGGTCACTAATATTAATAATTAGTATTATTTTATTTATATCGCTATAAAACTAATAGTAAGAAAAGAACATGAAGTAAAATGTATTTATTTTATTATAAATAATCCCAAAATAAAGAAAAGGTTCCTGAACTGATTCCTGATTGGTGAGGTGAAAGGTTAGCCCCGCCCCCTGTTGGAGAGTTCCAGAAGATCGCACACAAGCAGAAATGTAGAGATTGCGAACGACACGAGAGTGAGTGTCACAAGTTTGTCCTGTCTTGTTTTACACTTGGGTGTTTGTGTTGAGCCATGTGCTCGTGTTCATTGTTAGCCCCGCCCTTCTTGTTATCTTGTTATTGGTTTAATTCTTTCCACCTGTTGTCATCGTTACCCTCTTTTGTTTGCCTTCCTATTTAGTCTCCTTGTGGCTGTTGTTTTGTGCTGTTACGTTGTCTAATGTTCTTGTGTTTGTTTCCCAGTGTTTTGGTTTGTTTATATTATTCTAGTGTTTTTCCCCCCGCGTGGGAGTTTTGTTTATCATTGTATTTTGCTTTTATTTTATTAAAATCCCATTTTGGTTTTCTGCAATTGAGTCCTCAGTTTTGTTTTTGAATCCAGTCGTGACAGAACGTAACAGCCATTTTGAGGACTCAGCAGAATGAGCATTCGTGTGGTTCCCCCCGCTACAGCTCAAGAGAAACTAGAACTCCAGCAGGCGTTGGCATCGCAACGCCAGCAGGGCTGGGAGATAGGATGCTTCGCCCAGTTCTTCTGGACAATGGCTAGGGGATTGAATTACCATGATGAAGCTCTTAAAGAGGCATTCAACCACTGTTTGGATGATCCCCTTCCTCAGTGGGAGATGAATGGTTTAAGGATCCTGGACTTTTGGAAATTCACCAATTACCTGCGGCATCGCAAGGATTGGAGGATCCTGCCACCATTAGAGACTGACGGTATTGACCAACTTACCTATCCTTCTTCACCGAGTCAAGTTTTTCCGAATTTAACTAAAAAATGAAGGTTGAGAAGGAGGAGAGCAGCTAAGACTGCTGCATCAGTCTTTGTCTCCATCGAGCCAGTTTTTGTCACTCCAGAGTCTGCAGAGATTGTTCATGTCACGTCAGAGTCTGCAGAGATTGTTCATGTCACGTCTGCCCAGCCAGAGACGGTTCACGTCACGTCTGCCCAGCCAGAGACGGTTCACGTCACGTCTGCCCAGTCAGAGACGGTTCATGTCACGTCTGCCCAGTCAGAGACTGTTCACGTCACGTCTGCCCAGTCGGGGACTGTTCACGTCACGTCTGCCCAGCCGGAGACTGTTCTCGTCGTGTCTGCCCAGTCAGAAACTGTTCACGTCATGCCTGCTGAGCCGGTGTCCCTGGACAAGATGGCCGTACAGCCGGTGCCTGTGTCCGAGCCGGTGGTATCTGTTCTCGAGCCGGAGCCAGCGTCTGTTCCTGAGCCGGAGCCAGCGTCTGTTCCTGAGCCGGAGCCAGCGTCTGTTCCTGAGCCGGAGCCAGCGTCTGTTCCTGAGCCGGAGCCAGGGTCTGTTCCTGAGCCGGAGCCAGCGTCTGTTCCTGAGCCGGAGCCAGCGTCTGTTCCTGAGCCGGAGCCAGCGTCTGTTCCTGAGCCGGAGCCAGCGTCTGTTCCTGAGCCGGAGCCAGCGTCTGTTCCTGAGCCGGAGCCAGCGTCTGTTCCTGAGCCGGAGCCAGCGTCTGTTCCTGAGCCGGAGCCAGTGTCTGTTCCTGAGCCGGAGCCGGTGGTGTCTGTTCCTGAGCCGGAGCCGGTGGTGCCTGTTCCAGTGCCCGAGCCGGTGGTGCCTGTTCCTGTGCCCGAGCCGGTGGTGCCTGTTCCTGTGCCCGAGCCGGTGGTGCCTGTTCCTGTGCCCGAGCCGGTGGTGCCTGTTCCTGAGCCCGTGGTGCCTGTTTCTGAGCCGGTGGTGCCTGTTCCAGTGCCTGAGCCGGTGGTGCCTGTTCCTGAGCCCGAGCCGGTGGTGCCTGTTCCTGTGACGGAGCCGGTGGTGCCAGTTCCAGTGCCTGAGCCGGTGGTGCCAGTTCCAGTGCCTGAGCCGGTGGAGTCTGTTCCAGTGCCTGAGCCGGTGGAGTCTGTTCCAGTGCCTGAGCCGGTGGAGTCTGTTCCATTGCCTGAGCCGGTGGAGTCTGTTCCAGTTCCTGAGCCGGTGGAGTCTGTTCCAGTTCCTGAGCCGGTGGAGTCTGTTCCAGTTCCTGAGCCGGTGGAGTCTGTTCCAGTTCCTGAGCCGGTGGAGTCTGTTCCAGTTTCTGAGCCGGTGGAGACTCCGCCGGGGCCGCCCGAGGGGTCGTCTCCTCCCTGGCCGCCCGAGGGGTCGTCTCCTCCCTGGCCGCCCGATGGACAATCTGCTCCACTCTGGCCGCCTGATGGACAGTTTGTTTCTCCCGTCCCGCCCTGGTCTGTCCCTCCAGTCCCGCCCTGGTCTGTCCCTCCAGTCCCGCCCTGGTCTGTCCCTCCAGTCCCGCCCTGGTCTGTCCCTCCAGTCCCGCCCTGGTCTGTCCCTCCAGTCCCGCCCTGGTCTGTCCCTCCTGTCCCGCCCTGGTCTGTCCCTCCTGTCCCGCCCTGGTCTGTCCTTCCTGTCCTAGTGGAGCGTCTGGTAGCCACTCCTTAAGGAGGGGGTTATGTCACAAGTTTGTCCTGTCTTGTTTTGCACTTGGGTGTTTGTGTTGAGCCATGTGCTCGTGTTCATTGTTAGCCCCGCCCTTCTTGTTATCTTGTTATTGGTTTAATTCTTTCCACCTGTTGTCATCGTTACCCTCTTTTGTTTGCCTTCCTATTTAGTCTCCTTGTGGCTGTTGTTTTGTGCTGTTACGTTGTCTAATGTTCTTGTGTTTGTTTCCCAGTGTTTTGGTTTGTTTATATTATTCTAGTGTTTTTCCCCCCACGTGGGAGTTTTGTTTATCATTGTATTTTGCTTTTATTTTATTAAAATCCCATTTTGGTTTTCTGCAATTGAGTCCTCAGTTTTGTTTTTGAATCCAGTCGTGACAGTGAGAGCAGATGCGATTGAGTGATTTGAGGGAGAACAAACTGTTTAATAATCCAGCAATAGATTATTAACAAGTTGAGAAGTAGATTTATGAGGTATTAATTCTTTAAAAAGCTCACGCTTTGAGAAGAGTGCGATGTGAATCTGAACGCGACGAGAAGAAAAGACACTGACGTGATAGGATCTGAACTAAATCTGTTTCTTTGACAAAATACTTTTTTTTTTGTCTGTGATTTATATTTCTCCTTGGTGAGTACCAATTTCTTCATTAGAGATGTATTTAGGTAATGTGGATACTGTTTTGGACTCTTAATGTGAAAAATACATTTGAAAAAGTGATGAGTGATATAAAAAATGTTTGAAAATGCTTTAAGTGTTTTCTAATACAATCTGTGAGTGCATAGGCTATAGTTATGTTTAAATGTTTGAAAGATTATATTTTTTCTGTTGTGAAGTGTGTGCCATGCGCTGCTAGCTTTGCTAGCTCTGTACACAGACTCTAGTGTGTTAATCAAGCACATGGTGACTAGCATGTATGTGTTGCCTATATCCAAATAATTGAAACAGACATTTTGGTCATTAGAAACTGTTTATTTGAATGAGTTACTGATGATTGTTTTGGCTTTGTTTTTGCAAGGCCGGGTTTTTTCTTGTGTTTTATTTTTCTCTTTTGTGAGTGTCTGAAAAATTGCTGCTGTGATCCTGAATCCTGTCCTGGCTGTGGACTCTTATCCCGGGTTTGGACTGGCGAGCCATCCCATCGTTTCGTACCTGGAAACAGAGGAAAAGGAGTTGTGAGAAAAGGAGTTTTCTGATTGGGTAGGACAGAACTGCATACATTGCGCTTTTCAAGTTTCCCAGGATTTCCCTGAAGACAAAATTAAGTCTTAAGACAGGAGCAACATCTGGGTTGAGCTGTATGTGGGGCAGTCCTGGTACCCATCCTACACCAGTAAACACATCTTGGTATTCACTCAGAATGTCAGTTTGGTCTTTGTTCTCTGCTTTGTACACTCTTTTAATCAGTCCGAGTTTTGAGCACGCTTCTCTTCCTAGGATTGCTGGTGAATCCTCTTCTACAATGTGGAGTTCTAGCTCAAACTCATTGTCTTTGTAACCACATTTAAGCCTTACTTTACCCTTTGTCTCCATCGTGTGGCCAGAACATGTAACTAACGTGCAGTTTGACTTCTTCAGAGGTGTTTTCTTGTCAGAGGTTTTCTCCAAGTCTTTAAAGGACAACACGTTCCTCTCTGCTCCTGTGTCTAGCTTAAAGGTGAGTATGCAGATGTTTATTCTGAATTCTTGAGTCCATTTCTTGTTTTCACTTTCCATGGTAGAGACTGTATTCATTTGTGTCAGCCATTTGCTAGCTGTTTGCTCACTTCGTTCAATTTCGATGGTACGTATAAACAATTCAGCATCTTCTTGTTGTTCAATCTCATGGACTTTTTTCTACAATCTTCTAGGTTTGCCTTTTTGTTGTGGTGTTTTGCACATGTGGCTAAAACGGTTCCTCCGCGAGCGCTCATTACACATTTTGCCATAAGCCGGACACTTCCTTGGCTCATGTACGTCACCACACCTCGTGCACTCTTCCTTCTCTTTCCCTGTGTGCTTGACATTCGCCTGTCTGACAGTGGACTTTGTTTTGGTGATTTTGTTCACAGCCTCTTCTGCTTCTTCATGCAGCACTTTCATAATATGGCTTTGTGTTATTTCATTGGCACGACAGATATCCACTGCCTTTGCTAGGGTCAAACCCGTTTCCCTGAGAAGCCTAGCTCTCATGGTGTCATTGTTAACACCACAGACAATGCGACCTTTACTCAAGTCATCAGTTAATCGTCCACATTCACAGTCTTTCGCCTTATTCAAGTGAGTCACGTGTGCATCAATGGTTTGTATCAGTTCCTGTGCTCTGGTGAACATATGGAGTTAGGAGGCTTCAACTGCTCCATGGTTTTCCTCTGACACCATGTGATGTTTGTGGACTGTGTATTTTAATAATTCTCTGAGACACCAGATTAATGCCACTAACTGTTTTACTCAACTTTTATATTCGCTATTAATTTACAAATTACTTAATGTTTTAAAATGGGATATAAAACTTGAGATTAAATATTAAGTCTGTGCATACAAATGAATATGAAATATATTGCTATGTGAATATAAATATTTATTAAATGTGCAATAAATAATAACAATTATGTACCAGTTGAGGTGTAATGTAATGCCACATGTAAAATCTGAAATATAAAAGTAATCAAGCTGTGCTAGTAGAGGCTCATGGGTAATGTAGAGGCTCATGGGTAATGTAGAGGCTCATGGGTAATGTAGATGCTCATGGGTAATGTAGAGGCTCATGGGCAATGTAGAGGCTCATGGGTAATGCAGAGGCTCATGGGTAATATAGAGACTCATGGGTAATATAGAGACTCATGGGTAATGCGGAGGCTCATGGGTAATGTAGAGACTCATGGGTAATATAGAGACTCATGGGTAATGCGGAGGCTCATGGGTAATGTAGAGGCTCATGGGTAATGCAGAGGCTCATGGGTAATATAGAGACTCATGGGTAATATAGAGACTCATGGGTAATGCGGAGGCTCATGGGTAATGCAGAGGCTCATGGGTAATATAGAGACTCATGGGTAATATAGAGACTCATGGGTAATGTAGAGACTCATGGGTAATGCAGAGGCTCATGGGTAATGCAGAGGCTCATGGGTAATATAGAGGCTCATGGGTAATGCGGAGGCTCATGGGTAATGCAGAGCCTTCTGTTATCCAAATCTGCTAAAAACTAGAACATGTTGGTGTAAGAAGAAAACAACAGACACAGTAGCTCAGGGTTAGAATGACTTTTACTTAAAAAATATTTACTTTCCAGACCCTAAAAATAAAACATCTAAAAACAAATAAATTTTTAGTTATTTAAGACAGAATCCACTCATCGCTCAAAACTGAGTTTTTGTTCAGTGCTGAATTCTGCTGGCAAATTCTCTGATTATAACAAACAAAGTGTATGCCAAACCATGCACGTAGTCGCCTATGCTTTCTTTTATGTTAAATTAACAGTAGTTTGTGAATGTTTATGCTTTAATAACAAGTAATAGATATATCGAGATGGTTTTTGGTACTTAGATAGTAGAACTTTAGATTAGAGGAATTTCTTAGGTTATTTTTTATATATTTTATGTACTTTTGTATTTTGTAATTCGCAATTAATCATTATTATTACTTTTGAGATGTCCTGTATATGTGTATATATTGTGCATAAGGGAGCTTAATAAAGCTTGAGCTTGAGCATCACTGTAGTCTAGCGGTTAGGACTCCGCCTTATCCCATGGGCGGCCGGGCTTGAATTTGTCTCAGAAAGTTTTTTGTTTGTTTGAATTGTATTGTTGTTCGGCCATTACACTGTCCAGTCCATATTAATCACTTTCACCCTCTTTTATCCAGTCTAAATAACTCCATCATTCCCCTCTGTTCAACAAAAGCACTGCCCACTTACAACATTATGAAACAACAAAACTTCCAAGAACTCATTTATTTATTTATTTATTTATACATGTGTATATGCGTGTATATGTTAATATATCATAACCCATCTAACAAATAGTTTGGCACTGTCAGACTCCTGAGGATTTGTTCTGCATGATATTAGCATTGACCAGCAGGTGTCGCTGTGTGCATTAGAAACCTGGAGAAATCAACCACTTTTACACACATCAGGCTGGAAAGCTTTAAAGCTTCATGAAGCTTCATCTCACCATCACTACCTTCAGGTTCACTCAGCTCAACAGTTATACGCTATATTAGCAATAATGATTATTTTGGGAGACATGGATGAGCTTTGATTGGTGGTTCCCATCATGCACTGCAACATTAGGCTTTATGTTTATTGCAGCAGTGATGGTTGGTTGGTCAGATGAGAGGAAGTTAATAACCACAGGAGGAGCTGATGATGTTTAAAGGAGGAGCTGTAACTATATATAATGAAGAGCAAGACTGACAGAAACAGAAAATGGCTGATAAGTGTGATCTGTGTCTGCTGGGACTGATCATTCTCTCTTCACTTCTCACAGGTAAAGAAATCTGTATTTTCTCTAAAGACATTTAGTGGAATTAGTCTGGAAAGAGTTCATTTGAACATGCTCAGTTTATTCTTGCACACATTCACGTTGTGATCTCAGAGTTGTGTATTGATACACACAGATCATACTGTATTATTCCTGATACTGGACATAGTGTCACTCAAACATCTGATGATGAAGAATTATCTTCATATTAAGAGTGTGTCAGTGATTTGAACAGCTCTCTGATAAAGACTAATAGTTTATTCTGGAGAGTGTGTTGTTTGCTTTAAGTCAGGAAAAATACTATGATTTAAAACTTCTGCTTTTTATGCTGGTGTGTTTTATGTTTCATTTATTAATATATATCATAATGATCACTGAGATATACTGTGTTTCAGGAACCAGTGGAGATGATGATGATGTGTTCATCAGTTCTGGTGAAAATGTCTCTCTGTCCTGTAATAAAACTCTTTCTGACTGCAACTCAACTTCATGGACCCACTATGATGGACATTCAGCAGCAGTTAAACTGATTACTGGAGGGATAGAGAATAAAGACACAGAGAGACATGAGAGACTGAGTCTGGAGTCTGACTGCTCTCTGAACATCAAGAACGTCACAGGAGAAGATTATGGATTATACACCTGCAAACAATATGTGAATGGAGAACAACAAGGACCTGATGCTTATGTTTATCTGCATGTTCTTCATGGTAAGTTTATGATGATGTGGTCAATTTAAAAAGGGCAGATTCTCCCTTTAAACTCAGATGATGATTGAAGAGTCTGTGATTTGTGTCTTGTGTTCAGTTTCAGTGTCTCCGTCATCATCATCATCATCATCATCATCATCATCATCATCATCTTCATCCTCACAGACTGAGATCAGTCCAGGCCGCTCTGTGACTCTTTCCTGTCAGTTGTATACAATCTACTGTGATCGGGACAGTTCTGAGGGAGTTGAGCTGTTGTGGGTGAATCAGGCTGGTGTTGATCTGAAGACAGACTCCAGATATCAGATATTATCATCATCAGATCAAGATCTCTGTATCCTCACTCTGACTACAACACTCCTGAATGAAGATGACAACAGAGAGTGGAGATGTCAGTTTACTCAGGAAAATCAACTCGAGACCTCAGTCAGATACACTGTCAAGTATTCAGGTGAGAAAACACTCTTTTCTGACAGATTTGTGAAAACTTCCACAGATTGGCTCTACTCTTTCTGATGGCTTCATACGTTTTGGGGTTGTAAAATATTAGTGGTCAAAGTCATAAACTGCATAACAATCCTTATAATTCCCAATATTGGCCTCCTACATGGGTCATACATGATATATTGCATAAACTGTGATGATGAACACAAACTGCAGGTCATGATCGATATGAACATATGATGTTAATGTCCTACAGGTGATGCGTCTGAACATTCATCTTCTGCAGCTCCAGTCGCTTCACCAACACTGATTCCAGTCAGAAGCTCAAACTCTGAGAAGACATCAAGCCGGACTACAGCAGCAGCTCCTACACAAGGTTCATGATCACATGATCACTGTATAAATAGATTTATTTTTGGTGAATGGCGATAGTCATTCTCCTCCTGACAGCTTGAGAGTGAAGTAAGAAGATAATAGATGACAGACTCGTGCACATATTCATCATTTCTGTGATGTGAAGCTCCAGTATTATGTGATGATGATGTTGTGTATATGTGGCATTATGTGTTGAACTGAACTAACAGAAGTGATCCACAGATCCAGCTGATACAGCATCAGAAACTGGAGTCAGTGTGGCTGCTGGATCATTATACAGAGGTACGACACGTTCATTTATACTGACAGTTTTATAACATTAAACTATCAATCAGCAGGGATGGACTGAGGCTAAAAAACAGCCCTGGACTTTCTCCCAAATAGGCCCATCATCCGGCCATTTGTCCCTAGCTGTACGCGACAGACACTAGTCAGGATGTTCTGATACTATGCCACAATAAGGTAGCCTATCAGACAAGGTATTCACAGTAAGTAACATCTCAAACCAAATGATGAAAATTGGGGTTGTGTTTATTAAAGCGGCGCTATGCAGTTTTGGCGCTTTTTGCTCGCGGGTTTCTCTATAGAGCTCCCCCTACAGCTTCGGAATAGATATTTGACAACACTGTCGTCAAAACTCGTTGGCGACTCTCCCCACTCCCATCTCCTCCCTCTGGTCATGTGCATTTGTTTTCAAAGAACCCGGCAAACGCACCGAGCCATGTCCACTGAGGTGTGTATGATTCACAGAAGGCTAGCATATAAATGTTTAGATAGTGTATGTGTGCAGTGCCGTAAAGCAATTCGTGATCGTGAGACCTGATATCACGCGATACTTCCTGACGCTGAGGCCCGCCGCCCCAAAGTTGCAAGGGTGGTTTTTCTGCTCACAGGCGCTCGGGGGGTACGAGAAGACCACCATTCAACCCGAAAACAGTAATATAACTATTCCAATGACTCCGAAGCTGTTCAGTTTAGGTAAATTAAGCTAAAAAAAATGCATAGTTCACCTTTAACCCTCTGGGGTCTGAGCTGTTTTCTGGGCCCTGGAGGTGTTCTGACATGCTCTGACATTTCTGGTTATTTCTGTTACTTGTGACATTTTCATGGCTAAAGTCTAATTACACTGTATTCAGCACAAACTCTGCTACAATAATATATCAGCAGCATGTGTGTAAAAGTTTGTAGTTTTGAGATAATGACATTTATGCGTGGTTTGTGAAAATACAAAAAAAAAAATCTCACTGAAATAAGGTCATGAAACCCATACTGATTATTTCTTCACAAGACTTTTGAAAATTGTATGACATAGCCTAGAATATTTGCTCTAAAACGATGTGAAAATCACCCTGACTGCTCATTCAGATAAGACAATATATTGATTTAAAAATTTTACGACGTGTTTTGTGCCACAAAGCTTTAGCCGGATGTGTTGAGCTCCCGCATCATTAATATGTAAGCTTTTCTCACCTGAGTAAGACAAAGACCCTCCTCTAACTGCCCTATTAGGAGCACACACACACACACACACACACACACACACACACACACACAAATGTTTCCAATAATAATATAATGAACACCAGGTTTGTTGTGCCTTGTAGGCATAGGCTATGCGCAGTGCTGCATAAAATAATAATAACAATAACCATAGCAGCCTATAAATCTTCCTAAATATTTCAGTAGCATCTAAGCTAGAGAAAAATATATTGATTATCATGTTACTTCAAATGTTTCCATTCGTTATGATGATATGAAATGAGATAATACTAAAAACATGAAGCCGTTTGGTGCGTTTTGCTTTTCGAATGTATCAAATATGACACATTCAAACGCGATCGCGCTCAAATATAAAACATTATGGTTACCATATACATATCTACGTTTGAGCAGATATCCACAAACACAGTAACAGTACCCACGGGTCTAAATATTATAATATTCACATCTAGCAACAGTTCAACTGCAATGTGAAATTTATGCAACAATAACAAAATAATATGTAAGAATTTCTTACCTGTATCTTTCTTAACTTCAAATCGCGTTCTTCTTCTTCTGAGGTAATTCCATTGTAAGCTCACGGCGCGTCTTTCAAACTCGACGAAAAGCAGAGACTTGTGAAGTGTTTTGGTGTTTTGTTTTTGAGGTAATGAGCGCGATCGCGTTCCATGTGAAAATTTGCATGTGAATCTCTTTTGCGCAAGTGGGCGTGTTCAAATTAAAAGTAATTAGGAAGCGTTTGAGAAGCTGGACATCTTGTTGGTTTTATACAAATTACTTAAACAGAGAATATTTGTTTTCAGTTTGAATCCGATCATTTAAAAGTACACACTTAAATGTTTATAAAGGTATATGGCTCATAAATGTGTGACAAGTATTCGCTGAGTTTTGTTTCAGTTTATAGACGTGCTCAAGAAAAAAAAGTTCACCGCGACGGAGAGGCAGAACGCACACCCTGTTTATTTTCTTTATTTTACAAAAGCACAATGTTTTGATTTGATTGTAAGTGGACACGTACAAAAGTCGAAATATCACAGATTCTTTTTTTATATATTTTTTTTCTGTATGACCATAAATGACGGAGAAATTTAAGTTTATTGTGCTACAATGTGAAGAAAATCCAGCAAAACGCGCCGGCGCGTTTGCCGACCTCAGAGGGTTAATGAAGCCTCAGCCTTCAAATAAAAACAAAAAATGTACAATGCCATTACATCTGCATTGAAAATAAAAAATACAAATAATGAAATGTCACTGGCTACAGAAACGTCTCGGTTACGTATGTAACCCTCGTTCCCTGAGTAGGGAATGGAGACGTTACGTCGGATGACGACGAATGGGGTTTCGCTTAGAAAGCCTGTCATCTTCGAGTATATAAAACAAGCCAATGGCAATGAAATGCCATGGGTCTGCGGAATTTGCATAGCGTATCTCCGCCCCACGCCGGGGGTATATAAGGAAGTACGCTGGCAACATGCAGATATGTTTCTTTGCTGAGGAGCCGAGACTGAACTCAGGCGTTCCCAGCGGTACAGCGGAAGTGGCAGGGAGACGTAACGTCTCCGATCCCTACCCAGGGAACGAGGGTTACATACGTAACCGAGACGTTCCCTTTCGTTGTCACTCCGAGTTATGTCAGATGACGACGAATGGGGTTCCCAGTGTAATCACGCCACCTCTCGACTGTCTTCCAGTGCCCTGCGTAAGTCTGAGCTCCCTGTCGTGAGACTGGCACGGACGAAGGACTCCTACTTAACACAGGAATACCAAGGTACACTGGGAAGCATATCTCAGTGGAAATATGCAATCATGCCCAACCCGAAGGGGAGGACTTAGAATACACATATGACCCCGAAGGGCTGCATACGGGGTAACACTGGGGTGTCCAGCCGCAAGTGGAATATTTCAACCCCAGGGGTGGCAAGGTGGCTTGCCAAGGAAAAGACACATGCTCAGAGAGGCTTACAGTGGAAATACACATGTGGGGGTCGCCCGGAGGGGGAACCATGCACATGGAGGCACCTAGCCAAGCACGAAAGCTGCCGGTGGCATAACTCTGGCGTTGACATCGTCAGTGCTGGAGGAGACTCAGGGCTTATTAGGCTCACCTGAGGAATATCGCATGTATCCCGTCCGTGGAGAGGAAAGACACCTGAGCAGAATCTAGTACCGGCTAGTTGAAGCGAGTACATGAGAAGAAACTGGCTCTACTCGGAAATTGTAGAATCTCGCGAACGTGTTGGGTGTCGCCCAGCCTGCAGCTCTGCAGATGTCTGTTAGCGAGGCGCCATGCGCTAGAGCCCAAGAGGATGCCACACTCCGAGTGGAGTGGGCCGTCACACCAAGGGGGCATGGTCGACCCTGCTGCTGGTAAGCCAAAGCAATGGCGTCCACTATCCAGTGAGACAACCTTTGCTTGGAGAGAGCCTTTCCCTTCAGCTTCCCACCATAACAGACAAAGAGCTGGTCTAAGGTCCTGAAACACTGTGTTCTGTCTACGTAAGCACGGAGGGCGCGTACTGGACAGAGCAGTGCCAAGGCTGGGTCTGCCTCCTCCAAGGGCAGCGCTTGCAGGTTCACCACCTGGTCCCGGAAGGGAGTGGTGGGAACCTTGGGCACATATCCAGGCCGGGGTCTCAGGATCACGTGAGAGTTAGCCGGCCCGAATTCCAGGCATGCTTCGTCAACCAAGAATGCCTGCAGGTCCCCTACCCTCTTGATGGAGGCCAATGCAACCAGGTGCGGTTGTGCCAATACGGGGCAACCAAAATTTCCTGCTCCTCGTCCTCCCTGATCTTGTGCAAAGTCTGCGCAAGAAGGCTCACTAGGGGAAACGCATACTTGTGTAGGCCCCGCGGCCAGCTGTGCGCCAGTGCATCCGTGCCGAGCGTGCCCTCGGACAGGGAATAGAACAGGTCGCAGTGGGACGAGTCGTGGGAGGCAAACAGATCTACCTGAGCGTCCCCGAACTGATCCCAAATCAGCTGGACCGACTGGGGATGGAGTCGCCATTCTCCAGCGAGAGGCCGAAACCGAGACAGATCGGCTGCACGGTTCAGGTGTTCCGGGATATAAATGGCTCGAAGCGACCTCAGATGCTTATGACTCCATATGAGGAGGTGGCGGGCGAGTTGCGACATACGGCGGGAGCATAGACCACCTTGACGGTTGATGTACGCTACTGTGGCGGTATTGTCTGATCGGACTAGTACGTGTTGACCCTTGAGCAACGCCCGGAAGCGGTGCAGGGCGAGACGTACAGCCAGCAACTCGAGGCAACTGACATGCCAAAGGCGCTGGGGTCCTGTCCAGGAGCCCGCGGCAGCATGTCCATTGCACATGGCACCCAGCCCGTGGTGGAGGCATCTGTTGATACAACAACATGCCTGGAAGCTCGTTCTAAGGGCACTCCGGGCCGTAGAAAACTGAGGTTCGACCACGGGGTGAAGGTCTGACGGCAGGTCGGAGTCACTGGGACTTGGAGCGTGCCGTGTTGCCATGCCCACCTCGGGACTCGATCGCAAAGCCAAAGCTGAAGCAGTCTCATATGAAGCAAACCGAGTGGCGTTACAGCGGCTGCGGATGCCATATGCCCCATGAGCCTCTGAAAACGTTTCAGTGGGACCGCACTCTTGCCCTCGAACTGACGAAGACAAGTCAGCAGTGACTGCGCGCGCGCGCTCGCTCGTAAGCTGCGCGGACATGGCGACCGAGTCGATTTCCATACCGAGAAAAGAGATCCTCAGCACGGGGGAGAGTTTGCTCTTCTCCCAGTTGACCCAAAGGCCCAGAAGAGCTAGGTGCCGGAGCACAAGGTCCCTGTGTTCGCAAACCTGATCTCGAGAGTGAGATAGGATCAGCCAGTCGTCGAGATTGTTCAGGATGCGAACCCCGTGTTCTCGTAGGGGAACAAGGGCTGCCTCGACGACCTTCGTGAAGACGCGAGGAGACAGGGCTAGCCCGAAAGGGAGAACCGCGTACTGGTATGCCCGCCCCTCGAAAGCAAACCGAAGAAACGGTCTGTGTTGAGGAAGAATGGAGACATGGAAGTAGGCGTCCTTCAGGTCGATCGCTGCAAACCAATCCTGTGGCCGTAGGCATTCGAAAAGGCATTTGGCCGTGAGCATCTTGAACGGCAGCCTGTGAAGGGAGCGGTTCAAGACGCGCAGGTCAAGGATAGGTCGTAACCCACCGGATTTCTTCGGTACAATGAAGTAGGGGCTGTAGAAGCCGGACCTCATTTCGGCTGGAGGGACAGTCTCGATCGCACCCTTCGCCAGTAGGGTGGCGACCTCCACTCTCATGACAGGGGCATTGCCACCGACCATAGTGAAGCGGACTCCCGTGAAGCGGGGAGGAGACCGCGCGAACTGAATTGTGTAGCCGAGCCTGATGGTTCCAGCGGGACAGTCCGGGGAGCTCTAGCCAGGCCTCATAGGAACCACAGACGTACCTTTGGTGGGGCAGCGAGGCGGAATGACCGGCCCTGGCGAGGGTGGCATAGCGGCCCTGTGCGGGGGCACGGTCATTAGCCGCGTCCTGCCAGGGGAGGACCAGCGTCCCACGGGGGCGTGCTCTGGCAGGGGTCTGGTGACAGAGGGGGATGAGAGGAGCGTGGCCGTGGGCGGCGCGTGCTGTCATCCAAAGCTCAGAGAAAGAGCATCAGTTCTTTTTGAATGAGATTCTCCCCCAGCCCTCCACCAGGGGAAGGAGTGGTCCTGCTACCAGCTCCTGAAAGAACTGAGCCCTAACTCAGGAGTGCTGCTTAACCAGGTGTTAGTCGGTGCCAGCCTCCAGCGACCTCCTCATGCTCGGGCCGGATTGTACAGCTTTTCAAACACCGGTTCACATGGAGGTGTTCCCCATAGCGTCATCGATGCAGTGTCTCATTCCCTGTTCTCAGGGAACAGAGGTCGTAACCTAGATGTTTTTTATTACAACACAGTATGATGTTTTGACATTTCCCTATGTTGTACATACAAGGTGAAAAAGACGTACTGTTAAATGTATTATAAATGCATTAAAGTACATTTGTTTTGTACTAAAAACATACATATTTAATACATTTAATTGTAAGTCTTTTTCGCCTGGTAAAAATGGAATTCTTTAACATGGCATGTAATGCTTAGTTCATATTTTAACAGTAGACATTCAATATAAAATGTTAATGTAATTCAGAAAAGGAGTTAATAAAATATCTCTTGAACAACTGTGAAGTCTACATGGTATGTCACTGTATCACAGCAAAAAAGGGCAATTTAACTGTTTAACTGAAAAAGTATACCCAGCCAACAAGAATAATAATTATAATGTACAACAAATGCTAATCTTTATTTTTAGCATTAATGTTTTAGTCAGCCCCCTTTGACTTTGAGAGCAAAAAAAAGTGATGTACAGAAACACATACACTTCACCTCTGTTAAAGGAGTCATGACCTGTAATTTTCACTTTTCCACGAGAAAAAATGTATGTTATAATTGCCTAACGATTATACACTGGCCGGGAAGCCGATATTTAAAAGTGAAGCGTTTATTTACCCCTGGGTTCGTCAACCAGCCCACGTGCACGCGCACTCAAATACGTGATGTTAATTTCTGTATATGGAAATATACCATATACCATATACCATAATATACCATATATGGACACCGCAGACCTATGCTGCAGGAAGCCCGCCCTGCCCCTCTCCCCCTCATATTCAGTCGAGCGCCGCGATTCGAAGTACGCACTCGACCATGAAAGATGCAGAAACGTGGTGCACACGTGAGTTGCTCGTTACTGATGTTAAGGTATGTCTCAGTCAAAATGATTGTCTTTACCATTCAGAGGCATCTTGCTGTAGACGACCTTCCATCGACTCTACATCTTCCCTTTCCAGCTCAGGTTCAGAGTCTGGCTCGTGCATATAAGGTTGAATTCCGTAGGTCGCGGCCAGGTCGGGTTCATTCCTATTTTTTACAGTCTTTGGTTCATTCACAACTTGCGCCATGATGTCATTTTGGAATGATATACTGAAGCGTTACCTGTGGTGTCAACCCCCCTCCTTCCTGCCACCAATCAACGCGCCCCTCATTTGCATTATTACAATGACCGTCCACGACAGCCAAAATATCGCATCAGATCGCGCGAGACAATAATGCCTTCAGAAATAAGTGTCAGAGGAGCTCTGTGTTTATTTATTTTTTTTCACATTTTTTCCACTTTTCTTTTTTAGAAGGGCCTGAAAGACTATAATAGAGTGTGGGTATCCAAGGTAATACAAGGTTATGACTCCTTTAAAAAGATTTAAGGAAATTAGAAGTTGTGTAAAATATTGTAAGCCAGGACAAATGACTTGCAGCTTTCCCAAAAATCAATTAAATAAACAGGTTTTTATATGAATGAGCACAAATTAGACACCTGAAATGGACATTTTTCTAACATTTTCCTACCAAGACTGACCGAATCGCCTTTCAATAAGCCTGATTAAAAAATCTCAGAAAAACCTCAAAAACCTCAATCAGAGGAGATATGAGATTAAACCATACTTACTACTCTACTCTTTGCTTGTCACTACACTCAGATTTCAGTTTTTCTTCTATATCAGCTGGTCTGAAAAACAACAAATATTAATATTTCAAAAAAGAGAGAGATTTACATACATATTTATATATCAGTCAGGCATGGCGCGTTTACATTTGTTCACATTAAGTAGCCTCTGTATCTGGATAACTGATCGGATTTCTGTTTCCTGCATACATTTAAATTAGGTCTGAAGCAGGACACCAGATTAAGAGAAAAGATGATAAAAATTAAACATCTTAACTCTATTAATAATAGAGTATCATCTATCATTATAATAAATCTATCATCTTTAGCCTAATCTATAATAAGATTTTGTAAACGATCTTTGAAAAGTTTGCAAAAAAACTGACCAGCCAATTATGGAAGTGTGTACTGATTGGATATTGATTGCGAATAAAGAAGCACGTTTACACTTGCCTTTTAAATGTGTAAGTGGACAACTTCCGGATACAGGTCGCATGTTAATGTCAAAAAGTGTAAACGCAGCCATAGAAAGTTATCAAAAAGGCAATAAGGTTGTCAAGCTTGAACAAATATAAACACCAATCACACACTTCCATAATTGGCTGGTCAGTTTTTTAAAAACTTTTCAAAGATCATTTACAAAATAACAATAAAGCCAAAATGTTCAGGTAATCAGAAATAAATACACAGCTTCATTTTGCAAATACAAATAAAATGAATGTCATGTTGTACATGTTATAACTAATTCTGTTTTTTGCAGATGCATTGGACAATGTTTTGTAGTTGTTTTAAGACAGAGACAAATCTCTCCACATAGATTTTAAACACATTTATCAAAGACTTTAGACTTTGACTATATACCCAGTGCTGAAGTTGCTAGAAATCAGTATCAGCATCATGTTACAGCGGTTAATGTCAGTATTACACGTACACGTCATATTAGCAAATGCATGAGACCTGTCCAACTAGGAAAAACCATTGAGCTATTTATTTATGCAAACAGCAACTAAAACTTACCAGTAACTTCTGATAGCAGTATTAATCTCTTAGAGTCTGATTCGACTTCGACTTGAAAGGCTTGGCTCTGATTGGTCAAATTGAATGTAGCTGAACTGAAAAAGACGTGCTGTTACACCGAGTCAAAAATACGACTGGCAAAGACAACGTAAATGAAATACAAACCTAGAATCACAAAATAATGAGGTTCCAAATGTCACACGTCTTGCAAACTTGAAGATGGGGGAAAAAATAAAAACAACACTAACAGTTACGTGTTCTATTAACGTTAGATAAATAAAAAAATCTAAATGCTGTCATGATCACTCAACCTTAAACAGTTGCAAAACATTTAAGAAAGTTAATCGCAAAAAAACATCACCTAATCCATATGAATCGTGTGGTTTCCTCCAAGTCCTCTAAAGAAACACAATCGCTCCAGTTTAAATTTAGACTTCTAAATCTAATCACATTCAAGGAACATACGCACAGCAAGAACCAATCACAGCCGTTCAACGGCTCTGGAACCAATCAGGATTAGTCACATGTGTTATTGTGACGAGGCTGAAGCCGAGGCAGAATCGATATGCAGTCGTTTATTAAAATCCACAGCAAACAAGACAAAATTGGCAGGCAGTTAGCAGAAACTTAAGGCAGGCAGAGGTAATACACAATGTGGCAGTCCAATCCAAACAGCAGAGCAAAAGGGATAATCCAAGAGGCAAAAACAGAACAAAGCTTGCAAAGGTCATACACGATATAAGCAAAACAATGACAAGAGAACGCTCAGTAAGGCAGGTAGACTGGCAATACTTCGCAATGGCCTGTTAGCCAGGCCATGCTTAAATGTCTCTCAAACAGGAAGTAACCAGTGAAGCAGAGGGAGTGGCACACAGTCAGTACTCGGGAGAGGGCTCCCTCTGCTGGCGTGACGTTACAGAATCCCCCACCCTAGGAGCGACTCCTGGCGCTCGACGAGGACGTCCCCGTGGTCGTGGTGCTGGACGATCAGGTCTGGCTCGATGAAAGTCTCTGATAAGTGATGGATCCAAGATGTCATGGGCGACTACCCACGACCTCTCTTCCGGTCCGTACCCCTCCCAGTCCACCAAATATTGGAGCTGACCCCCTCTCCTTCTTGAGTCCAACAACTCCTTTACCGCATAAGCAGGGGATCCATCAATGTCCAGCGGTGGAGGTGGCTCCTGGTTCTCAATGTTGGGGTCAGCACCCACGTGGACCGGTTTAAGGAGGGAAACATGCAAGGAGGGGGAGACACGATAATTAACGGGAAGCTCCAACTGGTATGTGACCTCATTTATCTGTCTTATTATTTTAAATGGGCCTACATACCTTGGGCTTAGTTTCTTGCTTGGTAGCCGCAACTTGAGGTCCCGTGTGGAGAGCCAGACCCTTTGTCCAGGTTGGTAGGGAGAATGTGGGCGACGTTGTCTATTGGCCTGGATCTCCTGGTTCCTGACAGCCCTTTGTAGACGTACATGAGCAGTGTCCCACACCCTCTCGTTACGACGAATCCAGTCATCGACTGCAGGTACTATAGATGGTTCTCCTGACCATGGGAACATAGGGGGTTGGTATCCAAGCACGCATTGAAATGGGGTAATACCAGTGGATGAATGTCTTAAAGAGTTCTGCGCATACTCTGCCCATGGTAGAAACTCTGCCCAGCGATGCTGTTCAAGACCACAGTACGACCGTAGATACCTGCCAATCTCTTGATTCAACCTTTCCACTTGACCGTTGGACTGAGGATGATATCCTGAGGTTAAGCTGACATTGATGTCCAGCTGTCTGCAGAAGGCTTTCCATACTTGTGAGGTGAATTGTGTTCCTCTATCTGAAACAATATCTTCGGGTATGCCATACACTCTGAAAACATGTTGGAACAGTGCTTGAGCAGTTTCCATGGCAGTGGAGAGGCCCTTCATAGGGATTAGGCGGCAGGATTTTGAGAAGCGGTCAATGATGACTAGGATTGTTGTGAATTCAGTTGATGGAGGTAGATCGGTGACAAAGTCAATTGAAAGGTGTGACCAAGGTTGTTGAGGAATGGGCAAAGGCTGCAACAAACCAGAGGGTAATTGTTTGGGTGTTTTGGACTGAGCACAGATCAAGCAGGACTTGACATAGTTAGTCACATCTTTAATCATTGATGGCCACCAGAATGAATTTTGTGTGAGATAAAGAGTTCTTGAGATACCTGGATGACCTGAGCAGAGTGATGTATGGACCCATTGCATGACTCTTGTACGAAGATTTACAGGAACATAGTGCTTGTTCGGGGGACAACCTTGTTGAGTTGGTTCATTCTGTTGTTCTCTTTGAATTTCCTCCATCAAATCCCATGTAACAGGTTCTGGTGTGGATTCTGCTTGGGGATGATCATGTCGCCTGGACAGGGCATCAGCCTTGCTGTTTTTACTGCCAGGTCTGTAAGTTACGGTAAATTGGAATCTTGTGAAGAAAAGTGACCAGCGTGCTTGTCGAGGATTTAGTCTCTTGGCACTCTTGACATACTCAAGATTCTTATGGTCCGTTATAATCTGGAATGGATGAGTGGAACCCTCTAGCCAGTGTCTCCATGCTTCTATTGCGGCTTTCATAGATAGAAGTTCCTTGTTGCCGACATCATAGTTGCGTTCTGACTTGCGTCAGTGAGTTTTCTCGAAAAATATGCACAAGGATAGAGCTTGCCTGGCTGTCCATGGCGTTGAGAGAGCACTGCACCAATTCCATTGTCTGAAGCGTCAACTTCTACTACAAACGGCAGGTTGGGATCTGGATGTTTGAGGATGGGTGCTGTCGTGAAACTGTTCTTGAGTTTAGTGAAGGCATGCATGGCATTTTCAGTCCATTTTAATTTTGAAGGTTTACCTTTCAGCAGGGAAGTCAGTGGAGCAGCTGTAATGCTATAATTACGGATAAAGCGTCGATAGAAGTTGGCAAATCCTAAAAAGCGCTGAAGTTCCTTGACTGTGGTTTGTTGGGGCCATTCAGTGACTGCTGTAATCTTCGAATTGTCCATTTCTACACCTTGATGGCTTATGTTATATCCCAGGAATGAGGTTCGCTTGACATGGAATTCACACTTCTCAGCTTTTACATAAAGTTGATTCTCTAGTAGCCTGGACAGCACAGTCTTGACATGGTCCTTATGTTCACTTTCAGACTTGGAGTAAATGAGAATATCGTCAATGTATGCAACAACGTACTTGTTCAGGATGTCTCTGAAGATCTCATTGATGAAAGACTGGAAGACTGCTGGTGCATTGGCTAGCCCATATGGCATGACCTGGTATTCATAGTGCCCCCTAGTGGTCAGAAATGCTGTTTTCCACTCATCCCCTTCTTTGATTGTGATGAGGTTGTAGGCGCTCCTGAGGTCTAACTTGGTGTAAATTGTTGCCTCTCTGAGCTGTTCTAGGGCAGAAGGTACTAATGGTAATGGATACCTGAATATAACAGTGACATTGTTCAAACCTCTGTAGTCAATGCAAGGCCGAAGTCCTCCATCCTTCTTTTCCACAAAGAAGAAACCTGCAGCCGCTGGAGAAGTAGATGAACGAATGAAACCGGAACTGAGAGCTTCTTCAATGTATTCCTCCATGGCCTGAGTTTCTGGGAGTGATAGGGGATAGACCTTACTTTTGGGAGGCATCGCATTGGGCAGGAGGTCAATGGCACAATCCCAGGAACGATGAGGTGGAAGAAGGGTCGCATTAGTCTTGCTGAAGGCAGAATTGTGACCATTGCGCAACCTCACCATGATGCCAAGAGATGACTGGGTCGTGAACCGATAGCCATGGGTATCCTAGGATGATTTCATGGCGTGGGGAATCAATCACGTAGAATGAGATGGTTTCCAGATGAAATAGTCCTACTTGAAGTTGCAAGGGTAGAGTTTGTTGTTTGATGCCATCTCCAATGGGCTTGTTGTTAACAGCATTAACTTTAAGTGGGGGGTTCACAGGGTTGCGTGGGGATGTTGAATTTCTTGATGATGTCTTGATGGATTAAATTCAACGCAGATCCGGAGTCAATCAACGCTGTGGAATCGATAGAGTCATTTTCAGTGGTAATCTTGACACTGATAGTGAGGAATTTAGTGGTAAAGAGAGAAAAATTATCAACACTCACCCGGCTAGTAATGTTGGTTGTCTTCCGGGCTTTTAGTGGACATACAGCATTAATGTGGCCTGCCTCTCCACAGTAAAAACACAAATTGTGTTTCTGCCGTCGTGATTTCTCCTCCATAGATAGTTTGGTAACTCCTAGCTGCATTGGTTCAGGGCTGAAAGGAGCAGTAGGCAGGACTGGATTGAATATTTGGGAAGTTTGATTTGTCGAGGTGATTCTCTGTGATGGTGACTTGGATTTAGCAGGGTTATTGCGCATGAGGTTATCAATCTTGATCGCGAGTGTCACATACTCTGAGAAGGATTGGTTGTCTCCCTTGCACGCGAGTTCTGCTTGTAACTCAACATTCAAACTTCATTGAAACACGGCTTTGAGTGCAACATCATTCCAACCACTCTGAGCAGCGATCGTTCTGAACTCAATGGCGTAATCAGCGGCTGATCGGCGGCCTTGATTCAATTGTAAAAGTTGTGTTGAAACATCCATGCCTCCCGCTGGGTATTCAAACACATCTCTAATTTGTTGAATGAAATATGCATATGATCTTTGAATCATACGGTCAGTCTCCCAGACCGCTGCAGCCCAATCAATTGCTTTACCAGTTAACAGAGACATTAGAAAAGCACATCTCTTCTCATCAGATTCAAAATCATCCTTTTGGTGTCTGAAATAAATTTCTACTTGGCGGAGAAATCCCTTGCATTGCTCTGCTGAACCATCAAATTTATTGGGCAACACAAAGCTTACCTTCTTAGGCATAGGAGGTGGTAATGAATGGAGATACTGCGTGAGGCATTCATTGGTAGCCTGTAGTTTGCCCAGCTGGTCTCGGTATCCCTTGAGGACGTCACTTTGGTAAGCAAATGCTGTCTGTAGATTAGCAACTTCTGCTGGAAACATCGGAGGCGAAATATTATGTGACGAGGCTGAAGCCGAGGCAGAATCCATATGCAGTCGTTTATTAAAATCCACAGCAAACAAGACAAAATCGGCTGGCAGTTAGCAGAAACTTAAGGCAGGCAGAGGTAATACACAATGTGGCAGTCCAATCCAAACAGCAGAGCAAAAGGGATAATCCAAGAGGCAAAAACAGTACAAAGCTGGCAAAGGTCATACACGATATAAGCAAAACAATGACAAGAGAACGCTCAGTAAGGCAGGTAGACTGGCAATACTTCGCAATGGCCTGTTAGCCAGGCCATGCTTAATGTCTCTCAAACAGGAAGTAACCAGTGAAGCAGAGGGAGTGGCACACAGTCAGTACTCGGGAGAGGGCTCCCTCTGCTGGCGTGACGTTACAGTTATTCGTATTTTTCAAATTTAAACAAGAAGCCTACAACATATTTTTGGACAACATTTAAACATCTTTGGAAAATGTATCTATATGCAATTAAAATAATATGATGTTCATATCCTTGTGGGAATTTCAGTAGTAAAAACATATCATGTAATGGACAACAGCCTAGCCCTTTGCAAGTATAGCCTACAAACAAGTAAAAGTGAACAACATTAATTTTAAGTGCTTATATTGCAATGCTTAATAAACTTGACAAATGTTTATAATACATTAGAAGTTGGTACTTTATGCAAAAAAAAAAAAAACACTAAATTATTAAAATGATAAATACATAAATATTACAAATATATTGCACTTGGCCTAAGTGTTTAAAGTACTTTAAACACAATAAAAGCTTCATCATTTTGCTATGTTCTTACACAAGTTACACATGAAATGTACTTTAAGAGCAACATAAGTATGTTTTCTTTAAATACACTAAAACTTCACACAAATATATTGTGTTTAGCATATTTCTTAAAAGTATAATTAAGCATATATTTATTACCAATGTACTTCTAGTGCATTTGTTAGAAATATATTAAAAGTATGCTTGTGTTTAGCATATTTTGTAAAAGTATAATTAAGCATATATTTATTACCAATGTACTTTTTGTGCACTTTTTAGACATATATTAAAAGTATGCTTGTGTTTAGCATATTTCTTAAAAGTATAAATAAGCATATATTTATTACCAATGTACTTCTAGTGCATTTGTTAAAAATATATTAAAATTATGCTGGTATTTAGCATATTTCTTAAAAGTATTATTAAGCATATATTTATTAGAAATATATTAAAATGCAATTCAATCTATTTTTAATGCACTTCAAATAAGCATGTTGGTAATACAAATGTATTATAAACATACTATTTGTATTTCAAGTATATTTTAATACATTTAATACTACGTCTTTTTCACCTGGGTTATAAACACATCTTAACACAAAATAGATATATTTAGTACATTTAAGAGTGACTTTATGGGTAAAAAGTCATTTTCTGTAGTAGGTTTCTGTGTGTGTGTGAAGTGACTTTATGGTCGGCATCTGTTGCAACCCGTGGTACGCGTACCACGTGAGGGGTTGGGGGTTTAATTTGAAAATGGCAATCTCAGAGACAAAAGTAGTTTTGTATGCAGATGAACTTATCGGCCTGAGGAGTCGTAAAAATTGATGAGGGAAGCAGTTAGTCCTAGACACTGAATGAAGCCAGTCTTTGTAATTTGCCTTCAGTTCACAAAGAATAAAAGTTAGACACAGTAGGGAGTTGTTCTTGAAAATCAGGATTCGCCTAATTCAGACCATCTGGCCGGATGCCAAGTGTTGCTACACTAACTTTGTCATATTTGTTGAAACTGACCCCGTGTTCAAGTAGAACTACATGAAGCAGGTAATTAAAAAAAAAAAATCTGTCTCCTCAGCTAAAAGTAGCCCCCTTCCCTGTTTGTTAGTACGCTTAGAGTGGTAGCAAATAGCAATACATACCTGATGTTTCCGTTCATAATTAAAAACCAGTCTTCATTCTAGCAGAAGAAGTGAGCTCACTAACCTCTCATATACATCGAAGTGAAATCGCGGTCAACCCGCAATAAATTTCTAATGCGTTTAATGTTTCAAATTACCATAACAGAAATTATTAAACTTGTTAAGTTTGACAGGACTAAATGGCACGATAATTATCATAATCATGATGCACACCCATGTTGATAGCTGACTATGCAATTCGCTAAGATAGGGATACAGGCAGCCTATAATAATGTGTCCTGCTACTGGCACTTACCAGGACCTCTTGCTGATGCTGTCTGTCCCTCATCATGACCAGGCTGTGGATGCTCAGGCTCAGCTTCTTCTTGCTGGTCCTCTACACTCTGGCTAAGTGAAGCAGTGATGCTGGCTGTTGCACTGCAACCGTACATTTTACTGCATCAGTTTCGAGAGACTTTTTTTTTTTTGAGAGCCCTCTTTTCTTTTAATTTTTCCCATCCACCTTTTAGTAGGGAGGTTAAGCCCAAAAAATAGGCCTTTGACTTCCAGTCATGATGCAAAGGTCCCCTTTGGTATGGAAGTACCTTAGGGTCATACAAATAAATTTATCCTAAGACACAAGTGAGATCACACTTTGTATCAGAAATATACAGGTTTTTTAAAAAATGGCCGCCAATGCGCTGAAAATACTCTAGAGCCCATATCTTTGCTTCTGTTATCGCTATAATGACAAATTTGGTGTCAAAGTGTAAATTTTTTGGGTCAAGGAATCCAATAAAATTGGTTTCAAGTTTAAAAAAACAAAAATGTTCACATAAACATTGTGTCATCAGAGTGACTTTACTTATCTTTTCCTTCAAAAACTTTAATTTTGTATTTAAGCAGTGCAGCTACTTCTGTACATTACATTTGTCCTAAGTTGCATGAGATTTCGACCAGTCAGGAGTAGCCTATAGCAAATCAGTTCCTGCAACAACACATCCCATCTGCACCAGGAGCTGTGACAGCTGTTGAAGGTCAGAGGTGACAGGTTAACACTTTGAGGTTTGTATGACTTTATCATTAAATAGAAAAATGTGTTAGATAACTAATAACTAGCTAGCTAGTAACTAGTTAGCTTCATTATAACTAGGTCGCTAGTAACTAGTTAGCTTCATCATAACTAGCTAGTGACTAGTTAGCGTCATTTTTGTTGAAGCAAGCACATAGCCTACATGTTGCTAGCTAGTTAGTTAGCTTCATTATTTGATAGATTTTTACTCTTGCGAATGCTTGTTAATGCTCATATTATCTATCTTATGATGTTAAAGCAACTTCATTTCTTTTTTCAGATTAGCCATAATGGAATGCCGTGACTGGAGTTTATGCTTCCTATGTCAGTCCGCCCTAAAGATTGAAAAAACTGAGAAACAATCCTGAAAGATTGAAATCATGTTACAAAGAAGCTTTAGATAACATCCAGGAGCTGAATGCATTAGGGGATCTGCCTGAGTTTATAGTGGACATTAGTGGTGGTAGTCAGGATGTAGTTCAGCTGATGATTCAAAATCCTATGGTGTGGCACAAAAGCTGCAGAAATGCGATTGATAAACGAAAAGTTGAGAGAGCAAGAAAAAGAAAAAAGCATGAAGAGTCTGTGAGCCCAGTAAAAACACAGCGCATGAGTGACAAGTCCACCACACTTGCTTTACCCAGACCCTCAACATCATCATGTGAACCATTCGATAAACCGTGTCTCTTCTGTGGTGAAGTGGGCAAAAAAAAGGAACTGAGGAGGGCTGCCACCCTTGGCTTGGATAGAAAAGTGAAAGAATGTGCTCAGGTGGTGGGTGACAGGCATCTATTGGCTGAACTAGCTGCTGGTGACATGGTTGCTATTAATGCTGTTTATCATTGTGCATGCCTGACTAGGCTCTACGGAGGGGGCCCTTGTTCCCATGAGAGAACAGGGCGTGCGCATCCTCAACTATTTCGACGACTGGCTCATATTAGCACACTCTCGAGATCACTTATGCGAACACAGGGACCTCGTGCTCAAGCACCTCAGCCAGTTGGGTCTTCTGGTCAACTGGGAGAAGAGCAAACTCGCCCCCATGCAGAGGATCTCTTTTCTCGGTATGGAATTGGATTCGGTCGCACAGACAGCGCACCTCACAGAGCAACGCGCTCAGTCGGTGCTGAACTGCTTGAAGTCAAGTCAAGTCAAGTCAAGTCATCTTCATTTATATAGCGCTTTTAACAATGTAGATTGTTTCAAAGCAGCTTTACAGAGATAAGCGTATAATTTAAGGTAACAGAGATTGTTTTGGCTTTATAGCGGTTCTTTAATGAAGTTATTTTCCATCTAAAGTTAGTTTTGATTGATTCGCTTCCGTCGCAACGATCATTTGTTATTAAATTAGGGGCCGCTAAGACGACACCATTCTCTCTACACAGAATTTAAACGCGAACCTGTGAGAAACCACCTTTGAACACCTTCAAAGGCAGGACGGCGGTCCCACTGAAATTTTTTCAGAGGCTCCTGGGGCATATGGCAGCGGCAGCAGCCCTAACTCCGCTCGGGCTGCTCCATATGAGGTCGCTTCAGCACTGGATTCATGGCCGAGTCCCGAGATGGGTGTGGAATCACGGCACTCACCGGGTGACAATCACACCGGCGTGCCGCCAGACCTTCAGCCCGTGGTCAGACCCCTCATTCCTAACTCCCTCGAAGAAAGTGGCTTCCGCATCGTTCCCCTTCCATAGAAAGTGCACGGTTTCCCAGTGTTATCCAATAATCTCGCTGTATGGGTTATCACGGAACAACAGTGACAGATACGCTCTGTGTAAGCCCTTTCCTATCGTCCATCCAGGCAAGAAAGGGTACAGGCTTACACCGGGCACTGGATGGGGTGCAGCAGCTGTGGCTCTTTGGTAGGGATTCGTATCAGTCGGTCACGACATACGTCGAGAGTGACCGACCGATAAGGGAACGTCTCAATTACATATGGTAACCCTCGTTCCCTGAGGCAGGGAATGGAGACGTACATCCCATCGTCACATCTGCTGCTGCCCGTCGGGGCGGCCAGCTTACCAGGCTTGGCTCCTCAGAAAAAAAGGAGCTCACCTCGCACCTGCTGCTCATTATATACCTGCGCTGCGAGGCTTAACAGCTGATGCAAATGACTGCATGCCAATGTGTTTTGGCTCATTTTAGTTTTACTCGAAGTAGATTGGCCTCTCTCGCGAGATTCCTATCAGT
The DNA here is from genome assembly GCF_963993115.1 of Abramis brama. Classification (NCBI taxonomy): domain Eukaryota; kingdom Metazoa; phylum Chordata; class Actinopteri; order Cypriniformes; family Leuciscidae; genus Abramis; species Abramis brama. Next base: position 76,650,726 of record NC_139963.1, on the reverse strand, counting down.
CAGTCACGACGTACGTCTCCGTTCCCTCCCTCAGGGGAGGGTTACCATATGTAACTGAGACGTTTCGCCATTTGGCTGTAAAGAATGTTTACTTGTACAGAAGGTTACTAACGTTTACTCTATTGAAGGTTGGCTTTTTGATAACAGACTGCACACTAGGGTCATCTTTATTCCTTGTGTTGTGAGGACTTTGTGGACAATAAATCTCACATTTGGTTAATTGATTTTGTGTGAATGTACCCTATGTTGCACCCTGACCCCAGTCCACCTAGGGCAGGGTTATTCAATTCAATCATCTCCATCTGGCCCAAAGGCACTCCAACCTCCCTCCGCCTCTTTTCCTGTCGGTGTGGCTACATTTTCCTGGCCGTAGTAGCGTGTGCAGCTGTACGTCTATACGCACTGTGCGTACCATGAGCGCTCCGACTAACCTGAGAAACGTTTTCAGTCTGAATATTTCAGCAGTTATTATGTGTGTCCCGTATTTCTGTCGACTGAACCAGCGATACTAGTCATTTGTGAATGGTGCAAATCTTTTGTTCTATCTTTGGTTCAGTTATTTCCTTTCCATGAATTGGCCAAATGCGCTTGCATAATGGTCTGAAACGATTCAGATTCGTTCGGACCGCTCTGTCACTGAATCATCTGAAGCTGTTTCTCGGTCAGTAACAACAAATATAGAACAAATAGCGCTGTTTTCAGTTTACTTTCAGTTCAACTCGCAGTTTAGTTTACTTTGAACTGCGCAGCACTGCCCAGTGGATAACGGAACGCAAGCTTAAAAGAGTTGCGTTTACTCCCAGTTCTGGACACTATTATTAAACAGCATTGCGACATCCAGCGAGAAGTTGTTCAATTCGTCACACCTCTGTTACAGACCACAAATCACTCGATGATTTAACTAGTTTTAAATCAGATGAAGCAGCCTCAACATTCCCAACACAACTGATGAGGTAAACAGCAGAAACATTGTGCCATGAACGAAGTTAAAAGACTTTAAATCCCCTAATCACCACCTTTACAAACATTTACCATGAATGTACTGTTGTAATTTACTATGGTTTGGGCAGAAATATGGAATATTTATACTGAATACTATCTTATAGTCATTTATATTGCAGTAGATTAATTAGGTGGGTAGAGGAATATACAATTCATTTTGTGTATATTTGTTTACCTGTGTTTAGGGATTTTGTTATACAGTGGTAGTGAGTGAGTAGCCATGCATGGTTTTACCTGTGGTTATCACGTCTCACTGTCAGAATATTTTCATTTAAGCCTATAATAATTATAAATAAAATAATTCTTACCAATACCTATGATCTTTTATAATTCATATTTTTGTACATAGCTGTAAATAAGTTATTTATGAAAGACTCATAAATCTGCATACTGTTGGGTACCACATTTCCAAGTAAATACAATACTTTTTTAGGTTTACTTTAGCTTATTTATTGATACTGTTATTATTCAATAGGTAATAAATAATGTTTCAATAAATAAGCTTAACCACCGTCCCTCCTCAACATTCCGATTTAATAATCCGGCCCTCGAATGAAGCTAATTGAATAGCTCTGACCTATTCAAGCTTAACTTTTTACTTTATTTCACTTTATTTAATTCACTTCATATAGTATAGCAGTACATAAATCAAGTCTCAACTCTTGTTTAAGACATTGTGCATATGCAAAAAATATGCTTAATCCAATATGGAATGGTAATGCTTGATTTCTCTGATTTGAGGTACAGTGGATAACTTTGGTTATACCAGCTATAATCCTCTAGATAGAAAGGTCATCTTGGACTTAAATTGAAGCTTATAAACTTGGGAAGTTTTTCATGTACATTTGAGGCAGTGATATATATAATAAAATGCTTGAAAATGATCACTTTTGATGACAATTTGTCAGGCGGCCAGATATTTTTTTTTGTCTTTTGGGGTATTTTGAGGGTGATATTTGACAGCAAAAAGGCAGCAATCCCCAGAATCTTTTTCTGCTAGTTTCCCCTATGTGTCAGGATACACCATGCAAATTTGTAGGGTTATATGGCCATTTATGTAGCTGCAGTACCTTAATATTCACAATTACATCATTCCGCCAAAAGCTTTTCCCAAAAAGGGTGTTTTTTGGCCCCTGAGACCAAACGGGGCCGAGTTGGGGGTGATCGTTATCAACTTGTGATGGCCCAAGGTATAAGACAATAGGAAATAATAGTGAAAAAAAGGTAGCAAAAAACATCCTGAGGAGTGGACCTGGCTCCTGGCCTAGATGAGGTCTTGTATGTTCCTGCCCTGAATACCAACAGTCATCCTCATCCAGCCTCCCGTCCTCTCATCAGTGTAATTGAAGAAGGCTACCAGTGGTTAGAGAGAGTCAGAAACATTCTCGTGAAAGAGAACCTTGAAGCCGGAGAATGGATCTCATGGGCTGCATATTATGCCAGCATCACAGAGGCTACTTCACCTCCCCCATCCAAATCATACATGTTGTGTTTGGCATGCGTTTTTTGATAAAAAAATTGCATACTTCACCTCCAATTGTCATGGTAAGGACAACATTATTGTTTTTTAGTCTTGGAACCTATTGTTTTGGACTCCTTGACCCCAAAAATGTACACGTTGATACCAATTTTTTCATTATAGATATAACAGAAGCAAAGATATAGGCCTCTCAAGTATGGTTGGCGGCTATTTTTAAAAAATGTGCGTATATAAGATACAAAATGTGATCTCACTTGTGTCTTAGGATAAATTTATTTCTATGGCCCTAAGGTACTTCCATACCAAAGGGGACCTTTGCATCATGACTTGAAGTCAAAAGTCACTTAACCTCCCTACTATTTCTCCTTACGTTTTCTGCTAGCCATTCTGCCGGCGATTTGACACGATTTTGATGCAACTGCGCGGCCGGGGACCAAACACAAACTGGCTAGTAGGCCTACTCTTCAATTTTTTTTATTTTTTAGCGCAATTTTCCACCGGACAAAATTGCGATTGTTAACTCATGATTTCTGTTCTGTCTGTGCGCACCAATCTTGCACTTCTATCTACTCCTCAACCAGACCACCTAGAGACTTCGGGTTTTCGGCATTATGTTAAGGAAGGTCTAATCTCGGGAACGCACAAGAAAAATTCAGGAAAAGATTTACTATCTCTTAGTGTTGTGATCCCATGAGGTCAGAAAATTGCGCTAAAACACTCAACGAGTTTTTATTACTTGTTTTTTACACGTTGCATATAAGAGATCATATTAGTGCCCCTGCTGTTGGCTGTTCATATTGCTTTATTAGACTTTTTTTTTTGTGCCGACGGCCCTTGGTTGGACGGCTGTTCTGGACTTTTACCGAACGCACAGATTGTCAGTCCGGCCCTGTCAGTCAGTCTGTAAATGCTTCATCAATAACTGTTGATAGTTGAATACCCTTGACTTCAGTCATGTACAGTTTCTCTTCTTTCTCTCATGTTTCCTGCAGTGATTGTGAGTATTGTTGGGATCGCCGTTTTGCTGCTCCTACTGTGATTCTTCTTCAGATCATCTGTGCAAGAAGAGCTGGTGAGTTTTGAGCCACACACAATCTGATGATTCACACTCATCTGATCTGGAACAATCTGCAATCATGATAAAAACACATACGAGAGGTCAGTCAATGCTTTTATTTTGCAGGGAGGAAGGACTCGAAGCACCCAGAGGAAATAGAGATGCCGACAATATTAGAATAAAATACTGATGAGTTTAGAGCCAATCTGCAGCAATATTTACAATAGCAAAAACTTACAGAGGATTGTTCATTGTTTTATTTTCTTCTTCTCAGAAAACAGAGAAAAAACTGATGATATAATCAAGTTTAATCAAGTTTACATTAAAATGTGTATTTACATTTAAAAAGCCAGATTTATTTTCATATTTAGTGATTTTATGGATATATTTTCCTACAGTGTTGAAAGTAATTCTCTTGCGCTTCATATGTAAACTGCTTTAAATATAATATTAATACAGTAATGGACAGACTCAGACTGTATAATCTCTCTCTGTTCTGTGTGATGGAGCTGATTTGAGGATTCTTGGATCTTGTCTGTTCATTCCTGGTTTTAGCATCTTTTTTCATTTTGAATGATTGCTATAATTTTCTTAATAAACCTCTGCAGTTGTGTTTAATAAGTCTCCTTTCTTGAGATGTTTGTTCCCCTGAAGCAAGTTGTAGTTGAGAAGCCGCTTCAATAACCGAGAGCTAGATATTGGGTCTTAAACACCTCACGACACCCTGAAGGACCCACTGAGAGGTCAGACTTGAAGCACTGTTCCTGAGATGCTCTTCTTGGTGGTTAACTGTAAGCAGCAGACAGATCCAGCAAGAGGAGAACTGAGGATTCGGAGGCTCCTCTTGCCAGTCTCAGAGCTTCAATAACCGAGAGCAGGGCCGTCTCAGTTTAGTGGCGCTTCTGAAGCCAGACTGGTTGTTGTCCAGGAGGATGTTCTGTGTGAGAAATGTAGATAGTTGGTCGAAAACGACTCGTTCAAGTGTTTTAGCAAAGTGGTCCAGAAGTTCAGGGAGGCGGAAGTTAAATCAGTGGTGCTTGAGAAATACATCCCAGATCTTCCAGAGCATTTGTAGTGTTGATAAAGGAGTCTGGATCTGATATATTTCTCAAGGCTGGAGAGAGTAAAGCAGAACGTTATAATCCATGTGTAGAAACTCCCTGAAGACAGTTAATATCTGCTTTACAGACGCTCATGTGCAAATGCAGGTTTATTTTACCAAGCTGATGCTAATAATTACTTTACAATAGTTTTAAAAACTGTTTTATAATTCAGGAAACTGCTAAAATAAGGAAGGGAGACTAACAGTAATGCTCTCGTGTGCAAAAGAATATCTTATAAACTGTGTTCAGAGCAGATGTGTGTTGAGATAGTGCGGTTCACAATACGCATGTAAAGCAGCACTTCACTGTGGCATCGTGTCTCTATACAGCAACTCTAGCAGGATTTAATCACTCAGTTGATCAGGACAGAGGAAGTTAATAACCACAGGAGGAGCTGATGATGATTAAAGGAGGAGCTGTAACTATATGTGGCCTGGTATGTGAGTTAGTGACAACACCGGACACAGGATGAAAAATCTATACTTGAAACTGTGCAGCGTTAATTATGGAAAATTTGGGAAATTAGAGTAGAAAAGCTTGTGTACAGTGATTGTAATCATTAAAGTTTGTTTCTCACATCAAAATGAGTCTTTCTATCTCTCTTGTTCTCAGTCACAACATTATACAAATCAAATACAAAAACTGGCTAACATAGACAACGGTAGCAGCCTCTCATTCTAGACAAATAATGATAACATTTATCAGCACAGAAGACCAAATAAAGCTGCTTATGTTACATGAAAAATACAGGGAAATGAAATTATTTACAAAACAGAAACCGCATGACACACACACACACACACATCAAGAATCAGTGTACGAGTCTCAACAACAGCGACAATCAACAAAATATTCAGATAAACAAATCATCTTGGACCATCACAAAACAAGCTACTAAACAAATCACAAGAACTACAGCAACAAATGAAAATCATTTGAGACATTTCATCTGCATAATTTATTCATGCCGCAATGCATGCTGGGAGTCTTTGATTGGTGGTTGCCATCAAATCATTCACAGACATAATCATAATCTGTTTAAATTAAACATTGCCCTTACCTTTCAGATTAGGGATGTCTGATGTCGATTCAGGGTCCTCGGCGGAGCACACACACACACCCGCGCACAGACACACACACGCGCACACACACGGCGGAGCCTCGAACCAGATCAATCTGGAGTTCGAATGCACTGGGCGATCGCTAGCATTAATATTTCATTACTAAATTCATGAAATAATAATAGGGAAAATTACTCTGAGACTTGTTTAACAAGTTTTACGAATCACCACAACATGACTTTGTTTTATTAAAAAGATTCAGAATATTAAACACATGAGAGTCTTCACCCGAGTTGTGGACCCGAAAAAACCCTCTTTTTTGGGCCGCCTTCTATCTATGGGCTGTCATCTTAGTACAGTTAATTCCCTTATAAGGTAAAGCTTGGGACTTATCCGAGTCCCTTCACTAACATAAGCTTGTGAAAGCAAATTTTCAGATTATCTACAGATCTTATCACCCTTATCTTATGCAGCACACACACCAAAAGCTCTGGAAAGTTCCCCTGTTCCAGCCCCTTTGACCTCTCTTCGGCTTCACACCTTTTCTATCTGTGAATCAAGAGATGCTCCAAGTTCTCTTCAAAAACACATGTGGTTTTAACACCCTTACACATGTCATGTAGCGATAGCTACACACACACACTCTCTTCCTATGACCCTTAAAGGGATAGTTCACCCAAAAATGAAAATTCTGTCATCATTTACTCTCCCTCAAGTTGTTCCAAACCTGTATGACTTTCTTTCTTCTGCTGAACACAAAAGATGATATTTTGAAGAAAGTCGGTAACCAAACGACTGATGGACCCCATTGACTTCCATAGTAGGAAAAAAATATATACTATGTATGTCAGTGGGGACCAGCAACTGTTTAATTACCAACCTTCTTTAAAATATCATCTTTTGTGTTTAGCAGAAGAAAGGAAATCATACAGGTTTGGAACAACTTGAGGGAGAGTAAATGAGGACAGAATTTTAATTTTTGGGTGAACTATCCCTTTAAGTTCGCAGGCCAAGCTCAAACTAGGCTTTAGGTTGAGCTCGCCCTGCAAATTCAACACATCTTCATTTGAACATTTTATTACATTTCAACCATAAAACTGTATTAGTTGTGTGCAAAGCAGCTGGTATTTGTATCTGTATCTGTATTTGTATTTGTTGAAGGGGGAAAAGTATTTGTATTTGTAATCGAGTAAAATTCAAAGTAGGCGTAAAAATCCATTTTTTTTTTGCATTACACTTCTAATTACCCAGCAAACACAGAACGTTGGCGCAACGTACCTGACCTTCTAACAACGTTTTAACAACATGGCCAAAAGGTTGCTATAACTACGTTGTGTGGTGAAGGTTGTTACAGCGTTGTCACAACGTTGACATTGAACCACCGTTCAGGGCCATTGCTTAAGGTTGTGCCTAGGGTGACTGGACAACCACTGGACTACATAATGTACTCGTCACTGCCCTGAAGCGCGAAAATCAGCCTTTTAAATCCCAACCACCTGTTGGGCTCATTGTGTTGTCTCGTTCTTCATCGAGCAAGGATACGTGAGTATTGCGTTTAGCCTACCTCAGCTATCAAACACAACCTACAACTTTAATTTCTAATGTGATTAATGTAGCCTCGCTTGCACTGTTTAGTTTTTCATTCGATTTTTCCGCTATTTAGTCTCATTCGTTTCTTTGCTCCTCTATCGTCCGTCTTTCGGCTACTGTCTACCATACAGACCCGGTTTTGTTCATTAAATGTTCTGATCTGCCTTTGCTTTTTATGTTTTATTTATTATACTTAAAATAAATTTGTATATTCGTTTTTTCTTTATTTTTCACAAATGTATTACTTTTGGAAGTGCAAAATGATGCAGTTTTAATAAAGTTGAATTAACGAAACCTGTCATTTTTACTCTTCGAAGAGTTTGATCAAAGTGTACACTTGCAGGTGTTGATAGCCCCATTAAATAATAATATAGGTAAACAATAAACGATAAAAAGTATATAATTATCTAACAAAATTCTAAATGGGGGATATAGCAGCATATAAAAATATTGCCAGAACGTCGTCTCTCAGTTGCTGAATGTCGCGCAACAACGTTGCTACAGCCCTGTCGTGTCTTACAATTCTACATTGTTACAATGTTGCCAGCACGTAGACAGCGACGTTGCCATAGCAGAAATGCAACGCGCCAGAGACGTTGCCACAACGTAAATGTGTTTGCTGGGAATTTACGTCATAGTGTAAGTATTCTTTAATTATATCCATTATAATTAGGGTTGGGAATCGTAAGAAATTTTCCGGTTCCGGTTCCGATTCCGGTTCCGCCAAACGATTCCGGTTCCGGTTCCGGTTCCCATTCAATAAAAATTATTAAAACAACTAATAAAAAAATAGTAGTAAGTGAAAAATCCACAATCCTTTTTGTGTTTATTTCTTATACTTGTCAAATGAGTTTAACAGACTGGTAATGTCAACAAATTCAACATATTATTAAGCAATTTTTGCAAAAAAATAATATTTTTTCTGAAGGAAAATAAAAATGTCTGCATTCTCTAGAATAATTTGGGACCTCTCCTAGCTTATTGTATTTCCAGCAGTGGAGAATACCCTCTCAGAACGGGGTAGAATATGCTTGAATGTAAGATGTGTGTAGAACAGATTATTTTTAAAATCGTTGTGAATGATTGATTCATAAAGACTTTACTTGTTTCATTACTGGATAAATCAGCGCTCTAGCAGTTAATAAACAGAACTGCATGCGTCTTGGGGAAGAACATTGTAGCCGGAGCTACTTCTCTCTATTTATGTCTATGGCGAGTCACGCAGGCACTGTGCTCCTCCGCAGCGGCTGCGATTCGCCAGTCTAAAGTATAGTCCGAGTATAAACGCTTATTGCAGGCTTAACGTAGTAATTCAGGATAAGACAAAAACACGGTTTGAAAAAAAGGCATTCATGATGCACTCGCTCATTCTATACATTTTGTAAATTCTGAACACAAATAAGTTACGGACTGCGTCTTTATGAATGTTTTGAAGCATCAGATGTAATCGATACACTCGTTATCTGAAGGCAGCGGCTTTCAAAAGGTGATTTACAATATTTTGGTTGCTACCGTAGACATCAGTGTTTATACTCGAATTATAAACTTTTATCTCAGTACTTCTGTGATCATTTGAATATTTGTAACAGAAATATCGATACTGTGTGATTGTAAAGCCGTTTCATATTGACAACTGCTGTCTCTGGGTCAACAACAGCGCAAACAGATTTGAATGTTCAGGGGTGAGGTTTTTGTAATTTAGGAATAAGATCACGTGGGTGTTTGAATCGAGATCTTTTAAAGATTAATCGTGCAGCTCTGACTGTCTTTAATTCTCTCTCTCTCTCTCGCTCTCTCTATGCGTTGATATTTGACGCAAAACGTATTTGAGTAGCGCGGCTTTTCAGTGCATTCATTACTATTTTAATATGAGGTGAGACGTCGCTATTAAAGGATAAGCTTCCAGCACTTCCCCCACCAGAACCGTTTTCGGAACCGAAACCTAGGAATTTCACACGGTTCCGGTATTTTTTCAAAAACAGTACCGGTTCTGGATAAGAACCGGTTCTCGGTTCCCAACCCTAATTATAATTATTATGGATTTGCAATATTGGTTGATGTTTTTCCATAAATCCAGCAATGAACATGTAACAAGGAACGTCCTGAAAAGAAAAGAAAATAACATAACAGCCATTACCTCATCCATGGTTAAACCATTAGCGTAGCCAGGAATCACAATGTAGGTGAGCCCAGAGAAAATCAGGTGGGCACAGCCTAAAATGCATCTGTTATCAAAATAGGCCAACACAACTACACCTGCATGAATACACCACAGTTTAAGTTTGTTTCTAGTCAAATTGACTTTTTCCTTACTACCAACAGAACTCCAGGGATCTCAGCCTCCCTTCTTTGGGAGACTTTGAAAGCATACATTAGAAGTGAAATTATTTCATACAGCAGCTATGAGAACAAACAAAGGAAAAAAAATTAAAGGAATTGAGGTTACGAATCTCCCAGCTTGGTAATATTTATGCTTCCTCCCCATCCCCTAACATATATAAGGATCATCTCTCTCTTCAGGCTGAGTTTGATGTTCTTTCTACTAAAGAGGTTGAGGAGCTCTTATTTAAGGCTAAATATTGTTATTATGAATCTGGGGATAAGGCGACCAAACTTTTGGCCCATCAGCTTCGACAGGCTTCCTCTTCTCAGCAGATTCCACAAATTCATACTCCTTCTGGCGTCACAGCCGATCCTAAAACAATTAATGATCAGTTTAAACGGTTTTACTCCTCTCTATATACTTCTGAGGTTGGGTCTGATCTGTCAGTCCTGGATAGTTTTTTTGACTCACTGGAGTTGGTTAGGGTAGATGCTGATACTGCTGTGCAGTTAGAGGGCCCAATCACCATAGATGACCTTAAACGGGCAACATTTTCTATGCAGTCTGGAAAATGTCCAGGCCCGGACGGTTTTCCGACCAAGGTTTACAAAACCTTTTTTGACAAATTAGCACCAGTTTTGATAGAAATGTTCAATGAATCTCTTACTCTTTCTAAATTACCTCAGACTCTAAATCAGGCCTCCATATCATTACTCTTAAAAAAGAATAAGGACTTTTATCTGTCGATGTAAAACTTCTGTCCAAATTATTAGCTCTGCGACTGGAATCAGTTTTGCCTTTGATAATCTCTCCTGATCAGACAGGTTTTGTCCAGAACAGACATGGGTTCTTTAATCTCAGACGACTTTTCAATGTTGTTTATAATCCTTCTACGTTAATGGGGCCGGAAGCCGTAATCTCATTAGACGCCGAGAAGGCTTTTGACAGAGTGGAGTGGAACTCAATTTTTTACGCTTTGGAGAAATTTGGTTTTGGTCAGGAGTTCATTTCTTGGATTAAGTTGCTCTATTCATCTCTTGTGGCTTCAGTCAGAACTAATGACACCCATTCAGATTATTTCCCTTTGCACCGCTCCACTCGTCAGGGCTGTCCTCTGAGTCCTCTTTTATTTGCTGTTGCTATTGAACCTCTGGCTATTGCGCTTCGTTCAGAGCCACGCATCACTGGAATAACAAGATATGGTCTTGAACAGAAGGTCTCCCTCTATGCCGATGACTTATTACTATATGTGTCCAATCTCTCTGTCTCAGTTCCAGCTGCCCTTGACATCCTTAGTTCATTTGGTCAGATTTCATAATTGTTCCATTTGGCTTTAAATACCTTGGTATTCAGATTAGAGACCGATTTGAAGATTTGTTTGATTATAATTTTGCCCCTTTGTTATATCAGATACGGATGGACTTTCCCTTGTGGCCAGGGTTAATTCGGTTAAGATGAATATTCTCCCCAAATTGTCTTATCTCTTCCAGTGCATACCTGTCTTTCTCCCTCAGTCTTTTTTTCACAAATTAGACAAATCAATCACCGAGTTTATATGGAGCAGGAAGGTCCCTCGTATGCGAAAGGAGCTGTTGCAGAGACCTAAGACCCTTGGGGGCTTGGCCCTTCCTAACTTGAGGTTTTATTACTAGGCTTCCATCCTTAGAGTAATTCAGCTTTGGATTTCTCTGGAGGGGGCACCAGTTCCTCCTACATGATTGAGTATGGAGATGTTTTCTGTTAAACCTGCTTCGTTGACTGCTCTCATCCACGCTCCTCTTAGCTTTTCTCCCTCCCCTTTTTGCAATAATATTTTAGTGGTCTGACTATGGCATCAAGGCATTTAGGGACTTGTATATTGCTGGTACATTTGCATCCTCCCAGCAACTCTCCGAGAAATTCCATTTGCCTAGACAGCATTTTTTTAGATATCTTCAAGTTTGTAGTTTCATCCGCAATCTTAGCCCCAATTTCCCAAATCTCCCAGCGGTCTCTCTAATTGACTCCTTATTAACCCCATTGCCTACCATTAAGGGTGCTATTTCACGTTTATACAATCTTATCTATTCTTTGCAGCTTACCCCGCAGCATTAAATTAAAACCCAATGGAAGGAGGATCTAGGGGAGGGGATCTCGGAGGAGCTGTGGGATGCCATTTTGCGTCGGGTTCACTCCTCATCTATTTGTGCTAGACATGGTCTGACCCAGTGCAAAATTCTATATAAATATATATAAATATTTATAAATAAATAAAAGTTTACCTCTTAGTGTGTGTGTGTGTGTGTGTGTGTGTGTGTGCGCATGTGCGTGTGCGTGTAGCAGAGACTGTGTGCGTCAGAGAGAGCTTACACTGATATTGATGTTGGTCTCGGTTCGGGTCGGGTTCGGGCTGATAAATTGCAGACGTTGTCGGGCTGGGGCCGGGTTAGGGCTTGAACACCACTAGCCAAGGCCGGGTTAGGGCTTGAGAAAACTATGCGAGTTGGATTGAGTTTGTGTGTGTGTGTGTGAGTGTTTGCCACATTGAGAATGGATCACCCCTTCATTTGTGTGTATGTATGATATGCATTGTTTTGGAACTATTGATTTTTTTTGACAAATGTATATTTTTTTTAAATGCTCTGAATTACAGTTTTTCCCATTCATTAGGGTTAGGGTTAGGGTTAGGGTCACACCATTTCTGTCCACGAAGGCTAGATTAAGGAGTTTTTTTTCCACCCACTTAACATTGTAGAATCAAGTCAATTTTTCTTGTGTGTGTTCAGGTGGCAAACTTAGGAAAAGTAGCCAAGTCTTGTACCGCTCAGATTAATTTTGCCCACATTTGTCCCTAATATGGTTTTAATTGGACATTTGAAATTTCAGTGAAACTTAAGGTGTGTGAAAACCCCGTACACGTCCATACACTTGAGATGCACAGAGATGATCAGATACAGGACATTTCTGATTACACACACTAGATGTGTTCAGAGATGTCCAGTATACCAGCAATTGCTGATGTTGTAATGTTTAAATCCTGGTAAGCATGAGGCCAAGAAAGTTCTCAGTTCTTATAGATTTATTAAAATCCTAAATCAATCCAACAGTGCCAGATGTTACATAATGGTCAGCATGTACAACACACTTCAACTCTTACTCTACACTTTTTATAGGTGACAACATGTGGACTACAGCGCCAACTCCTTACTGATACACAAACACTACATTCTCCCATTACTTAAAGGATAATTCCGGTATTCAGCACTTTGAGTCTCTTTTCTGGTTTGTTTTGGATGAACTAGAGTGGTGGACACATAAATGTTGAGGATGGGTCCTTTCTCGACTCTTTGACTCGTTTTGAATCGCCTTTGACCGCTTCAGAGCGGCTGTCTATGGGCATGCATGAACATGTCTTAAAACAGCCCTTAACGTTTGTTTTCAAAACTGTTCAACTCACCGAGTGGTTAGTGGTGTTCGTTGATGATTAAAAACAAATATATCGGCACAATGTATGATTTCAATCCGTGTTATTTGCTATAGTGGAACTATTTTTTCAGATACCTCACAACCATGTATAAACTTCCGCTCGATATTTGAGTCTGAAGCGCAGTAATATCAACGAGCAATGAGTCCTCCAACAGAAATCAATGGGATTTTACAAAATGCCAAATAAAACACGACAGAAACTGTATTTCGCTATGCTACTTGTTTTGGAACATCAACATCATTACATAAATATATAAATCATAGAGGTTGAAGATGGCGCCGGTGTGTGCGGCTTGCCGTCTACCCATTGCATTACTTGTTATGTTTTTTATTGACAGCCAGATATCAATATCTCAATATTTTCAAACCACCCAAAACCACTCAAAACCAGGACCAGACCCCTCCAAAACCACTAAAACCTAACCCAAACCATCCAAAACCACTCAAAACCAGGACCAGACCCCTCCAAAACCACTAAAACCTAACCCAAACCACCCAAAACCAGGACCAGACCCCTCCAAAACTACTAAAACCTAACCCAAACCACCCAAAACCAGGACCAGACCCCTCCAAAACCACTAAAACCTAACCCAAACCACTCAAAACCAGGACCAGACCCCTCCAAAACCACTAAAACCTAACCCAAACCACCCAAAACCAGGACCAGACCCCTCCAAAACCACTAAAACCTAACCCAAACCACTCAAAACCAGGACCAGACCCCTCCAAAACCACTAAAACATAACCCAAACCATCCAAAACCACTCAAAACCAGGACCAGACCCCTCCAAAACCACTAAAACCTAACCCAAACCACTCAAAACCACTCAAAACCAGGACCAGACCCCTCCAAAACCACTAAAACCTAACCCAAACCACTCAAAACCAGGACCAGACCCCTCCAAAACCACTAAAACCTAACCCAAACCACTCAAAACCACTCAAAACCAGGACCAGACCCCTCCAAAACCACTAAAACCTAACCCAAACCACTCAAAACCACTCAAAACCAGGACCAGACCCCTCCAAAACCACTAAAACCTAGAATTTCAGGGTCCTACAACATTCCGTCTCCTTATGGATGTGTGACCATTTTGTTATTTTTTTTAACACTAAAACATGTATTAACCCACCTCTACTGTACTAAGCACACTCAACTGGACACGTTCCACTAATTTTCAAGTGATTTCAGTGGTTAATAAAAAATTAACATGAATTAAAAATATATAATGAAGTAAACTACTTATTATGATTTAATCAATGGAAAAGCACAAATTATAATATTATAAAATAAAAGAAAATATTTCAAAAAATTCAAAATGTTATAAATGCATGAATGTTATATTTATATATATTTTATAATTATATGTTATTTTCATAAGTGTTTGAAACACGTATAATAAATAACTTTTGCTTGCCCACTAGAGGGAGACACAACATAAGGATGGAAACTATGAATGGCATTAATCTCACTGATCTAGTTCATTTTTATAACTTATGGTGTACTGACAGAATTGTTTTATACAATTAGTGTACATAGAATCTGTGAAATGCTTATGGATTATTAAATGTTATAACATATATATATATATATACACATATGTTATATTTATAAGTATTTATACCATATATGGTGCACTTATTATAAATGTTGTAAACACTGATTTATTTTTCACACAGGTATAGGATTCACACAGGTAAAGTAATCAACAGGTTTATTTGCAGAAGTATGTGATCGCAGCGATGGAAGCAGGAGAGTAACTGATGAATACAGTGTTCAGGATAGATGTCTGTTCTGAAATGGAGATCGAGGCAATGACTGAAGACGGATGAAGGAAGCAGAGATGACTGAAGACAAGTTGTTCAGGTAGGTATCGTGCAGGTAAGGAGTCAGGTAAGTGCATGCAGGTGAGGGCCAGAGAAAATGATGGGAAATGTAGTGAGGAGGTGGTGACTAGCTGGTGACCGTGACAAAGTGCACCATAAGTGAGTAAAAACCCTCACCATTTATCCGGGCTTGGGACCGGCACTGACATCGCACTACTTTGTGTAATGTCAGAGGCTGAGGGGTTGGATTTTTTAGTTTTTTTTTCGTTTTTTGTTTTTATTATTATTATTTTTTTAACACGAGCCCATCATATTATCACTATAGAAAAGTTTGGTAGTAAATTAAATATAAATAAATAAAAATGTAACTTTAAAAATAAATATTTTTGTAAAAATTAAACATAAATACACATACTACCACTAAAAACATTTTTAAAAAAATACACAACTACAAAATATGGGCTAACTTTACATATAAAAGAGTGAAGTGAACTTTTGAACAAAAGAAATGGACTGGGGCGTACTCGTCCAGCCACTCGAGACCTAACCCCTCCCCACGGCACGATTTACGACTCACCCCACAGTCAAATACTCCTGATCAACAATCTAAGATTGTGTACAGATCCAAATGACTTAAACAAAGCAATCCAGCGATAGCATTGTAAACTTCCAACAAAATCAGATATAACTAGTTCAATGAGTGGAGCATGTTACTTTTCTAAATCGGATCCTCATCCGGGTTTTATCAGATAGTGCTAGACGAGGAAAGCGCAAAGCTATGCACCTTTAACACGCCATTTGGAAGGCATTGTTTCCTAAGGTTAGCGTTTGGCATCAGCTCAGCCCCAGAAGTATTCCCCAGAACCGAGCAGCAGCTTTCCGACGGGATCGAAGGAGTAGGAGTTGATGATGTAGTAGTATGGGGCCGCACTAAGGAAGAGCACGATGCAAGACTTCGCAGGGTCCTAAATCAAGCACAAAGAACAGGGTTAAAACTGAATAAAAAGAAGTGTCAGTTTGGTGTAAGAGAAATCACATATCTTGGAGAGAGACTGTCTGAATAAGGGGTACAGCCGGACAGAGAACAAATCCAGGTAATTGAGGAAATGCCGGAACCAAGAGACGAGAAAGACCTGCAGAGAGCCTTAGGGTTAGTAAACTACCTGGGGAAATTTGTTCCAAATCTGTCAGCAAACACAAGGTCATTAAGAAGCCTGTGTGAATCAAACACTGAGTGGCAGTGGAAAAGGGAGCATGTTGAAGAGTGGTTGTGGTTGAAGAGCAGTTTGACTAAAGAACCTGTTCTAAAATTCTACGACCTGGATAAGCCACTAAAAGTCTCTACAGATGCATCGAAATCGGGTTTAGGAGCCGTTTTACTCCAGCAACATGACACCGAGTGGTATCCAGTCGCATATGCATCCCGCACTATGACATCTGTGGGAAGAAAGTATGCGCAAATAGAAAAAGAGACTCTAGGTGCAGTGTTTGGCTGTGAGAGATTACATGAGTATGTTTACGGAAGACCAGTCATCCTAGAGACAGATCATAAGCCTCTCATAGCAATATCAAAGAAACCACTTGGAGAAGTGCCACCGCGCATACAAAGACTAATGCTTCGTCTACAGAAGTATGATCTGGCATTTGAATTTAAACCAGGCAAGCACTTAATAGTGGCAGACACCCTGAGCAGGGCTAGCTTGAGTAATAACACAAGCACTACGGAAGAAGATGTGCAGATTCACGTGGACTCTATCAAAGCACAGATGCCAGTGTCAGCTGCAAAGTGGGCTGATATAGCCAATGAAACCATGAAAGATGAACATTTGAGGAGAGTGATAGAAATAATCCACATGCCGGGGGAAGGAGTGTTGGATAACCCATACCAACACTTTAAAGATGAACTGTCGGTGCTAGATGGAGTTCTGCTAAAAGGAACAAAGATTGTCGTGCCTATGTCCATGAGAAAACAGATGTTAAAACTTGTGCATGAGGAACCAAGGAGAAAGGTTGGAATGAATTTATTTCAACTGAAAGACAAAGACTACTTGTTGCTCATGGACTATCATCCCAATTACCCAGAATTTGTGAGGCTGTCAAACACAACAGCAGAGCAAGTGGTTGTGCAAACAAAAGCCATATTTGCACGTCACGGTATTCCAATAACTGTAATAAGCGACAATGGACCACAATTCAAAAGTCAGAGCTTTAAGGACTTTGCAAGAAATTATGGCTTTGAACATTTAACATCAAGTCCCCTTTACCCGCAATCCAATGGCTTAGCGGAGAAAGGAGTGCAGATCATGAAACGCCTGCTAGAAAAAGCCGCTGAGACAGGTGAAGATCCATACCTGGCTGTTCTTAACTACAGAGCATTGGAGAATGGCCTTTCACCGGCGGAAATGCTCATGAATAGGAAACTGCGGACAAAGCTTCCATCAGCGAAGCATCACAAGGTACAGAGTACACTGAACTCTGCGAATGAGAGGCAGGCGAGGCATTACAACAGAACAGCCACACCGCTGAGTCCACTAGCTCAGGAAGAAGTAGTGCGGGTGAGATGTGATGGACTGTGTGAGAGACTACACCCAGGTCATACGAAGTGTTGACAGAACATGGAAAGATAATGAGGCGGAGCAGAAGACTCCTGCTGAAAGTGCCTCAGAGAGACATAAGAATCAAGGAAAGTGACTCACATGACCTGGAAATCTCAAAGCAATGTGAACAATCAAAATGGCAAGGCAAGTTATCAGAGACTGTTAAAGAGAAAGACGTTGAGACTCAGACAGAACATCCAAAAAGACAAATTAAAAGACCACAAAGACTGATAGGAGAAATGTGAAGATGTGTTCAGATAACAGATAAAGGTTTTTTTGTGTGTAAAACCAGGGTAAGCAGAGATTATAAGGGAAGAATTTTGTTAAAGTTTCACATTTAAGTGGAGACAACTAATAATTGTAAATGGTGGAATATAAAGAGTTATTTGTATTATTTTGAAGGAGGATCAAAATATTGTTTGTGTATGAAGTTAAAAAAAGGGAAGATGTATTGATATGTGTTCCATGCTAACTGGGCCACTAGATGGCAGTATAAAGCGGCAGTAAGCCAAGTTCAACACTGTGTGTTATTGAACAGAATAAAAGCGTTCTGATAACAGTACTCGGTGAGTGAGCCTCGTCAATACAATTAGGATACTTTAATATCTCTATTAAGTTCACCACCATTCATTTCAGTTTATAGGCTGTCAGATGAGACCAAACATGGCATAGTTACATATTATAGCACACTAGTACTGTAAATAAACAGCATGTAGTTGAAAGCATATGTCCTGTAAAGCAAATGGTACAGAAGTGTGATTGAGGCGCAAACGACTCCGTCTCTCCCGACAGAACCATCCTGTGCCTGGAGTGTCCCAGCAGTCCTCGATCCGCATATTGATGAAATCCCTGCACTAGATAGGCATTAGCATACTGTGATGATGAAGGCCATTGTGCCACGCTTAATTCACATGTATACCTTTAAAAGGCTTTTTGAAGCACTAGGGCAGTAAAGAGTCCTGCCCATATTTGCTCAGCCCTACACTCCCATCCTACTTAATGCAACTGTAATAGTAGGGATGCTCAGTTTAAGTGATTCTTTAGCCATTTTATCAGATCTTTCATTTCCTGGTATATCAGCATGTGCTGGTACCCAAACAAATTTAATTATTGTTCCAGCTTGCCTTAATCTATACATAATATTCGATATTTCTATATAGATATCATATCTAACTGTTTGATATGTTTGTAGGCTTATAAGTGATGCCATTGAATCTGAACAAATCACAACTTTATTTGGCATCACTTCTTCCACCCAACTAAGTGCCATCTGAACTGCCACCAATTCTGCGGTATACACTGAAGTCCCATCTGTTAATCTCCCATATTTTCCTATTTTAAACTCTGGAACATTAAATGCTGATCCAGTACGACCTATCTCTGGATTTTTTGATCCATTTGTGTATGTTGGAAGAAATGCATAATAAACTGTTCTGATATATTCAATTGTATAGCTCTTAATGTCAATTTGTCCTTTTTTAACACTCTCATGAGTTTGTTAATAAACTTCAGGTTGGCTAATAAACCAGGGGGGTATTGGGGAAATGGTTACCGTTAATGAAAATGATATATTATTTAGTGACATTCCTGTAGCCCATTCCTTTGCTTTCCATGCAAAACCTGTTCCTGTTAAGTTTATTGTCTCCCAACTCCCCTCTATTATTGCTTTTGTAAAATGTTCCTGTGTATGCCCTTGTAAATTGATCCAGTAAGCAACAGATCATTTGTGGCGTCTTATTTCTAATGGGGACTCTCCTGTTTCCACTTGCATTGCTGAGATTGGAGTGGTTTTAATTGCTCCTGTGATACATCTCAAAGCTCGTGCTTGAATTAAATCTAACCTTTTTAGCATACTAGTTGATGCAGATCCATATATAATGCATCCATAATCCAAAACGAATCGTAAGAGAGCACAGTAAATGTTGATCACAGATTGTTTATCAGTCCCCCGTTCTTGGCCTACTATACATCTCATCAGATTTAGTACTTTGCTGCATTTCTCTTCAATATATTTGACATGAATTTTCTCTTCAATATATTTGACATGAATTTTCTATGTTAATTTGGAGTCAAACCATGAACCTAAATATTTAAAATTGGATACCCTTTCTAGTGGCTGTTTATATAAATAAAGTTTAATATTTTCTGCAATCCTCTTTTTAGTAAAAAACTGACAACACGTTTTGGATATAGAGAATCTAAATCCCCATTCCACTGACCATTTCTCTACAATCTCAATTGCTTCTTGAATTTTTTGCACTATTTAAAATTTTTCCCCTCTTCCACAATGGAGAGGGGAATGTCACTTGCTAGAAGCTTCGTATGGTGGCCTGGAATAGATCAGCAGATCGAGCAGCTCGCCATGCATTGTTCAGGATGTCAACATGTGCAAAAGATGCCAAAGACTGCCCCGCTACATCCTTGGGAGTGGCCAGCGTTACCGTGGCAAAGGATCCATGTTGACTTTGCGGGTCCTTTCATGGGCACCACATTCTTGGTTGTGGTCGATGCGAACTGTGACTGTTCTGAGAGAACTTTTTGCAAGAACTGGTGTACCAGAACAGCTGGTGAGTGACAATGGTCCCCAGTTTATATCTGAGGAATTCCAGATCTCCTTAAAGAACAATGGAATCAAACATGTGACCTCAGCGCCCTACCATACAGCTACAAATGGCTTAGCTGAGAGATTTGTGCAAAGCTTGAAGAATGCACTATGGGCCATGACATGTGAAAAGATCACACTGAACCAGAAGCTACACAATTTCTTGTTTGCATATCGAAATGCAACTCATGTCACCACAAATCGAACACCTGCCATGTTGTTCCTTGGTAGACCTTTACGTTCAAGGCTGGATTTGTTGAAACCTAATCTGAGGAGGACCGTACACGACAGACAGATAAAGCAATCACAAGGAGGGGAAAAAACGAGAGAGTTGGAAATAGGAGAGAGTGTGCTTGCTAGGAACTACAGAGGAGATCACAAATGGACACCTGCAAAGGTCAAAGAAAGAACACGACCACTCTCATATACAGTTGAGATTGCACCAGATACTATCTGGAGACGACACATTGATCAGTTGAGAAGATCAAATGTTCCTCTGGAAAGTGTTCCCTCGAGTGTTCCATTCACCACTACTGATACTGTTTCCAGTGGAAGTGATACAACAACACTTCAAGATGGCACTGTATCTTCCAGTGAAGTGCCACAAGCACTAACTCCAACTTGTGAAGAGAAACGTTACCCTACCCGTGTACGGAAACCACCAACCCGTCTGGATTTATAAAAAGGAACCCGGAGTGGGACATTATAGTCATACAGTAGCATAAGTTTGTTCCTTTTGAAAAAAAAGTTTTGCTAACAGAGAAATATTGTTTGTTAAGATTTTCTTATCTAGGGGGGGAGGAAGTGTAGTGTATTGAGTAGGGCCCTGTCCCAAATGGCACACTCCGGACTTGTGGACTTCCTCAGAGTCCACACTTTGGTGACGTCATGTAGTGCAGACCTATAGGGCCCTTGGCGCGAGTCCACGAGGGCGCATTGAGAGGTATTTTTGGGACAGACTCGATCGGCACGCCGGAAATAACGGCCTGGTTGTTGTTGGACAGGAGAAATCACATTTTTGCACTACGACGTCTTATCTGCATGTCCACTACACATCCTAATTTTACAGTTCTATATTTTGATATTGTGCATATCACCTGGGCATTAAACAATAGATATATCATGCTTATTTAAATGATGTATACAGTTGTACATAATAATACATATGTTCCATTTGAACTAAGATTACAATTTTAAAACATAATTTAAACATAATTTCAATTAGTAGTTTCAATATTCATACTGTTTAAATATATGACTCAGTAAAGCCCTGCCATTCGGTTCTATTTATTTAATGAATCATAATGCGATCGTATTATTAAACACGCTATTATTATGTTTGAGACATCAACCACTGGTCGATGACCATAATGTTTGTATAAACTGTAGGTAACAACTGGTAAAATGTACATTTAGGTCATAAAAACCGTAATATTTTCTTCTCAGACTTATGTCAACAATTATCCGTAAACGAAATCTCCTCCCATCCGTTGTCTGATTGGCCTTTCGCAAGGATTCCTGGGTAGTTAAAGTGCGTGAAGCCTGCTTCTATGCGGGCTTCGTGGAAGACCGCTTCAAGGGTGTAAAGGGGGCGCTGCTGAGCACACTTCAGAGCGTTAAAGTGCTGAATGGGACAGCCTACGGACTCGTAGACTCAGCGAGCACGCGCAATTCAAGTCCACGAGACCGAAAGTCCGCATGAAGTGCGCCATTTGGGACAGGGCCTAGAATGCACTCAGAGTAAACTCAGGAATAAGCACTGCTTGGCCACTCTAGATTAACTCGGGGTTAGATATTGGTTGGCCAGTTAATTGTCCAAAAGAAAGCAGAAACATATGTGTTCACAAAGTTGTTCATTCTGATATCACACAGTAAAAAGAAAAGAAGAATTGCCCATCGTTGTCTCGACTCTGATTTGTGTTAGACAAACACAACAGTTTCATCTGGATTTAATAAATAAAGATGTAAATATAGTAGAAAATAGATAACACGGAGGCGCGGGCGAGTGAACTGGGGCCGGTTGCACCAGCTGTGCATAAGTTATAACTTAGCCTAGTTTTGACGTAAATGGACACTAAGTTACGATTTACGTACTTCTAAATATTTTTGCGTTGCACCATTAAACTTAGTTGAAGCGTAACTCTACGTATAAACTAAATATTTACGGCAGCCTCCGATCAGGAGTAACGGATGGAATAAAATATCAGACAGACTGAACTTCATCAATAAGCTCTTCTTTTACCTGACAGACTTCAATTCTTTAGACATATATGATTATGCTGACATTTACACTCGCTTACATTTTAAGAGAGAGAACATTATGTGAAAAGATTACTTTGTTAGCGGCTATCTTTAACACAAACCCATCCTAAACAGCACGCCGCTGTGTGCATCGGTCCATGTTGCATGTCAAATATCAGTCATAATCATTAAACGTAATTTCTTATGTTTTTTGTATCAATATTTATTGATTGATCCTTATTCATTTAATTTCAAATACAGTTTCTGAATGTTATTTACATATAAAACACTTAATGCTATTCATGATCAAGTATCGTATTTAATGGAAACTTATTTTTTACCGTTAGTAACGTGAGGCAAAAGAATGAAGGATAATCTGAAATTCACAGCATTTCAACACAACATCTGCTCACGTATTTGAAGGCTGCTATTGGATCATCGAGGCTAAACGTCATATTATGTGACTACGCATTACTTTCCATTAGCATGTATTGTTCTATAAATGTTTTCAGCGGCTAGTTTTAGTTTTGTTCCCAGAATGTTCTTTTAAAAGTTTGGAGAACATTCTTTAAAAACATTATTAAAATGTTTAGTAGTAACATTTTTATAACATTATTCTCTGACGTTCTTATAATGTTTTTAGCATGTAGTTTTATTTTTGTTCCCAGAATGTTCTTATAAATGTTCGGATAACATTTTTTTTAAAAACATTATTAAAATGTTTAGTAATAACGTTCTTATAACATTATTCTCTAACGTTCATAGAACGTTTTCAGCGGGTAGTTTTATTTTTGTTCCCAGAATGTTTTTTTAAATGTTTAGAGAACATTTTCTAAAAACATTATTAAAATGTTTAGTAATAACATTCTTATAACATTATTCTCTAACGTTCTTATAATGTTGTAAGCGGATAGTTTTATTTTTGTTCCTAGAATGTTCTTTTAAAATTTCGGATAACATTATTTAAAAACATTATTAAAATGTTTAGGTGTACCATTCTTACAACATTATTCTCTAACGTTCTTAGAAAGTTTTCAGGGGGTGTTTTTATTTTTGTTCCCAGAATGTTCTTTTAAAAGTTCAGATAACATTTTTTTTTACAACATTATAAAAATGTTTAATAATAATATTGTTAGAACATTATTTCTCCTAAAAGGTAGGATAACATTCTCTAAGAACACTCTAAAAATGTTTTGTGATGATGACCTTCTATAAATGTTTAATCATAACATTTTAAGAACATTATCCCTTTATTCTTATAAAGTTTTTAGCAGGAAGTTTTATTTTTATCCTTAGAACGTTCTTCTAAAAGTTAGGATAACATTCTCTAAAAATACTCTTAAAAATACTACTTAACATTCTTATAAATTTTTTAGTGGGAAGTTTTATTTTTGTTCCCAAAATGTTCTCTTAAACATAAAAAATGCTTAGCTATAACATTGTTAAAACATACAATTTTATTAATCTCTAAAATAAAACAAAAATCTAACAGGTTTATGAATGGCATTCACATAAATTTTTAGAAGTTCTGCGTACAGTAGATGCCCAACATTAAATGAAGAACTCAGTAAAGTCCAATGTGCAATCACACGTCTTGACTGCTGTTTGCTCAGAGCGCTCATCATCAGTCTTTGGTTGTCTTGGTTCTTGCAGAAAAAGAATAAAGTCATCTGCATTAATAGGTGTTCTACTGTTCTTCTCTTCTTCTTTTTCAGCTGCTATCCCAGTTAGCAGAATTGAGCTCCATTCTCTGTGTGCATGGTAGAGTTTTTCCTCATAGCCTATAAAAGAAGATCATGCAACAGTGTAAACAAAAAATAATACAAATACATATTACATATTAAGATCACAAGCAATATTGACTTTGAAAACTTTCAAAATTAGCCAGCCTAATTATTAATCATAAATTAATTAGATTAGTTTATTTAAAAGTATAAATATGATACCTTATGAGTATCTATTTTGTTTCTGTAATTTAAAACATATACTTAATCCATTATATACATGTTAAAGGGATACTCCACTTTTTTTGGAAATAGGCTCATTTTATAACTCCCCCAGAGTTAAACAGTTGAGTTTTACCGTTTTCTAATCCATTCAGCCGAGTTTCTGATATTTAGAAGAATGTCAGTAACCAGACAGTTTCTGGTCTCATTGACTTCCATAGTATATATTTTTTCCTACTATGGAAGTCAATGAGACCAGAAACTGTCTGGTTACTGACATTCTTCTAAATATCAGAAACTCGGCTGAATGGATTAGAAAACGGTAAAACTCAACTGTTTAACTCTGGGGGAGTTGTAAAATGAGCCTATTTCCAAAAAAAGTGGAGTATCCCTTTAATAACACAACTAGAGGCTAAATTATTTTAACAAAGTAGAAACTTGGCTTGAGAAGTGTGAACCTCGAACTCAGGTAGCCTTGAGCACAGCTGCAGCATGTCACAGCACTGCCCACGATGCTTTTGCTCTGATGTAACAGCTCATTTTCATCAGTTATATTGTCTATGGATTGTTACATTTCTTACAGATTTCTGCTTGTTTTAAATCAGATACAGATAAAGTAGTACTGCATTTGAGATAGAACAATTTCTAGTGTGATTTAATCATACCTGTGAATCGTCTCTTTGCTATTAGCTAAGCTGTAAGTTTTAGTTACTTCAAAAGCAGAAAGAAAAATATGCTATAACTTCTGTTTCTTATTGAGAAATCACAGGACAGTGTTGACACTAACTTTTTGTGCTCCAGAAAGTTTCTGTGTGCGCACAGTCTGCATGTTTAATGTGAGCTACTGTCTGTGCATATGAAAGCTTGTTTCCGCCATGGAATACAATTTTTAAAAAAGGTAATTGCGAATCACAATTCAAACTTTTTTTTCTCAGAAGTGCGAGATATAAACTCGCAATTGGCCGTTTGAAAGTCAGAATCACAGGATAAATTAGTAAAACCTGAGAAAAAAAAGCAATTCTGGCTTATTTTTTTTTGCTGTCTTTTCTATATGAGAACATTAATGCACTTCATCAATACAGCTGCTCTGAGAGTCACTTCAGCAGCATTTTAGCTTCATTTGAGAAAAACTATCATCATATCATAAAACACAGAGAAACTCAAAGGTCTACACGGCAATCCGTCAAATAAAAGTTTGGTTTAACCTTTGAAGAACGTTTTGCTTAAATCATTACATTTTAAATAATTGGTTATAGCAATTTAATTAAACCATTCAAATGGAATCAAGAAAACAAAAAAAAAATTAACTTTTGGGAGATGCGAGAGCGAAGTAGTCCAGTGATAATTAACAGGCAGCCATGGTTAATGCAATTTGCAAAGACCCGCCCCCTTTAGTTACTGTTGCTATGTCCAACAAGCCATGGCGCTCTCACGCCACACATCATGTTGTCACGCAATGAAAAATACATTGCGGATCACAGAAAAAACGCTGAAACGTTTAAACGCAGAGACAAGACAGAGCAGGTTACTTTTGATATGAAAGTTGAAACAAAGTCTCAACGTTTAATTTGTGTAATTTTTTTAGAAAAAAATATTTTTGGTAAAATAAAAATGTAAAAAATACCTGTCAATCAAACTCCCTCGAAGGGTGAATTCTGAGGGGAGTAAAAAAGACAGCTCACAATTCTGATATTTTCTTGCAATTGTGTGTTCTTGCCTCACAATTCTGAGAGAAAAAAAAAAACTGTAATTTTACTGATGGAAACAGACAGTAAAAAAAGTGGACTTCAAAGATTTCTTATTCTGTAGCTCCCTGTGGGATTTTTTTGACAAGTCCATAAAAATGCATCCATCCATGATAAAAGTACTCCACACGGCTCTGGCAGGTTAATAAAGGCGAAAGGTGAAGCGAAGTGATGCGTTCGTGTAAGAAACATATCCATATTTTATATTTTAGGGCTGGGAATCGATTAAAAAAAGTAACTGATTATTTACACAATTTGCTGTAATTAAATGCAATTAATTGCATTTCCCCCAAGCTTGTAATCATCAATATTTAAACTTAGAATAACCTAATTAAACAACAAAAAGGAAAAAAAGGAACAGAAAATAGCCCTGTATTAAAATAATATTAAACATCAATATATCAATATATTATTATTTTCAATAATCAATCAACATAATAAATTTAACAATTTATTATTATAATTTTTTTTTTACTAATTATCAAAATAAAACATAGTCCTACAAAGCTATTATTACAAGAGCATGTGATCAGAGCAGGTAATTTTACCATTGTTGTCAGCATGACTATACCAGCTCAGTAGGGCTATTTCACAGAAGTCTACTACTGAGAAATTTCACGTTATTTGACTTTGCTTTTCCAGTGCATGATCGGTACATGATTGGAGTGTTTGGGCCGTTAACGACAGAGCAGAACGCGCAGCGCAAACACGGAGCAGAACATTGAGCAAAGAGCTCAATGTTTGCTCAGTGTTGTGTGTGTGTGTCAGTGCGCCGACACACACACACGGAATGGAGAGCGCGGCGCGGAAAAGACCCGCTCATGAAAGCTGCGCGAGAATAAAACCTGATCGCCAAACACGGAGGGGCGGGACGGCATATTTTGCAGCCTTTTCCGCAACAGGAAGTCATTAAAATGAGGCAAAAAAAGTGCTGCGTTAATTGCATTTTTTTTATAAACTCGTTAAGCATCTCAAATTAATCGCGAAGATTAACGTGTTAATTCCCCCAGCCCTACCATATTTATAATTTTATCGACTTAAATAACTAGCTTCCAGCAGACAGCCATATGCAAGTCAAATTACGCCCAAAGAGTTAGTCAACGCATATGCACCTGCAAGGCTACGCATCACTACACTTCGGCCGCCATATGCGTCTATGCGTAGAAAAATGTGTCGTCCCAGTTTTTGATAAGCGACGCACCATTGTATGCAATACTATGCGTTGTTGGTGGGGGCAAAACTGCAAGTTGGCAATAAATTCAAGCTCCTCACACATTTCTCTTTATATGATTCTCTTTAATGATAATTTTTCTAAAAATCTCTGTGGAAAGAAAGTCAGATATAAATCTGGGACAGATATAAATCTGGCACGAGGGAGAAAAAAATAGATCATTTTTATTTTGGAGTGCATTGTGCCTTTAAAATTGACTACGGTTTTATAAAATGCAGTGGATACTTACTAGTGATGGACTTGTTTCTCTGTTGGTGCCTGTTCTGCTCCGTAAACATTGGTCCAATGCTTGATCTTAAGAAAATGTAAAAAGTGTGTTAATGTGTGTTAACAGACTATTGATCTGGGTGACATAGGACCATTTTTTATGTTTTTCTTAAGTGTTAGGCTATATAAATCTGGAGAACCCTTACTAACATTAACCATGGTTTTGCTACACTAACTAAATGGTAATAAATTATTGTAATCAATCCACCATAAAAATATTGTTTCTACACTTTACTATAATAAAAACCATGGTTAATTTAGCAAAGGACCCTGGGAACATGTCCTAAAAAGAACAGCTCATCCAAAAAATAGACTCTCTATCGTTATTTACCGGTACTCCATGTTGTTCCAAAACTGTATGAATTTATTTTGTATAACCTTAATTAAGATATCTTGAGAAATGACTTAACTGTTTTTTTGTTTTTTTCATAAAATGGGTTCCAATGTTGTTTTATTCCCAACATTCTTGTGTTTCAGAGAAGTAAGTCATACAGGTTTGAAAATAATTTCATTTTGAAAGGACATTTATGTTATGTATAAAGACACAATGTTCTCAGTTCCCTCATTGTAAAGCTCCTATGCTGAGGTTTATTTTATTTTATTTTTTCAAAAAGGTTGCAAGTAAAATGTTCTAATTGTGTTAACTCGTCACATTAGAAAAACGTTTTATAAAGAACATTCAACATCTCATCTCTCAATGATATCCTCAAAACATTTTCCTAATGTGACAGAGAGAATGTTCTTCTTTTGTTATTACGAAACATTGGGACAATGTTATATTGAGATCATTGTACAACTTTAACTTTGGCAACATTCCCAAAATATGCTCAAAATGTTGCAAGTAGAATGTTCTTCTTTTGTTATCATGAAACATTGGGACAATGTTAATGTGTGTTAACAGATTATTGATCTGGGTGACATAGGACCATTTTTTATGTTTTCCTTAAGTGTTATGCTATATAAATCTGGAGAACCCTTACTAACATTAACCATGGTTTTGCTACACTAACTAAATGGCAATAAATTATTGTAATCAATCCACCATAAAAACATTGTTTCTACACTTTACTATAATAAAAAACATGGTTAATTTAGCAAAGGACCCTGGGAACATGTCCTAAAAAGAACAGCTCATCCAAAAAATAGAGTTCTCTCGTTATTTACCAGTACTCCATGTTGTTTTAAAACTGTATAAATTTATTTTATACAACCTTAATTAAGATATCTTGAGAAATGACTTCGCAGTTTTGTTTTTTTCCATAAAATTGGTTCCAATGTTGTTTTATTCCAAACATTCTTGTGTTTCACAGAAGTCATACAGGTTTGAAAATAATTTCATTTTGAAAGGACATTTATGTTTGGGTCAGCTAGGCCCGTAAAAACTCATATCAAGAAGACAGGTACAATTTTGACTGGAGGGTTTGGACCAGTGTGCCTTTGAGCAGAGTTTACATGTTCTGCCTCTATTTCACGTGTATTTTACTCGTACTTTACTCGTATTTTACTCAATACTCACCGCAACTGAAGATCGTGTGGCTGGATAATTTATTCCCAAAATTCCTGGATAATGGGAAACACACACATACAGCAATATTATTAGCTATTTGTATTTACTTACTAAAAGAGACATAAAAAGCTTGCAAAATTTTACTCACCAGCTCAAAAACATATTATGATGATGACTCATTTTGACGGTAACGTTAGGCCGATATCCCGCGATCATTCAAAAGCCTAGTTTTCATAGTGTGGTTCGAGTTCCTCTCTGTATAAAGACACAATGTTCTCAGTTCACTCATTGTAAAGCTCAGACTATGCTGAGGTTTATTTTTAATTTATTTTTATCAAAAACTAACTTAGCTGACAATATTTAGCCTAACGTTACACATGCAGCCTGAAACATTGACATAATATCGATATTGCTCTAGTCGCATTTAAAATTAGCTTCTCAATTTAACACACTATATTTTGATGTAGCAGAATGTATTTTTATATAAAATAAAGTTATTTACCTTCCGCAGATTGCAATATGTCCGTTACACGTAGGCTACGTTGTTAAAATTCGTTGTCCATTTACATCCCGCAACTCGCTCAAAATAAAAATGTAACAGTACGATGCAAAATAATCCATGTTTTAAACAATGTAAAAGCCACAGAACCGAAGGAGGCTAGTACTGAAGATCCTCCCGAGCAGCAGCAGCGCGCACACACCATGGCACACACACACTCTCACTCTAACAGACGAATATTCAAACTTCAAACTTGACCAGTAAAAGGCGCGCATAGCTGCCATTGGCCAGATTCCTGGACGACAGTCTGAATAGCCAATCATGCTCAAAACAACTCAAAGAGACAGCCAATAATGTGGTAACATTGCAATTACAGGAAAAGATTACATGTTTTAAAAGAAAGAATATGAAAAAAATGTGCACGGCTATTTATTTAGTTGTATTTGTAAGCTGGCTGTTATATTTAATCAATTGGTTAAATGGTGTCTTCATTGCAGTGCATGATAAAAAAAATAAACTTACAATAACATATAAATAATAATAATAAATTACACAAATAATATATACCATGTATAACAACATATATTTACCACTGCTCTGCCAAACAGCAGTTTAAAAGAGCAAACATATTATATATTAAACAGAGCAAACATTGTAGGCTATTCATATACAATTCTGTATACCTACCTACATGAAAAACTAATGGATTGGTATCATGGTAACATTATGCTGCGTTCACACCAAACGCGAATCTGCGTCAAAATTCGCGCCTGCCGCGTCTAGTTATACGCGTGACCACTTTGTGTGCATTCGCGCGTCAAGAGCGAAATTGACGCGCGTAAAATCAAAAGTTTGAAGCGAAATTTACGCGCGTCACGCGCGTCAAAGGCGAAGTCCGGGGGCGAAAGTTTCGAAACCTGTTGGCGGCCATCTTTTTTAGATGTTTATCGAGCATTAGCAATAGCATTAATCGAGAGAGTCACCGCTCGTATATGCTCTGGAGAGCAGAAACAGCTGCGTAGGGGACATCGTCGCAGTACTCGGGTCCACCAAACCCTCCGGAGGGTTTCAGGAGTTTCACAATTTGCTTCAGGAGGTAGGTTTGGTGGACCTAACGGTGAGGACGCTGACGAGGACAGCGTAGGCCGTATAAAGCCTCGGCCTCGAGTGGTCTCTGCATGACGAGCCCGCGCTGTACAGCCCGGCGCGAGGTTCACCCTCTCACGCACCTAATCTGTCATTTATTTTTGTTTTGATAATAAATGGAGCCAGCCTCCAAAAGTGAAACCTGTCCTGTGATTTTTTGAAAAGTTTGTATATTGTGTTTGTTGTCTTTACATTAGATTAATAAAGTTTCATATAATCTAGAATATGGAATAAATAGCATTCAATACAAAATGAGTATCTCTCATATATTGAAATCGAGTTTTTATGTGAAAGATTATTTGCTTTGTTGTGCATTTTAGTCATATTACAAAATAATTTATTGAGGCCAAACATAAAATAACATTATAAACTGTCAGTTCACCACGTGACAGCAGCAAGCAGGCTCCTGATTGGTTAACGCGGCGCGAATTGACGCAGAAGTTCAGATTTTTCAACTCGGGCGGCAGACGCGAATTCGCGTCAAACGCGTGAATGCACAAAAAGCACAATTCGCGCGTAACGCGCCAAACGCTCAATTCGCGTCATTCGCGCGAACTAGACGCGCGAATGAGGCGAATTCGCGTCTACCGCGCCGCGCTAAACGCCTCATTCGCGCCGCAAGATCTCTAGACGCGCGTAAACGCGTCTTACGCCGGTTTCACACTGCACGCATTAGCAGAGCGTAAGCAGCGCAGGAGCAGTGCATATGGTGAGCAGGAGCAGGACACGAGCGTTTTGCTTTCACACTAGCAGCGTTTGTCACGCGCGGCATGTGTATAGACAGAGTACTCTATAATCAGGGTAAGTTGGCATTGCTTTATTTCGTTTTCAAATACATTTAAGAGAAACAACTTGTCAAGAAGCTTATTTTATTAATCATTTCATTTATATAACTTTTGGTTCGTCTTTGTTTTTATTGTTCGGGCAACAAGTTTGTTTTTGGACATTTGTTTTCTTTTTAAATTGCTGTTGGTCATTTGAGTGACTGTTTAAAACACAATAGATACCATCAATGCGCTTTTTGGGTAAAACTGCGGTGTATTTTGGCCATGATCAATGCACTGTCACTTTAATTCAGCGTAAGCGGCGCAGCAAAAGTAGACTCGGCGCCGAAACGATCGCGGCACTGCTGCTCCTGCTCCGCTCCTGCTACGCGCTGCCGCGCCGCCTCTGCGTGCGGTGTGAATGCACTCATTGAATAACATGGACGCCGAAAAAAATACGCGCTGCTCACGCGCCGCTGACGCTTGCGGTGTGAAACCGGCGTTACCATTGACTTAACATTGAAATCACTCGCGCCAGACGCATATTCGCGTTTGGTGTGAACGCAGTATTACGCCGGTTTCACACCGCAAGCGTCAGCGGCGCGTGAGCAGCGCGTATTTTTTTCGGCGTCCATGTTATTCAATGAGTGCATTCACATCGCACGCAGAAGCGGCGCGGCAGCGCGTAGCAGGAGCAGAGCAGGAACAGCAGTGCAGCGATAGTTTCGGCGCCCAGTCTATTTTTAACGCGCCGCTTACGCTGAATTAAAGTGACACGCATTGATCAAGGCCAAAATACACCGCAGTTTTACCCCAAAAGCGCATTGATGATATCTATTGTGTTTTAAACAGTCACTCAAATGACCAACAGCAATTTAAAAAGAAAACAAATGTCCAAAAACAAACTTGTTGCCCGAACAATAAAAACAAAGACGAATCAAAAGTTACATAAATGAAATGATTAATAAAATAAGCTTCTTGACAAGTCTTTTCTCTTAAATGTATTTGAAAACGAAATAAAGCAATGCCAACTTAACCATTATAGAGTACTCTGTCTGTACACAAGCCGCGGTTCAGCCGCGCGTGACAAACGCTGCCAGTGTGAAAGCAAAACGCGCGTGTCCTGCTCCTGCTCACCATACGCACTGCTCCTGCTCTGCTCACGCTCTGCTATCGCGTGCAGTGTGAAACCGGCGTTAGAGTTACATTCATGTGACCCATAATGATCCTTTTGCACTTTAACAAAATATTGACCTTTCCTTTAGAAACACTCTTATGCCTAATAATGTCAACTTGCTTTTCACCCTGTGTGGCACAGTTACACAACCTGTTGGTTTAGGGTTAATCCTCTGTCCAACACAACACTTTGGTAACATTGGCATAATTCTATACAAGTTGCAACATATACCCCGGGTTTCACAGGCAAGGTTTAAGCCTGTAGTCCCAGACTAAAATGCACGTTTGAGCTGTTTTACCTGAAAGCAACTTGCACTGACATATCTTAAAATATGTCAGTGCCATTGTTTTGTCTCAAGATGCACACCAGTAATGTTTCTTTTTTCTTTTTTCTAAGGCACATTTTTAAAAGCTAATTAAATGCACTAAGGCCTAATCCTGGCTTAATCTAAACTCTGTGAAACCGGGTCTGGGTTAGAAATTAAGGGTTAAGGTTAACCCTAACTCTAACCCTAACCCTTGTCTACAGACTTTTATTTAACAGCATGGATACTCCAAGGTGTTGACTGCAGTGGTTAGGCCTTTAGCGTTGATACAGGACGAATAACTTCTCACTGTAACAGTCTGTAATGTATTTTAGCAAAGAGCGTTTGTATGGATTGTCCCTAATTAAGCTAGAGCTATTGGTGCATTCAAGTCATGTCATAAAGATCGTATTTACAAGTTGAACGCCACCACAATGATGAGAATATGAGTAGGAAGCTCAGGATTTTCTTTAACCCCGATCTTGAAGAGTTAGGGGTGTGTCAGTGGGAAACATTGTGGGATACCACTATACTTAGGTATTTAGCAGTGACAATGAAGTAAGCTAATGCCTGCACAAAATATGATAGCATTAATATATAACAGTATAATATGTGATGATAAAGTTTACAGTGGCTTCATTAATTTAAAACATTAAAAAATTGTAAAACCTCATGAATACAAACTTCCCAGGAGGACTTAAATGCACCATATGTTCCATCGTGAACCCTGTTGGCCTGCTGTCAGACCAGCAAGCTCAATTTAACAATAATTGTGTAGTTTGATTGCTAAATGTTACATTTAAAATGTTCTAGTTTTGTTAACACGTCACATTACAAGAATTTTTTTTAAAAACACTCATCATCTCAGGTCTCAGTGATATACTCAAAACATTTTACGAACGTTGATTTGATAATGTTCCTCCTCTGTTATTATGGAACATTGTGCCAATGTTTTACTGAGAACATTATATAATCTGTTATCTCAACAACATCCTCAAAACATCCTCAAAATGTTGCAATTAAAATGTTCTAATTGTGTTAACACATAACATTACAAGAACGTTTTATAAAGAACATTCAACATCTCATCTCTCAATGATATCCTCAAAACATTTTCCTAATGTGACAGAGAGAATGTTCTTCTTTTGTTATGACAAAACATTGGGACAATGTTATATTGAGATCATTGTACAAACTTTAACTTTAACATAATTCCCAAAATATCCTCAAAATATTGCAAGTAGAATGTTCTTCTTTTTTATCATGAAACATTGGGATAATGTTATTTTGAGATCATTGTACAAACTTTAACTTTAACAACATTCCCAAAATATCCTCAAAATGTTGCAAGTAAAATGTTCTAATTGTGTTAACTCGTCACATTAGAAGAACATTTTATAAAGAACAATAAACATCTCATCTCTCAATGGTATCCTCAAAACATTCTACAAATGTGACAGAGAGAATGTTCTTCTTTTGTTTTTATGAAACATTGGGACAATGTTATATTGAGATCATTGTACAAACTTTAACTTTAACAACATTCCCAAAATATGCTCAAAATGTTGCAGGTAAAATGTTCTAATTGTGTTAACTCGTCACATTAGAAGAACGTTTTATAAAGAACAATAAACATCTCATCTCTCAATGGTATCCTCAAAACATTTTCCTAACGTGACAGAGAGAACGTTCTTCTTTTGTTATGACAAAACATTAAGACAACGTTATTTTGAGATCATTGTACAAACTTTAACTTTAGCAACATTCCCAAAATATTCTCAAAATGTTGCAAATAAAATGTTATAATTTTGTTAACTTGTCACATTAAAAGAACGTTTTATAAAGAACAACAAACATCTCATCTCTCAATGATATCCTCAAAACGTTTTCCTAACGTGACAGAGAGAACGTTCTTCTTTCGTTATAATGAAACATAGGGACAATGATATTTTGAGATCATAGTACAACTTGTTATTTCAGAAACATTCCCAAAACATCTTTTGAATGTTGCAGTTAAAATGTTATATCTTAGTTTTCATATAACGTTATAGGAACATTTTTTAAAATGAGAAAACATCCTTAAAATGTTCGGTAAACATTACATTCAAATGTTTTCTTTAGAACATTAACCAAACTTGTAGGGAATGTTAGCGAAAGTTCTGAGAACGTTCCCTGCTAGCTGGGCTATAGCTACGTTCTGCCTTACGAACAAATGGTGCAACGGAATAAAGTTCAGAGTTAGTTACAAACTAGCTAGTAGTTACTAAGCCTCTAGTGTGGACTTTACGTTCCAATTTAAGAAAGAACTTACGAACGGCTGGTGCAACCCTACCCAGGACTCTTGTCTCATAAATGAACCGAAACTCAGCGTAAGGTATGCTACTTGCCTCACAGACCTGAGAAATATATAGAAAGCTTGAAATGTCTACTTTTAAACAGAACAATTCAAAACGAAGGAAAACAGACTGCTTTCTGCTTATGAAATGTGCATTTCTCTCTGGCGCGTTCTGAGATACGGTGACGCATTGCTGCCACATACATATTATTTTTCCCCTCAATTATGTCGTAATAACGAGATCTTATGTCGTTTTAAAGACATCTTTTCTCGTAATAACGAGATCTTATGTCGTTTTAACGACATCTTTTTCTCGTAATAACGAGATCTTATGTCGTTAAAACGACATCTTTTTCTCGTAATAACGAGATGTTATGTCGTTAAAACGACATCCTTTTTTGCCCTTATAAGGGCATGTGTTATCATGTACAAAATATGCCTTTATCCACATAAAATTGACAGCCTATCGCGCCTTTATCACACGTTCAAAAAGCTTAAGCAAATAGTAGTAGCCCCCAATCATGCAAAATTAATCAATGAGGCTCTTTTTGAAAATATATTTTAAATAGGCCTGTAAGTTTTTTTTTGTATATATTATATATAAGATTTATTTTTGTTAATAGGCTATATCTTCATTCATTACCTAGAGATATAATTAAACAAAAAGTAGTCAAAACACATCTAAAAGAAAATTTTACAACATTGTGTTCTTATTTTGCTTAATTAACGAAATGTCAATCTTCGCCTTTATAACAGAAGATACAATACAATACAAAAATCTTCAAGATACAGCCTACAATCTTCACATGTATACCAGATTGTCTCCTTATAAACAGTCCTTTGTGTGGTGGAATAAGCAATGCTATATAGAAATATATGGTTAGTATCTTAATTAAAATTTTATTTTATTATTTTATTAGTTCATTAATTATGCTAACTCAGCTAATTAAATGTGACGAGCTGGATATTAATTACTAATGAAATAATGTCAAATATTAAATGTAGGCTATTGATTAGAGTTGCCATAGACTAAAGGATTTTTCTAGTCATTAATTTAAGCAATTAGGACTAATCGCACGTTTATATTCAATCATGGGTGCATGTAGGTTATAGCCTATATTCCGCGCTCAAGCGCATGCATAAAACTTGCCGCAAAGCACCGGCAAAAGTAGGCTAATGATATAATAAATGTATCTGAAAAAAATAACGAAGCATTTTAATTGTTTATTAATTAACTAGTCTTTTCTAAATCAGTGTAGGCTGCCTGCAAACATATCTCCATACATCTCCGCTGTAATGTAGCCTAGATGCGCCTTTATTACGGACAGGATTACTTAATCAGATAGTAGCCGTATTTGCTTTCGATTGGATTTTTTTTTCGTTGGTGGACATTTTTTTATTAACTTTATAGTTATATTTTTTATGTCTGTGAGGCTTGTCTATATACACTGTTTGTCAGTTCATTTTTGAGGCGCGCTCCAATTCACAGAGATCATGAAAGCGCGCCCTGTTCGTTTTATTTTGTTTTACAAAGGCACACCGTTTTCTTGTTGTTGTGAGTTTACACAAATAAAAGTAGTTGCGACTGATGTATTATTATGTTCTGTATGACCAGAAATGATGGAGTATTTTAAGTTGTTTCCACTGTTGATAGGAAAATGCGAGTGATGGCACCGGCGCCTTCATCCATGTCATAGTGCGCGCTCCACACTCCGCACAAACACTTGGATATGCGCTTCATAATAGCAAACATTTATCTAGGTTAACGTTAGAGCGAGCGGTCATGCCAGACAGATAATCCTCTTCATGTTTAACTAATCAAATTCTGTTGCATTTTGTTGCGCCAGTTTGAAAAGGGCGGCTGAAACACTTAGCCTACAGATAAACGCCCAACGCTAGTGTTTTTCTTTAAACAAATTCGTTTAGACTTTAAAATAAATATTGTTTATGGGCTAATAAATGCCACAATAATTTGTTTATTTTATTGGCTAATTGTATTTTTCATTTTTGTTTTGCATTGAATACCATTGAATATTTTCATTGAATGCATTGAATATTCGCTGTGCACCGCAATACCACCCTCCCATAGAAAGAGACGTTAAGAGCCACCTATTTTCTTTATCATAAAGGGAAGGAAAACGCTTAATGTATAATTAAATGCATTGCGTTCATATTCTTTATAACTGAAGCGTTTTCTTTATTATAAGTATATGTATTGTATTATTCCATTAAAAAAGGACTGTTTATAAGGTGACAATCCGTTATACATCTTGAAGATTTTTGTATTTTATTGTATCTTCTTATAAAGACGAAGATTGACATTTCGTTAATTAAACAAAATAAGAACACAATGTTGTAAAAAATAAACAACTCAGGCTATGTTCTGTTAGATGTGTTTTGAATACTTTTTGTTTAATTATATCTCTAGGTAATGAAGATATAGCCTATTAACAAAAATAAATCTTATTAGGCCTATATAATATATCATATTAAAAAAAAACTTAGCCTATATAAAATATATTTTTAAAAAGGGCCTCATTGATTAATTTTGCATGATTGGGGGCTGCTACTATTTGCTTAAGCTTTTTGAATGAGTGATAAAGGCGCGATAGGCTTTCAATTGTATGTGGATAAAGGCATATTTTGTACATGACACATGTCCTTATAAGGGCAAAAAAGATGTCGTTTTAACGACATAAGATCTCGTTATTACGAGAAAAAGATGTCCTTTTAACGACATAAGATCTCGTTATTACGAGAAAAAGATGTCGTTTTAACGACATAAGATCTCGTTATTACGAGAAAAGATGTCGTTAAAACGACATAAGATATCGTTATTACGACATAATTGGGGGAAAAAAATAATATGTATGTGGCAGCAATGCGTCACCGTACTGAGAAGATCGTGACGCATCGTCAACTTCATCTTTGCAGTCGACACAGAAAACACTTGTTTATTAATAAACAATTTAAATGTCTCCTTGCTATATTTGACATATTAATAATCATTACTTTTGCCGGTTCTTTGTGACAGCTTTTAGATGCTTTATTGGCAGCGCCACCCACATGTTGAACGAGTCACACCGCATCAGCACCAAAAACATGATTTTTTTCAAATCTAAAATAAAAAATCGTGATACGAACCGAATCGTAGGTTTGGTCTATCGTTACAGCCCTAGTAAGATGAGAAAGCAAGAGTTTATGGTTTAAAAACAAACAAACAATGGCTATCTGAACATCTTTGCCAAGCGCAAACCAGTACAGAAGTAGGCTAATCAATAAATTATCGGGGAGGGTCATGCCTTTTTTCACAATCATTTTGGAGGGTCATAGAAAAATGTATTGCTGGCGAAGGGAGGGTCATGTCTTTTTTGACAACAGATCTCAAAACTCCTCCGGTGGCCACTTAAATAAAAAACGAACAGTCCCTTGTGTTAAATAATACAGGACTGTGGTGTTCACCATCTGAGATAATGTATCGCCTACCTTGACTTGAGTCGATCGTCCAAATAAGAAACTTAAAACCCAATTATAAAATCTTCCTTCAATTCCAATTCTTTGCAACTTTAATAGCAATCCTTCTCTCCACATCATATCGTATGCTTTTTCGATGTCAAAGTATACTGCCACTAACACCTCTTTCATTGCTAGAGCCTTTTTTACATCAGTTTCTAATCTTATTAGTGTGTCTAAGGTGGATCTACCTGGTCGAAAACCATACTGATCCGAGCTGTTAATCCTTTGCTTTCTAACACGTAATAAAGTTGATTAACGATCTGAATGTGAAAATGTCGTCATCAGAAGAATATGATATGGAAAGTTTCTGTTGTGCTCTAAAAGTACTAAAAATATCATTACAGTGTTTACATGGTACAATAACTTGTAGGTTACTGTTTTTATTATTGCTTGACAAATTTTCAACAACTTTATTGTGATTTGAATCTGATTTGAATTCAATATCGATTAATTTCGATAAATATTAGGTAGCCTACTGATATATGTTCATTTTTCTCAAGAAAAATAAAAATATCTCACCTAATGCTGTTAATATAATGCCCTGTCAGCTTTTATTATTATTAAAGGTTAAAAATAACAACTCAAATGAAATATAATAGGGTTTTTATTATAATGTTAAAATATTTTAATATAGTGCACATATTTAGCAAAATACTCCTCTAGCTAATTTGTCAACTAGCGTGCTATGGTCATTAATGTTCCTGAGGTAAATGTAACGTCACGTGTGCGTTATAGTGTTCTCCAGCTGTTATTGAGTTCTTCTGCGGGTGAAAAACACTGACTGATCGATATTATGTATGAGGGATTTACATTTCGGTAAGTTGTAGGGTAGACTGTGTACAGTTGAGACATAGGTACAGTTGAGACACCTTAAATAACTTGCGCGCGCAGCATGCACAAGTTGTGATTTTTGCTGTGCACATGCGTATTAGTGTCCTCTTTTATCCTGCAAAATCTGAAGACTGGACGCGTCTCAGATCAGAAGATATCTGCAAAAGTTTTTTTTCTAAGGGAAGGCTTGCATCGTTTTTTGCGCACTCAACTATGAATAACTTATTATCCTTATGTGACTGTTAAACGTAACTGGTACCATTACAAACGTTATTCTGTGCCCTAAAAATTGGTATATTCCATGGTAATGAGTCATGCAAGCTCAATGCAAAATCTAGAGAAATGTGCGAAGTGGCCAGCGGGGGATAGTTGAGACACTAGTGTCTCAACCGTACCCCAATAGAGTTATATTACAAAACACGCTGTTTATTTGTTCAGTGTTATGATAGCAGGTTAAACGTCATAATTGGCCAGCATAGGACGCAATTAAAAATACAATTTCATATTTATTATATTTAACTGTATGTTATTAATGAATATATTTTTCTAACATGCATGTTAGAAAGATAACCTAGCAAGTTATCTTATTCTTGTGCAGGATGCCCCGCACGAGAGCTAGGACAACAAATAGGGAATGCCAGGAGACCATTTAGAGAGGGCCGCAAAAGTTGTAGACGAGGGCATATCAATTAGGAAGGTAGCTGAGAAGTTCAAGATTCTGTTGCTTCACTGGCCTGATATGTGAAAAAAAAGAAAAGAGCTTCATCTCTTCATTAGTCTTTTTTTATTATATTTGCAATGAACATTTAGTTACATTTCCCTCATTAAAAATGGGTGTCTCAACTGTACCATAGTACTGTCTCAACTGTCCCGTACATAGGTACAGTTGAGACAGAGTTGACACAAAAAGCACCTTATTTTTATTCGCTAATTGAGGAAAATGTAAACTACTTATGGGTATTATTGATTGATAATACATTAGTCTACATGCTAATGTAATGTCATGTGGAATTTCATGTGAAAATTCAATTCTTTTCCGTATGTATTTTTGTGTGAAAAATCAAAACTCAAAAAGTGTCTCAACTGTACACAGTCTACCCTACTGTATCTTTCAACACACCTATTGTTCATTCGTGTTTATTTGCTATTAACTAGTAGTGAAGAGTAAGAGATGATCGGTTCAGGCGATACAGCGATCTGTCACGTCATTTATTTGTTGAATTTTGTGATAAAATGGACAGAATCTGAGAGCTGAGAGTGTGTTTCATATCAATAGTAGCCTTGTCTGTCGGTGTCAGTCCTCTTTGCTTCATGATTTCCCTCTGCGTGAGAAACTGGATGTGTGTCGTGAGAGCGAGTGAAAAGTGTCGATTGCCTGATTCTCAGCATTGGCAGCCCTGCATGAAGTCAAATTAATTTCCATAACACACCACTGAGGATTTGTTCTGCATGATATTAGCATTGACCAGCAGGTGTCGCTGTGTGCATTCGAAACCTGGAGAAATCAACCACTTTTACACACATCAGGCTGGAAAGCTTTAAAGCTTCATGAAGCTTCATCTCTCCATCACTACCTTCAGGTTCACTCAGCTCAACAGTTATACGCTATATTAGCAATAATGATTATTTTGGGAGACATGGATGAGCTTTGATTGGTGGTTCCCATCATGCACTGCAACATTAGGCTTTGTTTATTTCAGCAGTGATGGTTAGTTGGTCAGATGAGAGGAAGTTAATAACCACAGGAGGAGCTGATGATGTTTAAAGGAGGAGCTGTAACTATATATAATGAAGAGCAAGACTGACAGAAACAGAAAATGGCTGATAAGTGTGATCTGTGTCTGCTGGGACTGATCATTCTCTCTTCACTTCTCACAGGTAAAGAAATCTGTATTTTCTCTAAAGACATTTAGTGGAATTAGTCTGGAAAGAGTTAATTTGAACATGCTCAGTTTATTCTTGCACACATTCACGTTGTGATCTCAGAGTTGTGTATTGATACACACAGATCATACTGTATTATTCCTGATACTGGACATAGTGTCACTCAAACATCTGATGATGAAGAATTATCTTCATATTAAGAGTGTGTCAGTGATTTGAACAGCTCTCTGATAAAGACTAATAGTTTATTCTGGAGAGTGTGTTGTTTGCTTTAAGTCAGGAAAAATACTATGATTTAAAACTTCTGCTTTTTATGCTGGTGTGTTTTATGTTTCATTTATTAATATACAGTGGCGGGGCGTGCATTTCACACCTAGGCCTTCAGTGGAATTAATCCACCTCTTAATAGGCTACCATCATTATTACGCCACGACTATATAAACCATCAATATTATACATAAACGCAGTACAACAGGCTGTTGCATCACAGACGGTATCTCTCATGCAGCGAGAATTAATGCCATTACTAAAGCAAGAAACCCTAGGGGCCGTTCACATATCGCGTCTAAAAACGCGTCACTTTCTTTAAAAAGCGCGTCTTGCTCTAACGTTACTGTCTATGGTCTTGCTTGCGCTCCCATGGCGTCTGTCGTTGCTATGTAACCAGCCACAGCAGCGCCACACTAGCAGAAGCATCTGCTCTCGGTTCTCCGTGCATTTTGTCTATGATTTTTTAGTAGCTACCGTTTGAGTTCTCCGACCACGGAATTGTTTTAAATTAAATTCAATTCAATTTTAAATGAAGGCAAAGTGTGTGTTTTTGTGCAAATTATACGAAAGAAAACGCAAAAGTTTACCAAATGTTTCTTTTGAACAATAAAAATATAGTACATTTCTTTTCAGGTGATATATAGCCTACAAAGTATTTTTCATTAAAAAAAAAATATTTAAACCCACATTTATTTATTTTAAAAAGTCGATTTTGATAATATGAAAAAGTTTTTAAATAATATAATTTATGAAAATAAAAAATAAATATTTTTCGATCATAAATTCACAATAAAACATAAATCATATTCAGCACAGAAAAAATGGGGCAAAAACAGGGCCCGAGTTAGCCAAACTAGTTGTTTTACTCGCTGTATAAACAAATGTAGGCTAAATAAAATGCATTATAGCCTACTCACCAAAACTGATTCTCTGTACACAAAATCCATTCTCCTTTCTTTTCTCAAGAAGACTTCAATTACACTGTTGTACAAGTTATTTGTACGTTTCAGTTCCAACAATTCCCTTTCTATCGCCATGGAGGTTAATGCTGAAAGTCGAGTCTGTCCAGTCTTATTTCTGTCATACGTTTTAATTCTCTTTAGGGCTGAGAATGTCCGCTCGACAGAAGCAGTGGACACAGGGACAGTCAGCGCCAAACATGCCAAAAAAAAGCTGTATGTAATCGCTATACATTCTTTTATATATTGTACTGTACAGATTCCGTTTGCGGTTTGCTCTGACTAGCTATAATAGCGCGGGTTCTGACCATCCAATCAAAGGACGTGAAAAGGCTGACGTTATTCTAAGCCTTCTAGATGGCCCCAGTGTCGCCATCTCGAAATCTGATTGGTTGATTAAATCTGATATCAGTATCTGATTGGTTAAAGAGCACCGTTACGTTGCCATTCTTTTTAAGCAACAGGCGCCTGCACGATTGATTCTGAAGGCCTTAAGGCAGATTTATTTGATCGTGGCAACACATTGAGACTGAAATATGATTGGATAAAAGCTC
The DNA here is from genome assembly GCF_963993115.1 of Abramis brama. Taxonomy (NCBI): domain Eukaryota; kingdom Metazoa; phylum Chordata; class Actinopteri; order Cypriniformes; family Leuciscidae; genus Abramis; species Abramis brama. The sequence continues at coordinate 76,607,443 of NC_139963.1, read as the reverse complement.
TAACATAAAAATACACTACTGGAAGCAGCGCGACCAAGAAAAAAGCTATGAAATTAAGAGAATAGACTATTGGGAATCATTTAATACACATTCACAGGAAAAAAAAATATTACATCAATGCAAGCCAGTGATTCTGATAGTGTTTAGGCCAGCAGAGAAGGCCTTGCTGGCCCTGACGCTCCACCACTGTTAATATATATATCATAATGATCACTGAGATATACTGTGTTTCAGGAACCAGTGGAGTGTATGATCATGTGTTCATCAGTCCTGGTGAAAATGTCTCTCTGTCCTGTAATAAAACTCTTTCTGACTGCAAATCAACTACATGGACCTACTATGATGGACATTCAGCAGGAGTTGAAATTATTACTGGAAGGATAAAGAATAAAGACACAGAGAGACATGAGAGACTGAGTCTGGAGTCTGACTGCTCTCTGAACATCAAGAACGTCACAGGAGAAGATCATGGATATTACAGCTGCAGACAATATGTGAATGGAGAACAACAAGGAACTGATGCTAATGTTTTTCTGAATGTTCTTTATGGTAAGTTTATGATTATGTGGTCAATTTAAAAAGGGCAGATTCTCCCTTTAAACTCAGATGATGATTGAAGAGTCTGTGATTTGTGTCTTGTGTTCAGTTTCAGTGTCTTCATCATCATCATCTTCATCATCATCATCATCATCATCATCATCCTCACAGACTGAGATCAGTCCAGGCCGTTCTGTGACTCTCTCCTGTCAGTTGTATTCTGTACTCATCTGTGATTATTGGGTCCGTTGGGGATATGAGGTGTTGTGGGTGAATCAGGCTGGTGTTGATCTGAAGACAGACTCCAGATATCAGATATTATCATCATCATCAGGTCCAGATCGCTGTATCATCACTCTGGGGGTGGGGGGTGCTTGTCTGAAGTTTAAAATCATTGGTTACCCATAAGCCAATCACATAACGTTTGGTTATGGCGTGTGTTATGTGCCTGCTCAGCCGCATCGAACTTCCACTGTAAACACATGTATGATGCGAAAACAAAACCATCGAGACTGTTACAGTAATCCACCCTGCTGGTGATAAAAGCATGAATAAGCTTCTCTAAGTCTACCGGTAATATGAAGTTTTTAACCTTCGCAATGTTTTTTAGGTGATAGAAAGCTGATTTTGTGACTGCCTTCGTGTGGCTATTAAAGCTTAGGTCACTGTCAATAATGACCCCGAGGTTCTTCACGATTTCCGCTACCTCAAAACCTTCCATTCCCAATAGTGTGGCAGTCTTTAGTCTCTGATCCTTTTTCCCAAAGATAAATTACTTCAGTTTTGTCTGTATTTAATTTAAGAAGATTTTTAGCCATCCAGTCATAAACTTGATTAAGGCAATGATAAAGGTGTAAGGACCACCCATTGGCCCAACGACGGAATCCAACGGCCTGGCGAAGGTTTAATGCGTGTGTCACAGGTCGGGGTGGGCCAAGCCAGACTGCACCCACCCCTGGAGACCGGGTACCGCCTCGAGGAGCGTGTCAAGGAACCAAACGCAGACAGAGGATAAAGGAATAACAATTTCTTTATTGAGTTAAAAACAGATAATTTGAAAAGTCCTAATTAAAATCTTCCTTCTTGTCGCCAGAAGCAATTCGACGGGCCCCCTGGACCGGAGCGAGATGGACGTTCGTGAACACCCTGCGGCTCGTCGGGGAGGAATCAAAGGAGGACGCACACCATCCAGGTAGGTCACAGGGTAAGTACTCTTTACAGGGCTCACGAGGAAGTCTTGGCTACTCAGACCCCATTCAGACTGGAACCAAGTAAGTACTCGCGGTAAGGATGGAACGGGTGCCGGAGGCTGCCCAGAGGTAAGTATCCAGAGGACGGGGATCCTCAACTCAGACGGGTCACAGGGACACAGGTGGCGAGCGGGCCGGGCCAGGAGGGGACCGTGGACAGCAGGACGACACTTTGATCGAGGCACGTGCCGCAGCTATTCTCCTTCTTTCTAAACAGCGGCAACAATTTGCAACACGGGCACGGAGGACCACCCGGCAAGAGAACACTTCAATTTGGCTGTGCCCTGCAACGATACGACAGGGTTCAATGGTTCAACAAGATGCGACGCTCAACAGTGATACCTTCTCTCCTTCTGAACAGGGCGGAGGCTTTCAGTGGGGACAGGTGGGGACCACCAGGCGGAGAAGATGCTTTGAGGGAGACACTCCGCTTGACTGCACACTGTAACCAGGTAACAGGATTTAACTTCCCAACAGCAGATGGAACGTTCAATTGAAATACCTTCTCTCTTTCTGAACAGGGCGGAAACCTTCAATAGGGCATGCGGAGACCACCAAGCGGAGAGGACACTTGAGCGGGGCACTCCACTTCGGCTGTGCACTGTAACCAGGTAGCAGGGTTTAACTATTCAACAGCATATCAAACGTTCATTTCAAATACCTTTTCCGAACAGGACAGCGACTTTCGATGGAGCATGTGGAGACCACCAAGCGGGAAGGATGCTCTAAGCAAGACACTCCACTTCAGCTGTACACTGTATCGATGCAACAGGGTTTGACCATTCAGCAGTAATGAAACATTCAGCTGTAATACCTTCTCTCGTTCCAACCAGACAGCGGCTTTTGATAGGGACGTGTGGAGACCACCAGACAGGAAGGATGCTTTAAGCAAGATGCTCCAATTCAGCTATGCGCTGTAGCAATGCAACAGGATTCGACCATTCAACAGTAAATGAAACATTCAACGGCAATACCTTCTCTCGTTCGAACCAGGGCAGTGGCTGTTGATAGGGACGTGTGGTGACCACCAGACGGGAAGGATGCTCAAGCAAGACGCTCCAGTTCAGCTGTCCGCTGCAACAATGTAACAGGAATCAATGGATCAACAGCATTAACAGAGCCAGGCTGTCTCGAATGGTAAGTTGGGCGCTTAATGTGACAAACCCTGCTCAGAAACAGCGGGTGAAAGACTATAGAGGAGAGTGCACAGCAGACTATTAATACTTCTCCACACGATAAACTTCACTCCATAACACAAACCGTGTGAATCGTCACTTCAGGCACTGCATTCCACTCGCACACCGTGCATTCGGGCCAGCACTCACCCACCGGTCTTTCTCCCACCGGATCGACTCTCGTCTCTCACACGGGCTCAATTTCTTCCAGAGGCAGCCAGAACGGATGTAGCAGTCGTCACATTCAGTGAAGGAAGAACAAAGGTTGGAGACAGATCAATAATTCACTCGGTGTAATAGTCCACTCGTGCCACACGCTTTCCAAACGCTCCACACCACTTCAGTGTCAGTGCATATAAACAACGGATCAAATACTCATCACTTTGCGTCTCTCCCACTGCTGACGATATCCCTTGGGTTTTCGTTGACAAAACTTCACTCTCTCCTTTCCATTCCTCGGCTTCAATCTTCGCCCTGCTGCACAGTCCAGCTTCAAATATAAACAACCCGCCGACAAAACACAGTATCTCACAGGAGGAGAACCACACCGACAGTCTGTTTCCTCTCCCTTTTTAAAGCCCCATCTGAATCTGTGTTCCTCTCCCAACGCTCTCTGTTAATTACTCCACACCTGCTGTCAATTGGGCAATTGGCCTCGCTGCCATAGCAACAGATTTGCGGTGTAATGAGACGGGTATCCACAGGAGGTCTCCAAATACACTATTCACGAGGATCTTTAATCTCTTTTCTAATTGTTTTTGTCACACCGTGACACGTGTATGTCTTTTCAGCGATCCAGTGAAGTTCACTTAATTTATTGGAACTTAGTTTTAGTATTACTTTAGCTCTATGCGTAGTCTGACTCCAATTTCAAATGATAATCAAATTTAGATTGTATTTCTGATTAGAAAATAATCATAAATATTGGTTATGAATTCATTTAGATCTTTGATTATTCTGATTATCCCATACTTTAAATTATTCGTTCATTACGGACCTAGTGTCGCTTTGAGACGTCACGTCGCAACTGCTTGCTCACAATCACAAACTAGCCAGTCCTGAAATAGTCAGAGGGTGCAGTGCAAGCATTTTACCCTATGAAGTCGCGCACTACAGACCCATAGGTTTAATTTTTTATAATATTTGCAGCGTACAACATGCTAAGTCATGAGATAGTCAGAAATCAGAAGGTCTTCCTAAGATGTGCCCCATGGTCCATTCATAGTGCCTTCAGTTTGATCTATCCTGGACAAAGATTTGCGGAAACACCAGACTACACATTAATCTACTAAAATGAATGATTTCTAAAACTTCAGAATTATTCAAGATGTAACATTTATTTGTCAGGTAAAAATGTATCATGCCAATTACAGAAGTAAATTATTAAAAGCCAATTCAGAAAATACATAACATAATTTACTCAAAGATGACTCTAAAAGTAAGTAATGTTTTCCTGACATCAGGGGATGATCCTGGTATAAGAGTCCCAAAGTATGCTCTGTCCCCTTGCCTTAAATACCAGATCAGTACAGAAGGGGGTTATACAAATGTTGTTTAGAGTTGTTTTTTCCTATCCATGTACCCCAGGGGGGTAGCACCTGGTTTCTTGAGATATTGTAAAGAGATATCAGCCAGAGAGGAGATACAGGCTTCTCCTAAGTTCTCAATCTTTCTCATTAAACCAATGACTGCAATGAAATTAAGACCATTTTACCAATCACACTGCGACCATTAAAATGACACCAAACATGGAAAAACAACATATGTGATATATAGACATTCTTAATGAACTTTCAGTAACTTGAGGAGGGAGAAGAGGAGGGAGAGGGGGATGCAGAGATAAGGAAGAGGGACAGTTTGGACAGGCGATGTCCTGTGCTCTGTCTTTGCTATCTTCTGTCCAGGGTGCCTATTACTGCTTTATTGCAGGGTGCGTTTTGTTTTAACAGGAAAATCAGTTCTTACAAAGGGATTCAAGGGGAGCAAACTCATTGGGAGACAAGGATAGGTACAACTGTGTGTCATCTGCGTAACTATGGTAACTAATGGAATGGTCCTTCATAATTTGGCAAAGCGGGAGCATGTACAAATTAAACAAAAGAGGGCCAAGGATTGAACCCTGAGGGACACCACATGTTAGGGACCAGTGTTGGGTAGGATACTTTCAAAATGTATTCCGTTATAGAATACAGAATACATGCCCAAAAATGTAATTTGTAACGTATTCCGTTACATTACTCAATCTGAGTACTGTATTCTGAATACTTGGATTACTTCCACATTGAATTGCATTTTATAAGTGTCGGCCATCAAATCTTGCTTAATAAACAGGGTTGTTCTTGTGGGTTGATGGGGGTGCAGTTATGCGCTGGTGACGCGTATGCCAATAAAGCACCTAAAAGCTGTCACAAAGAACCAGCAAAAGTAATAATTATGAATAAGTTATGTCAAATATAGAAAGGAAATATTTATTACGCTGAGCGCCCGTTTCACACATACTCCGTGTGCAGTGCATATGCGCTGTGTGTTGCGGTATGTGTATGTGGTACAGGAGCAGCACACGCTATAGTGCTTTCACATATGATGGGTTTGCAGTGCATATAACTGATCCACTGCTGTACCACAAACACATACACAATATTTGTATTTCAAATCCAGAAATTTTCAGCAACTTTTATTTAAAAAAAAGTTTTGTCACCGGTGCAATTTTCTTTGTAGCCTACACATATACACTCTTTAATAGACGTATTCAAGTTTAAACAATTTAAACAACATATTAATCAATGCATTACTTATATATAGATTAAGTTGTTCAAGCAAGTGGTAACATAACATGGCTATTAAAATCGCAAACATTTTAAATTAAAACTTAAAATGGACAAAAACGTACTTGGTTACTTACGTAACCTCGGTTCCCTTAGAGATAAGGGAACGAGTACTGTGTTGCAAACGCTGTGGGAATACTCCTTTTCTCGAGAATATTGAAGCCTTTATTTTAAAACGCATTGCTGCAGCACAGGCGAGAGCATCAGGCTCGCACGAGCGAGCTGATAGGCTGTGCTGTGGGCAACTGCACGAACCAATGGCTGATCGGCAGAGGCGCGCGAACCAATCAGGGCGCTTGGCACACTGCCAGTGTCAAGCGCGCGAAACTGCACGTGACCGTAGAATATAAATATAGAGAATAATCCGCCATTTGACAGGTATAATCGACTGAAGCGAAAAACACCTGACATAAGAGAAATAGCACGGCAAGGCAACGCAGTACTCGTTCCCTTATCTCTAAGGGAACCGAGGTTACGTAAGTAACCAAGTACGTTCCCTTACGAGAACGTTCTCTCGTACTGCGTTGCAAACGCTGTGGGAACGCTATTTAAAACGCCGTGCTATTAATCTTTTGGCCGCTCTGACTCACCAGAAGTTCCGGGAAGTTACAGAATAGCCAGGATAAACGAGACCGAACATCGGGCCCAGAGATTAACCAATAATTAAGATCTGGGCCAAGGGCCAGATTAACTTAACCACAATTCAAAGTGACAGCCGTGTGTCCAATTTCAAAACTAGTCTGGGTCCACAGAGCCAGGGTCTAGATGGAAAAAACGTGTGTCTGCAAAGCAGAGTCATTTAAGTTGTAAAAACTCACAAATGTGGACGGAGCGGACCAGCCGGCCTCCACACAATTGTCCTGGATAGGAACACTCACGTGTTCAGGTCTAAAGTCAGACTGGGTCCGCAGAGCCAGGGTCTAAACAGAAAGAACTCGTGCCTGCAGGGCAGGAACATCTAGGTTGTAGAATCTCACAAATGTGGACGGAACAGACCAGCCGGCCGCCGCACAAATGTCCTCAATAGGAAACCCACTCGACCATGCCCACGAAGAGGCGACACCTCTCGTGGAGTGAGCTCTAACACCTATGGGACAAGAGAGGCCCAGTGAGGTGTAAGCCAGAGCAATGGCGTCGACTACCCATCTGGACAGCGTGAGCTTAGTAACAGGAAGGCCCTTGGTTCGGCCCCCGAAACAAACGAAGAGCTGTTCAGACTGTCTGAAAGAGGCCGAACGCTCCAGATAAATTCTCAAAGCTCTGACGGGGCAAAGCGTGAGATAATCACTGTCCTCTTCAGAGGAGGGAAGAGCTGACAGAGAGATAACCTGGGCTCTGAATGGAGTTGAGAGCACCTTAGGCACATATCCATGTCTTGGCCTAAGAATGACCTTGGAGTCATTAGGGCCAAACTCCAGACAGGAAGCGCTAGTAGAAAGCGCCTGCAAGTCCCCTACTCTTTTAACTGACGCCAGTGCTAGAAGCAGGGCGGTTTTCAGAGGGAGGGGCTTGAGATCTGCCGACTGAAGTGGTTCAAAGGGAGGTCCCCTAAGAGCCCGCAGGACCAGAGAAAGGTCCCAGGCCGGTACAGACAGTGGCCGAGGCGGGTTAAGCCTTCTGGCGCCCTTAAGGAAACGAACTATAAGGTCGCTTTTACCTAAGGAGGCTCCGGCTTCCAATACGTGAAAAGCAGCAATGGCTGCCACGTACACTTTGAGAGTGGAGGGGGAGCGACCCGCATCCAACATCTCTTGCAGAAAAGAAAACACTTTTGGCACCTCACAAGTGTGTGGGTCGAGGTTTCGAGCTAAACACCAGCTGGAGAACACTGACCATTTAAGGTGATAGAGGCGTCTAGTAGACGGAGCTCTAGCCTCCATAATAGTGTTCAGGACACCCTCTGGGAGATCCTGGGGTACCCGTTGAGTGGCCATACATGTAGGACCCACAAGTCGGGACGGGGATGCCAGATTGTCCTGTTGGCCTGAGCCAGAAGGTCGCACCTCAGTGGAATTGGCCACGGGTCTGTTACAGACAGTTGCATCAACTCTGGGAACCAAATCTGGGTCCGCCAGAGAGGAGCCACCAAGAGAACCGCGCTTTTGGTGTTCCTGATCCGTTCGATGACCTGAGGGAGCATCGAGACCGGAGGAAACGCATAGAGAGGAAGGTTGGGCCAGTCGTGGGCCAACACATCCCTGTTCTTTGAAAAGAAGATTGGGCAGTGACAGTTGTCTTCTGAGGCAAAAAGATCTACTTCTGCCTTCCCGAAGACCTCCCAAAGCAGGAGAACTGTCTGAGGGTGGAGAGACCATTCCTCTGGGGGAACTCTGCCCCGAGAGAGCATGTCTGCTCCTGTGTTCAACGTGCCTGGCACGTGAACTGCCCTGAGCGAGCGCAGGTTGGTGTGAGCCCATAGTAGGAGCTGCGTGGCTATGGCAAACAGGTTGCGGGACCTGAGGCCGCCCTGGCGATTTATGTAAGAGACCACCGACATATTGTCCGTTCGGACCAACACGTGGTGTCCAGCCAGGTGTGGGAGAAAGGTTTTTAGGGCTAGAAAAACTGCTCTCATTTCGAGGCAGTTGATGTGTAGGCGTTTCTCCGAGCTCGACCAGAGGCCGGAGGCAGGCCTGCCCTCGTACAGAGCTCCCCAACCCGAGTTGGAAGCGTCTGTTGAAATCACCCTCCTCTCTGAGACCACCCCCATGCTTACGCCCTGCTGGTACCAGCTGGCGTCTTTCCAAGGGGCCAGGGCTTGAACACAGCGCTGGTCCACCTTGATAATCAAGTGGCCTGAGTGCCAGGCGTGGGGTGGCACCAGAGGTGCTAGCCACAGCTGAAGAGGACGCATACGCAGTAGGCCGAGTTGGAGTACTGATGATGCAGAGGCCATCAGGCCAAGGATCCTCTGAAACGTTCTGAGGGGTACATAAGAGCCCTCTGTGAACGATGTTGCGAGCTGCTGAATCGTTAGAGCACGGGCCGGTGTGGGCCATGCTCTCATAAGTACGGAGTCGAGAACTGTTCCCAGGAACGTGATACATTGGCTGGGCAACAGAATACTCTTGGCAAAATTGACCCTGAGCCCTAGACATTCCAGATGTCTGAGGAGCCAGGCTCTGTGAGTATGTGACTCCGCCTCTGACTGAGTCAATATGAGCCAGTCGTCGAGGTAGTTCAGGATGCGCATGCCCCGCTGTCTCAGGGGGGAGAGAGCTGCATCCATGCACTTCGTGAATGTACGAGGTGCCAGTGCCAGTCCAAATAGTAGGACTGTGTACTGGTATGTCTGCCCCTCGAAGGCGAATCTCAAGAATGGCCTGTGGTGGGGGTTCACTTGAATGTGAAAGTAAGCGTCTTTTAGATCTTTTGAGAAAAACCAGTCGCCTGGGCGAATTTGCGCCAGGATGTGTCTGGTCGTGAGCATTCTGAACGGCCGTGACATGAGAGCCTTGTTCAGATGTCTGAGATCTAAAATGGGTCTCAGGCCGCCGTCTTTCTTTGGAACAAGAAAGTAACAGCTGTAAAAACCTGACTCGCTCTGAGAAGGGGGGATCTTCTCGATGGCCCCTTTGGCCAGCAGACTTAACACTTCGGTGCGGAGGACATGACTCAGTGTGCTCCTTACCGTGGTTTGTATAACCGCGCGAAAACGCGGTGGTCTGCGGGCGAACTGAAGCGAGTAACCGCGCTTTATGATGTTCATTACCCATTCTGAAACTCTGGGGATAGCTTGCCAAGCTAGAGCCTGCAGAGCCAGAGGCATTATCATATCTGGAACGCCCGGAGTTGGGGGTTCGAACTGACATGTATGTGAGGGAGAAATTTTGCTCGATTTGTGCTTTTTGTGGGTCGCTGTTAAAACAGCGTTTGTGTGCAGGGGTGCGTGACAGGTGACGGGCCCATGTACTGCATTTAAAACTGCTCCAACCGCCTGAACTGAAGAGGGGGCTGAGAGTAGCACTCGAGCGATCTTCGGGGCTGGTCCGGGGTTAGGGTTAGGGTTAGGGTTAGTACTGACCCCTCTTTATGCCGGTTAGGACGGCTTCTTGGGCTCGTGATCGAGCGTGAGCTTCGGCCGCGAGCCCTGACGCTTAGGGAACGGGAACCGCTTTGCATGCTTCAGGCGCTGGCTGGTCTCAGCCACTGGGCGGGGCTGGAGGACCTGTGAAGGTCGCGGCGTGCTCTTGGGGCGCCGTTGGACCGAACTGGAGCGTTTTGGTAGAAAATGCTTCATAGCGCTGGAAGCTTTCTGAGCCTCAGTGAAGCGTTCTGCGAAGCCGCTGACAGATGGGCTGAAGAGACCAGATGCTGTGACTGGAGAATCGAGGAAGGCGGTCTTGTCTGCGTCCCTGATTTCAGTCAAAGTCAGCCACAGGTGGCGCTCTAAAACAACCAGGCTGGCCATGTTGTGGCCCAGGGCTTGAGCGGTGGTCTTTGTGGCCCGTAGCGCCAAATCCGTCGCACTTCTGAGGTCCTTAAAAGTGTCTGGGTCAGGGCCTGACTCGTCCATGGAGCGGAGGAGCTTCGCCTGAAACACTTGAAGGGTCGCCATGGCGTGAAGAGCAGAGGCGGCTTGACCGGCGGCAGCATAAGCGCGGCTGGCAATGGCCGAAGTGGTTCTGCACGGCTTGGATGGGTGCACAGACCTCCAACTTCCTGCAGTGGGAGGGCATAAGTGTGCAGCGACCGCTTCCTCCAGTGGGGGGAGACACACATAACCTTTTTCGTCAGCGCCGTCAACAGTGGAGAGCGTTGAAGAAGCAGATGAGCGCGTTCGCGCTGAAAAGGGGCGCGCGCCAGCTTTTAGTGAGCTCCTCGTGGACCTCGGGCAGAAATGGAGCGGCGCGCTGACGAGGGGCCTGTTGGCGCCCTGGCAGGTACCACTCGTCGAGGCGGCTTCTGGCAGGCTCGGCTGGGGAAAGCCAGTCGAGTCCCAACTCGTTGACAGCGCGAGACATGACACGGAAGAGTTCGGCGTCGATGTTCGCTCGAGTGTCAGAAGGATCTAACTGAGAGGGGGGCGGGGTCCGCGGAGCCCGACCAATCCTCACTCTCAGATGCCGCCACAGAAACTGCGTCGTCCATATCTTCAGCAGATCCGCCAAAAGAGACGAGTCCCGCCGCTTCAGACGAGGGGCGTTGGTCGCTCTGAGTGAACAGAACTGGAGAAGAGGGCGTGGGCGAAGCACGTGGAGAAAGGCCCGGCGTGCATTCGCTAAACTCACCGCGTTCAGGACGCCACTGATCGCGCCGCTTCTTCCTACGGGGCTCGCGGGGCGCCGAAGATGGAAGATGGGCGGAATCACTCACCGATGAAGGGAGCGCGAGTCTCGAGCGGAGAGTAGAAACAGGCATCCCGTCGCAGAGAAGGCAGCTGCCTTTAGTGAGCGCTGACTCGGCGTGCTCAGGGCCGAGACAGGCAGCACACTGTGTATGTCTGTCAGACACATGCAGGGGAACCCCGCAGGATTCGCAGATAGAGAGCGGCATTTGCAACAATGCCGCGCGCTGTGAAAACAGCGATTTTGCTCTTTTAGAAGAGAGAAAAAAAGGATACTCGTCGGATGCCACAGGGAAACGCTCAGCTGGCAGATGCCGGGATGCGAAGCTGTTCCGCTGGACGGCTGTTCGACGACGAGCGGCTTCTTTATCCGGAGAAGGTCAGCGACGAGGTGAGTCGAGAGCTGAAGGAGATTAAATCTGTCAAATGGCGGATTATTCTCTATATTTATATTCTACGGTCACGTGCAGTTTCGCGCGCTTGACACTGGCAGTGTGCCAAGTGCCCTGATTGGTTCGCGCTCCTCTGCCAATCCGCCATTGGTTCGTGCAGTTGCCCACAGCACAGCCTATCAGCTCGCTCGTGCGAGCCTGATGCTCTCGCCTGTGCTGCAGCAATGCGTTTTAAAATAAAGGCTTCAATATTCTCGAGAAAAGGAGTTTTCCCACAGCGTTTGCAACGCAGTACGAGAGAACGTTCTCGTAAGGGAACAGCCGACTCTCATGCCTTTTCTTTTGCATTTAAATTTGAATACAATAAATCTTGCATGCCACAAATAACTTGTTTTTTCAACATCCACGAATCAGACGAGTGTTGTTCATTATTTGGCCTTGTTAAAGTAAACTGTAGGCCTAGTTTTCCTTGCTTTACCCCGGTCTTAAAGTAAAAAGATGACTGAAAAAAAGCAGTATTTAATTAACTAGCCTACATTTATGATGGTATTACTACATTTTATGTAATTAAATGCATTTATGGTGAAATTACTACATTTGCAGGTCAATCTGTGTTCATTTTGACCACGAAACATGCGCTGTCACTTTAATTCAGCGTTTGCGGCACAGCAGAAATAGACTCGGTGCGGAAACGATCTCTGCACTGCTGTAAACGCACCGCAACTGGGACGGATACACGGACCGCAGTGTGAAAGATCTAACCTGTTAACATGGGTATGAAAAAAAAAAAAATAAATAATAATACGCACCGCATACACACTGCAAACAGAGTATGTGTGAAACGGGCGTTAATTTATGAGACCAGCTCCAGTTCACGTGCTGGCGCCTCCTGATTATCTAGGCTATTGTCTGCTATTTACTTCTTATTAAATCCAGGCAATTTGGTTGTTGAAACATTGATTAAAATTAAGATACAATTAATACAAAACGAAATTCACTTTAAAGAAAGGTTTTGTGCTTTCTGTTTGAGGTCTCTGTGAAAGTTTTAAAGCAGTCTTTTAGTGGCGCTTTCAGAGCGCTCGCGTCCGTAACAGAGAACTGTCTCTTCCATAACAATGTTTTTTCTTTCCTCATAAATGTGAATACGAAAAATAAAATAAAATAAAATAAATATTTTATGTTCTGTGGAGAGCCAACCCTTCTTCATACGGTGAGTAGTACTTTTGGTTTGCGCAGTGTAATTCACAGAATTACACAAAATATAGCCTGTAGGCCTATTTTATTTATTTTTTTTGCCACCTAAAAGTTAAAGATTTTTTTGTGTCACGCATGTTTATTTCTCTCATAATATATATAAAACGCATGTAGACCGATTTTTCTAATGTCTGGACTCCTATTGGTATTAATGCATTTTTTGAGAATTTATTTCAAGTTCTGACAATTTATTTCAAGTTCTGACTGCACGTATTAAAAAAAAAAAAAAAAAAAAACTTTAAGATTCTTCTTCAGATTGGAGGTGGAGTCTTTGGACGACGCTGAAAGGAGGTTGGTTGCTGGCAAGCAGAGGTTGCACTGCACAGTTATATTTCGTTCTCCCTTCTCTTTCTTTAATGTGAAATTCTGTTTGAATTTCCAAGATAGAAACGCATTCTTGCCCTGCTCTGTTGTTCCGGCTCCATCTCTACCTCTAGCTCCCGCTGCTCCTCTTCCGACTCCATTGTGACTGATCACGCAAACCGCGCATTTTTCCGTTTTCATATTGAGGCTTCTGGGAAATGCATGGAGTTGCCTTAATTTATTTAGAGAGTGAATAAACTCGTGAAACAGAGAAGTATCGTCATGTAATCCATTGATTTCAACAATGTAACTGTATTCTAAATACCAACTATTTAAACTGTAACTGTAACGGAATACAGTTACTCATAATTTGTATTCTAAATACGTAACGCCGGTACATGTATTCCGTTACTCCCCAACACTGTTAGGGACATAGGAGCTGAGGCATGATGACCAAAAGACACATAGAAACTCCTGTCCTCTAAATAAGACTTTAGCCAGCAGATGACTGCGCCAGAGAGACCCACACAGCATTCAAGTCTTTCTACTAGTATGCTGTGGTCAACAGTGTCGAACGCCGCACTGAGGTCCAACAGCATAAGAACAGTGGTTTTTCCAGCGTCATTGACTACTTTAACCAAGGCTGTTTCAGTGCTATGGTATTCTCTAAAACCTGACTGGTATAGATCAAGACAGTAAGTTGAGGTCAGAAAAGCAGATATTTGATTGAAAACAATTTTTTCAATTATTTTGCCGATGAAAGGTAGATTTGATATGGGTCTGTAGTTGTTAAGGACAGACCCATCCAGGTTGTTCTTTTTAAAGGGCATATTGCAGGTAAAAAAAAAAAAATCAAAATGAATATATAGCCGTGAATGAAAATATCATATGAAAAGATAATGCAGGATTTAAAATGTTTTAAAACGATATAAGGACACCAATTTAGTAGATAAAGTGAGCGCTTTTTTTATGAGGGAGATGAGTGCTATGCTCTGCAGCTCTGCCGCAGCTCAGTGCAGAGTAGGTTGGTATTCAGTAAGAGCGGTCGTGAGTCAGTGTGTTTTCAGTAGTTTTTGTATTTCAATTTATCATCGTCATGGTAAATTATTGTGTTTGTGGAGCTTGCAAAAACTCCAGCCAGTCAGGACATCGAGTCCACCGGTTTCCTAACAAGAAAAGAGACGGTGCTATCTTTCGTGCCTGGGCGCGGTTTGTGCAGGTGAAGAGACGAAAACGAAAACTGAGCTACTCGTTATTGTGTTTGTGTGGACCGTTTATCAGTTTGGACCAGTGCAGCGCGAGCCTGATCAAGCAACACTGTTACTGCGAGATCCAGTAAATAAAGCATTTGAATTCGCCACTGAAGTAATAACATCGCTGCGAGATCTAGTGAGAAATATTCACATTTCTCCGTTATTAACGAATCAAACAGCGCTGACGTGGAAACCAGGAATAAACTGTGCAATGAATGAACTATCCAGTGTCCACAGATCAGCAACATTCACCATGGATTTACTGTAGTAACACTACTGTCTGCAACCATGGACGTTTGGCGGGAATAGTAGGATAAAATGCTTTCAATTTACATATTACATTACATTATTTTGACATTATGAATACAATTGCTGCCCTCAAATGTTAATCTGAACTAAAATAAACCTTTGTTCCCTTTCGACGGAACTCACGCTGCTTCGAGAATCGACACATTAGGGAACGCCTTCAGCGTGACGCGTTTGAAGCCTGTATGGAACTAGTCCAATCTTGATTGGTGTTACGTGATGACGTCACCCGTGATGTCGCATGTGACGGTGAAGCGGAAGCTATAAAAAGGACACCGGAACATAACAGCGCTATCTTTCTGTTCTTCAGCAAGCGTTATATGTGACTGTGTGTCTTATTTGGTGTTGTTTGTTCGGTAAAGGTATTTTGATGGAGAAAGAGAAGCATTTCAGACAGTGTGCGTCCCCTTGCCCGCGCTATTTGAGCGAGGGTGACACACACGCGCTCTGTGTTGTTTGTCTCAGAGTGGAGCATGCACGGGCAGCGCTCGAGGGCGCTGTCTGTACAAACTGTGATCTAATGCCCCTGAGAACGCTCCGCTCCCGCCTCGGTCTGTTCGATGAATCAGGCCAGGCACGCGCTCCCCATGGATCAAGTCCCGCGTCTGTCGAGGCAGCGCGGCGCTTGCATTCATGGGGATCGCAAAAGGATCTGGCTGATAATGTTGAGACGGCCGCGGCCCTTTCCCAACATTCATCGGCCAGTTCCCGCGGTCCTGCTCGCGAGGTGGAAGCCCGCCCAGCGGCTTCTTCCGCCCGCGAGGAGGTCCCGATGTTCGAATTGTCTGGCTCTGAGGGGTCAGATAGTTTGAACATCGAGGCAGGAGAAAGTGAAGCACCACCATCATCACATTCTCCTGCCTTTGAGGAGTTGCTGGAGGTTGTAACCCGGGCTGTGGGTAAATTAAATATAGAATGGCCCCCAGATAAGCAGGAAGCGACGAAAAAAAGTATGCTTGATGAGCGCTTCCTGCAAGCCCGGCCACAACCTTCACGCCGGTCTCTCCCGTTTTTTCCCGATCTCCACACCGAGGTGTCGAGATCGTGGAATAAGCCCTTCTCTTCTCGTCTCTCCAGCCCCAATGTACATATATATTCCAGTATTGTGGGGTCGAAAGAGAAGGGCTATGGGACGATGCCCCGGGTTGAAGAGAATTTTGCATCTCATCTCTCGCCCGATGCTGCATCGTCCCTGAGAGCTCCGGCGCTTCCCTCCAAGCCCTGCCGTACCACTTCGGCGCTTGTTGGGAAGGCATATATGGCGGCAGGTCGGGCTGGTGCATGCCTGCACACTATGGGGCTTTTGCAGGCGTACCAGGCCGACCTCCTAAAAGAGGTGGACGACGGCGGGGAGGCTTCGTTCGATGATATTCGAGAAATGCGTTGAGCGGTCGATTTGTCTCTCCGTGCTACCAAAGAGAAGGCCCGTGCCATTGGCCGCTCTATGGCAGCACTGGTAGCCACGGAGAGACACCTATGGTTAAATCTGTCGGGCATCGGGGAGAAGGACAGGGCTTTCCTCCTCGATGCCCCGATTTCGTCTTCTGGCCTTTTCGGCGACGCAGTCAACACTGTCTGAAACGACAATCGGCCGCTCTAAAGCATCTCATTCCCCGCCGTCGTTCCAGCAGAAGAAGCAGAAGAAGGAGAGTGTTGCTTCTCGTGCCCCCCCGAGGAAGGTCTGGGTCTGAGGGCAACACTCTCAGCCGAAGGCCTAGGACAGATCTGAGGACTGTCATTCAGGCGAGGAAGGCTTCGGCAAAGAGGTCCTGACGCGTTGCGCAGGCCTCTGAGGGTGGTCCCCCCCGTGATAGAGCAACAACATCAAGCTCCTTCACGGAGCCCTCAGGAAATCGATTTGTGCTCCCCGCCGCTACGTGCGCTTCGGGACACATCGGTTTTCAGCGAACGCAAATCGCAGTGTCCGCCCGAAAACAATGCGGCTCTGTCGGTTGCGTTCCCTCTCACGAGGCCTTCAATAAAATTATGTCGGTTAGTTCCTGCCAAACGAATGCTTCAGGCCACCGATATTTCAATTACAACACCCGAGGTCAGTCCCGAGAGACTGATCCCGCTAGTAGATTATCTAGACACCTGGAAGGGTCTTCAAAATATATCTCAGTGGGTCCTGTGCACAGTGGAAAAGGGGTACAGAATTCAGTTCGAGTATCGTCCACCAAGATTCAGTGGGGTGGTTCACACACTGGTCAGCCCAGAGTCAAGTCAAGTCAAGTCATCTTCATTTATATAGCGCTTTTAACAACGTAGATTGTTCCAAAGCAGCTTCACAGAGATATGCGTATAATTTAAGGTAACAGAGATTGTTTCGGCTTTACAGCAGAGTTAAGTTATTTCCATCTAAAGTTAGTTTTGATTGATTTGCTTCCGTCGCAATGATCATTTGTTATTAAATTAGGGGCCGCTAAGACGACACCATTCTCTCTACACAGACTTTAAACGCGAAGATGTGAGAAACGCTGATGGCGTTCACATGAGCATTTAGAATGGGTTCTATAGTTATGTGCGTTTGAATATACGCAGGTTTGGAATTCCCTACAAGCCAAGCCTAAACAAAGTACTTGTCTTTCCTTATAACTTTTGATAAAGAATTTTATTTTATTTTGTTGCTTTGGGGTAGGAACGCGAAACGACTTTTCCCGACAACGCCTTATCTGTAGAGTGGTAGTGGGATCCTCCATAGGGAGAGACTAGTTGGCACTTCAGCACTGCGTTGTCATCGGTCCAGGCGAAGGTCCTTCGTCAGATCTGGATACGGCCTGGATCCGGCAGGCTGCAGGAAAACCTCGGGATAAACACAGACACTAAAATTAGCGTAGATGCCATTCTTCTCATGATGTAACGAGTACATCAGGATTTTTGGGAAGTGTTCCCGGTTCCGGCTGACCTAATATATGCAGCCTAACATTAAATTATAGAAGTCTATAATATATTATGTGAAAGCTAGGTCAAAGAGATGTGTCTTTAATCTGACTTTGAACTGACAGAGTGTGTCTGCTTCCCGGACAATGGTAGGAAGACTGTTCCAGAGTTTTGGTGCTAAATAGGAAAAGGATCTACCGCCAGCAGTCGATTTTGATATTGATATTGGAATTTTGAGATCGCAATAGACGTGACGTGACTATAATGCGTTAAGAGCTCGCTCAAGTACTGCGGAGCTAAACCATTTAGTGCTTTGTAAGTGATCAGCAATATTTTAAAATTGATGCGATGTTTAATAGGGAGCCAATGCAGTTTTGACAGAACCGGGCTAATATGGTCATACTTCCTGGTTCTGGTAAGAACTCGAGCTGCTGCGTTTTGAACCAGCTGTAGTTTGTTTATTAAGCGTGCAGGGCAACCACCCAGTAGAGCATTACAATAATCTAGCCTTGAGGTCATGAACGCATGAACTAATTGTTCCGCATTTGTCAATGAGAGCATATGGCGTAATTTAGATATATTTTTAAGATGGAAAAATGCAGTTTTACAGATACTAGACACGTGACTTTCAAATGAAAGATTGGTATCAAAGAGCACACCCAGGTTCCTAACCGACGACGAAGACTTAACAGAGCAGCCATCAAGTGTTAGACAGTATTCTAGATTATTACGTGAGGAAGTTTTTTGTCCAATAATTAGAAACTCTGTTTTTTCAGAATTTAGAAGTAGGAAATTACAAGTCATCCAATTTTTTATATCCGCTATGCATTCCGTTAATTTTGTGAATTGATAAGTTTCGTTAGGTTTTGAAGAAATATAGAGCTGAGTATCATCGGCATAACAGTGAAAGCTAATGCCATGTTTCCTAATGATATCTCCTAAGGGTAGCATGTACAGAGTGAACAGCAACGGTCCTAGTACTGAGCCTTGTGGTACGCCATACTGAACTTGTGATCGATGAGACATCTCATCATTTACTGCTACAAACTGATAACGGTCAGATAAGTATGATTTAAACCATGCTAGTGCATTTCCCGTAATGCCAACATAATGTTCTAATCTATTTAAAAGAACGTTGTGGTCAATGGTGTCAAATGCAGCACTAAGATCGAGTAACACTAATAGAGAGATACAACCACGATCGGATGATAAGAGCAAATCATTTGTGACGAGAGCTGTTTCGGTACTATGGTACGGTCTAAATCCTGACTGGAAATCCTCGCAGATATCATTTCTTTCAAGAAAGGAACACAGTTGTGAGGATACTGCCTTTTCTAATATCTTTGACAGAAAAGGTAGATTCGAGATCGGCCTGTAATTGACTAATTCTGTAGGATCAAGTTGCGTTTTTTTAACAAGCGGTTTAATCATAGCCAGCTTAAAGTTGTTTGGTACGTATCCTAGAGACAAAGATGAATTAATGATATTAAGAAGAGGATCTATGACCTCTGGAAGTATTTCTTTCAGTAGCTTAGTCGGTATAGGGTCTAACATACATGTTGTAGATTTAGATGATTTAATGAGTTTAGTAAATTCTTTCTCTCCTATAGCAACGAATGAATCAAATTTTTCCTCAGGGAGACTACAATGCACTGCCTGATGTGATACTGTAGTAGACGGTTGCATAGTTATAATTTTGTCCCTGATATTATCAATCTTATAAGTGAAGAAGTTCATAAAGTCATTACTGCTGTGTTGCTTGGAAACTTCGGTGCTTGAAGCTTTATTTTTCGTTAGTTTAGCCACCGTTTCAAATAAATACCTAGGATTATGTTTATTTTCTTCTAATAGGGTTGAAAAATAAGCAGATCTATCAGCTTTTAAAGCCTCTCTGTAAGTAATTGAGCTCTCTTTCCATGAAATGGGAAATACCTCTAGTTTTGTTTTCTTCCAGTTGCGCTCCATTTTTCTGGCTGCTCTTTTAAGGGCCCGAGTGTGCTCGTTGTACCACGGCGTTGGACTATTTTCTTTAATCTTCTTTAAGCGCAACGGAGCAACTGTGTCTAAAGTGCTGGAAAAGAGAGAGTTAAACGTTTCTGTTCTCAGGGAACGAGGGTTACAGACGTAACCCGAGACGTTTATACTACCGATATTACATTTCATTTTGTCCAAGGAGCTGTTTTCTTTTATTTGCTTCTAAGAAGATTCAAGTAGCCTATAGCTCCATCATTGCTCAAAGTAAAAAAAAAAAAAAATCATATTTATGATGTTAGTTTTAATAAAAAAAAAAAAATGATTCAAGGAAATTTCAAGGAAACGTATCTATAAGCTAACTCTGGTCTCTCACCAAGACACCTGCCCTGTTCTTCACTATCTCCTCACACCACAACTCAATTTGTCTCCTCTGACCGTTGTTCTGTCTAACATTATTCCTGACCTGTCCCTGCTTTCTTGGCTGCCTAGCAGGCTCATAATTGTATAGCTGTGCTCCATCATATGAGTATGAACAATTTCCTCAGCGTCCGAAACGTCTTGCGATCCATTATTTCTTATACTGTTGATTGAATCGACCGCTCTCCCTACGTCATGCCCGCCACACCCATTTTCAGATGCGGAAGTAAAATTTTCTCACAAAAACGACTCCAGAAGCCACTGTGGCGCATTTAGAAGTTTTTTTTTTTTAAAGAAAATCTAGTTCCTACATTATTTTTCTATACATTGACTCATTGGGTCTTCTAACCTGCAATATGCCCTTTAAGCAAAGGCTTTACAACGGCTGTTTTAAGAGACTTGGGAAATACGCTGCTCAGTAGAGAAGTATTAATTATTAAAAGCACATCAGTTGCTATTAGATGAAACACAAATTTAAAAAAACTAGTGGGTAAAATGTCAAACTCAGATATAGAGGAACTTAGACTTTGTACAGTCTTTTCAAGAGTGTCAAGGTCAACAGGACTGAAATTTGAAAAAGTGCTGAACTCCTTTCTCAAACTAGTTGGTGATTCAGAGTGAGAGATGCCATGCGAGGTATATAATAAAATGTCTTATGTTTTCTACTTTGCTCTTAAAAAAATAAACAAATTCATTGCACTTGTCAACTGAGCGTAGTTCAGGAGCCAGATGAGGGGAGGGATTTGTTAACTTCTTAATAGTGGAGAATAGCGCACGGGTGTTATTTGCTTTACTGTTGATGATAGTGGAGAAATAAGATTGTCTTGCTCTACAAATTACAGAATTGTATTCGTAAAGTGTCCCTTTATGGATCAAATAGTCTGAATTAAGTTTGGATTTACGCCATTTCCTTTATGTTCTCCTACATTCTTTCTTTTGCAGTTTAACTGACGGGTCATTCATCCATGGAGCTTTCTGTTTGCCAGTGGATTTTTTCAGTTTTAAAGGAGCAATGTCATCCATTATATTTCTCATTCTTAAGTTAAAATCTTTCAGCAAATTATCAGCAGTCTTTGGGAATGGGCTTTTAGACTCAAAGAGTGCTTGCTCAAAACGAACACAAGTTTTGTCAATTATAGCTCTCTTTTTGATCATAATGGAGTTATTCTGACGATAGGGGGACAAGCAGACTTTAATAAAGATACAACAGTGATCAGATAAAGCTAAATCCACAACAGATGTAGAGGCAGTTACACCCTTTGTGATGACAAGATCGAGTGTATGGCCCTGAAAGTGAGTGGGGCCCTGTATGTGTTGTGTCAGATTGAAGGCATCGATCAGTGCCAGAAAATCTCTTGCATGAGGGTTTTCAGGATTATCTACATGGATGTTAAAATCACCTGATTTAACAATACTGTCAAAGTGAACACAGATTTCAGAGAGCAATTCACAAAAATCTTCAAGGAAGACTGCAACTGGTAAAATAGGAGGTCTATATACAGTTAGCAGTAGGATTTTTGGACAACTTTTAAGAACAGCACAAAGATATTCAAAAGAAGCATAGTCACCATAGGATGACTGTTGACATTGAAAAGAAGCTTTAAATTATTTAGCTATTCCTCCCCCACGTCTATTTTCACGGTTGACACTCATAAAGTTGTAATCGGGGGGAGAAGATTCAATTAAGGTAGTATTATAGTTTACTGAGTCAAGCCAGGTTTCAGTTAAAAGTAAAAAGTCAAGTTTATATGTGGAGATAAGATTGTTAATTAAAAAATATTTTTTTATGAGTGACCTGATATTTAGCAGAGCAAGTTTTACTGTAAGAAAAAGTTTTTTTTTTTGTTTTTTTTTCCACAGGGACAGGTGGTTTCTTAGGAATAGAAAGTAGATTAGATGGGTTAAGTCTGCGAGCCAGGGTGCATTTAGGTCTATTCCACTTTGCTGTTGTGGAACTAATTTGCACAGTGATAGGAGCCTGTAAGGAAATGATAGGAGTATGCAGGTATGCCGGGGTCATGTATAGATCTATGCAGGAGGACAGTTTAGCAAGACCCTCATAATTACTATGCTGGGTAGAGTGAGGGCAGACTGAAGGAGGGTCAGGCTGAACATTATGTCAGTCAATACCAAAGGCTATATAGTTCAATAAGTTGGAGGTGAGCAGCTTGCCCCCCCCCCCCCATTTAGGTGAGATCTGTCAGCATTAAAAAGGTCATGCCTAGTCCAAAAGGAGTCAAAATTAGGAATAAAATTAAAGCCAGCAGCCAAACAGAAGTGGCATAGCCATTGATGCAGTCCATAGAGACGACTAAAATATTCAGAGCCCATAGAAGGAGAGGGGGAAAGGACCAGATAGAATGCAGCGCTTTCCCAAGGATTCAATTTGAAAACATAGTTCCTCAAGGTCTGAATGCAGTCTGGCTGATTGCCTGTCCATTATCTCATTAATCCCGGTATGTACAATGACTATTTTAACAGATGTATGTGAGTAAAAATGTTTAGGCAAAAGCTTGATGAAATCACCAATATTACTGTGGTGATGCGATCCACCATGATAGGGATTAGGGGCGGGTTCAGTATGCTTGGCGGATATAAAAGGGATGAGAATGGCGTCTAAGGGAGCGCGTCATTCTGGGTTCTGGACGTGACGTCATTTGGGCGCGCAGTGTTTAGGATTGGGAGGTAAGAATTACTGGTAGCTGCTTAATTTTTAATGTGCGTTGGGAAGGATAAGTTAAGACCCATTTAATTTACAGTGCGACTGCGGAGTATCAGACGCGTCGCTTAACGCCCGTCATGGCGAGCCGGTAATTTGCACTCTACGGAGTACACTGGGTGGTGCGAGTCACCAACAAGCGGTAAGTCATACCTATTTGAATGTCCGGTTAATGAGATCATAAACTCAAATTTACAAACGTTGTGCGTTGTATTTTTGATAGTGATACGAGGAAGGTGCTGCAGCAGGCTTGGTGGGGGTAGCTGGGCTTAGTGACGACCGATTGGATTGTGTCTCCCCTTGCCGGAAACTCCTCGACCATTTCTCAGTGACTATTACTGGAACAGCGCATTTGCTGTGATCATCTGACTAACATTTTCTCTTATCCCTCATCTGTCTTGAGACGGCCGGAACAATAGCGCATTTTCGGCCGTAGTGACGCTTTCCAAACCTAGCAAATTCAGTGCTGATCTCTGGGCTGGAGTACAGCGGCGAATAACTGGGTTGTCATTTCTACTTGCTCTTTTAGCAGAAACATTGTCATTTAAAGTATTTACGTTTGTCAAATTGTTATTGTCTGTTTTTGAATGTCTTACATGTATTTCTAAATCCTGAGAATGTTATATTTTTAAAATGCTGTAATCATCAGGCGACGCAGTGTTGGAAAGCTATTAATGAGCGTTGGCCAGTGAGTGGTTGCTTTTATCTTCTTTGTAAACAACTGATTCCATCCGTCCACATGTGATAAGGGTTCAACCAAAAGACTATTACGTGGAAAGTGCGTGTGTGTGTGTGTGTGTGTGTGTATGGTTGCTTATGTCTCAATTTGTACTCTTTTCTTTTACCCAGAGTTGGGGTGCCAGTTCAACGCCCACGTCCTCTGGTGTGGTGGTGTGCTTATCGCTTGCTGTGTTCACAGGGGGTGATTGGGTGCTGTGTGGTGAGAGCACTAGTTGCAGTGTTTACTGGGTGGACGAACTGAATCCCCAATTCTGAAACGGATAAGTGTTATAGTTGGCGTATTTATTCTAATGTGTGTTTGTATTGTGTATTTTGGTACTTTTCTTATCTGTATTTAATAAACAATTTGAAACGTTTCCTTGTTGTCTGTTATCTGACCCAGTCACCGCGTATCTGTGTGCTTTGCACTTGATGTACAAACGGGTCCCCGGCCCATTTTCCGGGGTGGCGTAGTCTATTTTGTGCCATAATTGGTATTGTGTTGCGCTTAAGAGAGCAAACTGCCACATTACCATTAGACAAACAATAGGGGATACAAGCTGGAAGTTGAATTCCCTTGATTCACCAAGAGTTACCAAGCAGAAGGACTTGTGGTAATGAGGTGCCGTTATACATATAGGTAGAGAGATTCTGGTGAATTATATGTGTGGCAGAAGACTGAGACTCCCGAGAGCCAGGGGGCGTTGCTGGCTCAGCGCCAGCAGTTGTCGCAAGGTCAGAGAGTCGAGAAAAGGACCCCGAATGTATGACGTCATCACTCAACGCGGAGGAGCCTGGCCTAGCATCTGTTGCAGGTGGAAACACCGGTGGAGCACAGCCGATGTCGCCACTAACTTCAGAGTAAGAGAGGCAGCGATGGCGCTTTTCACATCTGTAAGCATGGGAGAGGTGGACCGCTTTCTCGACTTGTGGATGGAAGTTTTGCCTGGCGGCTGCAGATACAGTGGGTGGCTGTTTCTCCGTAGAGTATAACGGGAAGTTCATAGCCCCAAGCTCGACCTCCAGGCCAGCCCCTTGAAATGTCCGGTGCATAAAAATTTGAAAGAGTGAGGAAGCTCTTGTCATCATCCGGAGAGAAAAAGGGAATAGAACCCCGTCGGCCGTCTTTCGCCCCGACTGTTGTCCAGGTGATCAGTGGATCGGTCAGAGTAGCGACACTGGCGGGGACCTTGGCGGCATCATCCGTGGCGCCGGGTTTAGAAGCTGGATGTAATAAATCCACCCGTGAGAGGAGTAAAGACTGTCGCCGGAGAACATCATCCAGGAGGGCCTCTGTGTAGCGAAGCTCAGACCTCAGGTCAGCCGCTTCGGCATTCGCGGTGTTCGCAGAGAAGGCACCAGACATGCAATCTTCGGTGGTTATAGTTCCTTCTTTGGAACTCTTCATGAATAAAACCGGCGTCTCAGTGTGAACTTGGTCTCCAGTCCCGGTATAAAGACAGAGGGAACGTGATTTACCCTGCCTGTTGACCATTCTAATAAAAGCTGCAAATGGATCCCTCAGCGTCTGCGACATCATTACAGAATACTTCGCCACTACAAGGATCCAGCAGCTTTCCCTGTGAATATCGGCCAGGTTTGGACAATGCACTAATGTTATTAACCCTTGAGCAGGGCTCTCGATCGCTCGAGGATTATATCCAAGAGTATTTAGATCTCGCCTCCTGTTCTGATATGCCGGACTGTGTGCTCATAGATTTCTTTTGTGAGGGTATTAATCAGCCGCTCAGATCACGTTTAATCCATGAGGGTCCCCGTTCATCTCTCAGTCAGTTTATGGACTATGCCTTGTTGACTGTTCAGCATTCACCGTGGGGGTCGCAGAGGAATGCACCATTACTTCCGTGCCTATAATGGCAGCCGCACCAGAGTCTTGTCACGTCTTAACAGATCTTCCAGAGCCCTGTCACTTCTCAGCAGATATTTCAGAGCCCCGTCACGTCCCAGCAGATCGTCCAGAGCCTCGTCACATATCAGCAGATCGTCCAGAGCCCCGTCATGTCCCTGTTGACCGTCCAGAGCTCCATCACGTCTCAGCAGATCATCCAGAGCCCCGTCACGTCTCAGCAGATCGTCCAGAGCCCCGTCACGTCTCAGCAGATCATCCAGAGACCCGTCACGTCCCTGTTGACCGTCCAGAGCTCCGTCACATCTTAGCAGATCGTCCAGAGCTCCGTCACATCTTAGCAGATCGTCCAGAGCTCTGTCACGTCTCAGCAGATCGTCCAGAGCCCCATCACGTCTCAGCAGATTATCCAGAGACCCATCACGTCCCTGTTGATCGTCACGAGTCAAGCCAAGACCCAGTGGATCGTCACGAGTTAAACCAAATCATGGTTAGTCTTCACAAGTCTGCTCATGTCACCGCTGACCAGCCGGAGTCCTCTCACGTCCTCTCTGCCACACCCAGATATTCAAGGTCAGTGCTCCGATTTCCCAGTCTGGTTTTCAGTGTGAGGGATGCACCGCTGGTGTCTGCACGCACAGCTGGTATCCCCAAACCTGCTCACTTTAATCCTCCTGTTCCTGCACTAATTACCCTATCAGAAGCGCTTCCCACGATGAGGATCGCTTTATGTTGCGTTTTGGCTGCATACACCACCTCGGAACTGCCCCAGGCGATGGCACCCGCTGCAGTTTCTCCAGAGGTGGCGGCAGATGCTGCAGAACCTCTCAAAGTGGCGGTACTCGCTTCAGCCTTGTGTATGGTGGTAGCGCCCAGTAATGTCCTCTCAGCCTGTCATTTCACAGTCAAAGGAACTGTAGAGGAGCACTGTACCTGTCCTGTTAGTGAACCTTACCTGATTCTTGATGCTTGATGCACTGTAGAACCACCAGAGGTGGCGGCGTCTGCTGCAGAACCTTTGGAGGTGTCAGTGATAACTGTTTATGAATCCTTGTCCTGCCCTGTTACGGACCCAGAGACTGTTCAAGTCATGTCTGCCGACCCAGAGAAGGTTTGCGTCACGTCTGCCCAACTAGAACCGGCACTTCACGCCAGTCCAGCCGAGCCCGCACTTCACGCCAGTCCAGCCGAGCCCGCACTTCACGCCAGTCCAGCCGAGCCCGCACTTCACGCCAGTCCAGCCGAACCCGCAATTCACTCCAGTCCAGCCGAGCCCGCACTTCACGCCAGTCCAGTCGTGCCTGAGACTGAAAGCGTCATGCCCGCCGAGCCTGAGACTGAAAGCGTCATGGCCGCCAAGCAGGAGTCTGTGAGCGTCATGCCCGCTGAGCCAAAGCCAAAGCCCTCTTCACCGCTGGTCCCGTCCAGCCCAGAGTTTCACAAGATGCTGGTCCCGTCCAGCCCAGAGTTTCACAAGATGCTGGTCCCGTCCAGCCCAGAGTTTCACAAGATTCTGGTCCTGTCCAGCCCAGAGTGTCCAGACAAGATGGTCGCTGCCGAGCCAGAGCTTCACGTCAGTCCTGCCGCCGCCGAGCCAGTGTCTCCGGACAAGATGGCCGCCGACACGCCTGAACCTGAGCCCTCAGCAGAGATGGCCGCCGAAACGCCTGAACCTGAGCCCTTAGCAGAGATGGCCACTGCCACAGTGTCGGTTTCTGTTCCTGAGCCATTGTCGGTTTCTGAGCATGTGCCTGTTTCTGTTTCTGAGCATGTGTCTGTTTCTGAGCATGTGTCTGTCTCTGAACATGTGTCTGTTCCTGAGCATGTGTCTGTTCCTGTGCCATGGCCGCCTGAACGGTCGTCTCCTCCCTGGCCTCCTGAAGGGTCGTCTCCTCCCTGGTCGCCTGCTCAGCCTGCTCCGCCCTGGTCGCCTGCACAGTCCGCTCCGCCCTGGCCTTCCATCCTGCCGCAGTCTCCAGGTCCTCTTCTGCTCCACGACCTGGCCCTCCATCCCGCCCCCGGATCTGCCTCCGCGCCACCTCCCACCTGGACAGTTTTGGAGCGTCTGGAAGCCGCTCTTTGGGGGGGGGGCCATGTAACGATCACCAGCTGGAGTGCCCTCGAGAGCCACCAGAGGGCGCTCCACAATAGACTATGATCACTTCCTCACAAACTACATTTCCCATACTCACTGCCGGGACTCATCAGCACTCATCATCTCATTCACCTGTGACTCATACACCTGCAGCTCATTCACACACACCCATATAAACCTCTTTCATTCTTCAGTTCTCTGCGAAGTATTGCATTGCCCCGGCTTTCAATTCCAAGCGTTTAGCTCTGTGTTTGCTGATCTGATTACTGACCTAGGACTGTGTACCCCGACTTCTGTTTGTTCTCTGCCTGCCTTGACCCGGATTGCTTATTGGACTTTGCCTTTTGCTGCCTGCCCTGACTTCTGCCTGTGACCTCGTTCTGCTCTGTGTTCTCTCCATTGATCTGTTTGCTGTTGATATACCCTGCCTGTTGACCATTCTAATAAAAGCTGCAAATGGATCCCTCAGCGTCTGCGACAACATTACAGAATTAAAGCCTAGTATGACCCATGTAGGAGGTTGGGTTTAGAAATTATAAGGCTTATGTCCTTCATTCAAGCTGAAGGTTTATTTGCAGAAGCTCAACTGTGTTTCACTCTCATATAAACCAGGAATAAATTATACAGTAACACAGTAATACAGTTATACAGTAATACAGTACAGTCTCTTCTCAACTACTGCCACTGTAAACTGTGATGATGGAACACAAACTGCATGTCATGATCGATATGAACATATGATGTTAAATAAATAATAAATAGATTTATTTTTGGTCATTGGCGATAGTCATTCTCCTCCTGACAGCTCAAGAGTGAAGTAAGAAGATAATAGATGACAGACTCGTGCACATATTTATCATTTCTGTGATGTGAAGCTCCAGTATTATGTGATGATGATGTTGTGTATATGTGGCATTATGTGTTGAACTGAACTAACAGACGTGATCCACAGATCCAGCTAATACAGCATCAGAAACTGAAGTCAGTGTGACTGCTGGATCATTATACAGAGGTACGACACGTTCATTTATACTGACAGCTTTATAACATTAAACATTAAACATCAGTCAGTCTGTAAATGCTTCATCAATAACTGTTGATAGTTGAATACCCTTGACTTCAGTCATGTACAGTTTCTCTTCTTCCTCTCATGTTTCCTGCAGTGATTGTGAGTATTGTTGAGATCGCAGTTTTGCTGCTCCTACTGTGATTCTTCTTCAGATCATCTGTGCAAGAAGAGCTGGTGAGTTTTGAGCCGCACACAATCTGATGATTCACACTCATCTGATCTGGAACAATCTGCAATCATGATAAAAACACATACGAGAGGTCAGTCAATGCTTTTATTTTGCAGGGAGGAAGGACTCGAAGCACCCAGAGGAAATAGAGATGCCGACAATATTAGAATAAAAAAATGATGAGTTTAGAGCCAATCTGCAGCAATATTTACAATAGCAAAAACTTACAGAGGATTGTTCATTGTTTTATTTTCTTCTTCTCAGAAAACAGAGAAAAAACTCTGAGCACTTATAGTGACATAATCAAGTTTAGATTAAAATGTTTTGTTTTACATGTAAAAAGCCAGATTTATTTTCATTGATATGGATTTTAAGGATATATTTGCCTACAGTGTTGAAAGTCATTCTCTTGCGCTTCATATGTAAACTGCTTTAAATATAATATTAATACAGTAATGGACAGACTCAGACTGTATAATCTCTGTTCTGTGTGATGGAGCTGATTTGAGGATTCTTGGATCTTGTCTGTTCATTCCTGTTTTTAGCATCTTTTTTCATTTTGAATGATTGCTATAATTTTCTTAATAAAACCTCTGCAGTTGTGTTTAATAAGTCTCCTTTCCTGAGATGTTTGTTCCCCTTCATGAGCTTGTAATGTCTCGTAATATAGAATAGTAAGTGTGAGTATTAATGGGTCGAGTGTTGATGAAATATATGTGTTTTCAGCCGTTTCTTGAAGATGGCTAAAGCCTCATCAGCTCAGGTTGAGTTCGGCAGGTCGTTCCTCCAGCAGGAACAGTCCAGGTGAAGGTCTGTGAAAGTGATTCTGTGTCTCTTTGAGATGATACAACACAAAACACCGTTCACTTGCAGAACACAAGCTTCTGGAGACTCATCGGTCTGGAGTAGTGAGTTTAGGTGTAGAGGAGCAGAGCCAGTGGTTGTTCTGTAGGAAAACATCAGGGCCTTGAATCTGATGTGAGCGGCTGTTGGAAACCAGTGCAGGTTTATGAGGAGAGGAGTGACGTGTGTCTCTTCGGCTCGATAAACACACTCCTGCTGCAGCATCTGGATCCATTGCAGAGGTTTGACAGTGATGCTGGAAGGAGAGAGCATTACAATAGTCCAGTCTGGAGAGAACAAGAGCTTGGGCAAGGAGTTGTGAAGCTCTGATAAGAAGGGCCTGATCCTCCTAATGTTGTATAAGGCTAATCTGCAGTTCTAGCACTGTGGTCTGTGAAGTTCAACTGATCATCCATAGCTGAGTGGAGAAGTTGTGATGAAGTGTTGGGTTGGCCGACACCATGAGCAGTTCTGTCTCAGCAAGGTTTAGTTGAAGGTCCTTCATCCAGCAAGAAATGTCTGTTAGGCGAGCAGTGAAAGGAAGACGAAATTCGATTTCTGATTGGCTACAGCAGTCAGATGACATCACAGGTGTTACGACCACTAGGGGTCAGCCGTAACAGGAAAAGGAATGAGTCTCACCACCAGAGAGATATCAAAAATAACAAGTGTTTATTTCTAAAAGGGTTTAAGCATCAGGGGCAGACAAGGCCAAAATAACAAACAAAAACAATCTTTTGGATAACCTCTACAATTCCTAAAACAAAAGAAAACAAAATACAATTTAAACTTACCTACCTCCCTAAACCAAAAACAATGTGAAAAGATATACAAAACAAAATGGCGTCAAACCCCCTACCTCCCTTAATTTGGCAAAAACATATATACAAATATCTACAGGAGATTAATGTAAAGTCTGTAGCAAACAAAGCAAAACATAATCCAAAATCATAGTCAAACAGGCGTGGGTCAGTTAACAAGGATAAACAGAGGTTCAAAATCACAGTCACAATCTCCAAATAAACACTCACAGCACAATCTCAAATAAACACTCACAAACTCTCAGATACGACACACTAGCATAGACGATGATACAAACAATAGCAAAGTGGTAACAATCAACAATGGCACAATAGTCGGCCATCTTGAGTGTTTGGGGTGGTCCTTATATCTGGATCAGGTGTGGAGGAGAACCAATCGCAGCGTCCAACTAATTATCACCAGATACCGCCCACCTGCAACACAAACAAGCACATGCACCTACGCAAACACTACACAGGACAGAATGGAATCAATGAGTAAATGACAAATAACTCCGGCTCATAACACAGGTGCCCTGATAGGCTGTAAAACATCATCAGCTCTTTTGTCTTCAGAAAGCTGTTTGTCTGTAAAGTGTCACACAGATGGCTGGTTGGGTTAAAAAGTGCATCACGTCATGGAAATGCTTCACTACACCTGATGATGTGTGATCTGTTTTGGAGCAAAGCACGCTGGGTTAACTCTCGAGGGTCTGATTGTACTCAATGCGATCGATTTACAGTGAAGAAGCTCCGTTCCCGCCTGGCTCTCTTTAAGAGGGATGGGAACAAAGCATTTGCACATAGCGGTCCAATCCCACTGCTTTGTTTATGAGGCTCACAGGTGGAGCTGGCGGAGGAGTTTGAGTCGGATCTCTGCCTTTATCAAAACTCAGCCGCTAGCTCCTCATGCCCAAACCAGAAGTTCAGGGAGGCGGAAGTTAAATCAGTGGTGCTTGAGAAATACATCCCAGATCTATCTTCCAGAACATCTGTAGTGTTGATAAAGGAGGCTGGATCTGATCTTTGTTCCTCAGAGTGAACAGCACATTATAATCCATGTGTAGAAACACTTCCTGAGACAGATTAATCTCTTCTTTAGAGACGCTCATGCTACTTTTTCATAATTCAGGAGTCATGGATAGTGGATAACTTTTAAGTAACAAAACAATTTTATCACTAATAATGTAATGATTTTATATCTAGAATTTAACGGCATGCAGGAAACTGCTAAAATAAGAAAGTGAAACTAACAGTAATGCTCTCGTGTGCAAAAGAATATCCTTGTGTTCAGAGTAGATGTGTGTTGAGCCAGTGCGGTTCACAATATGCACTTCTCAGACATGTTTCACACACATGTAAAGACACTTAACTGTGGTATAGTGTCAATAAATATCAACTCTAGCATGATTTACACACTCAGATTGTCAGGAGTGTGACAGCGCCAACATGTGTATTACATGGTTCATGATACTTTAACATACACACATGTAGCGCCCTCTCCCTTAGATTTAAGCGGGAGGGGTCCTGGGTTAGTTTATTATTAGATCTCTCTAAGTAGCCTCTGAATATTATTAACTTTATTTCAATAAACCCTTATCTCAATATTGGTGTGCTTATGAACAGACTAAAATTACCACAAAGTCTTGTAAGTGAAATAGAAACTTTAAGTACTTTTAAATAAAATATTGAGAAAATAGAAGTCAAGACCACAGACACATACACTGTCAAGAGTTCAGGTGAGAAAACAGACAAAACTTTCAGAGATTAATTTTGACTCTGGCTTCATACATACTGTCATTGTGAAATAGTTCTAATCTAAGCCATTCAATTCCTAAAAGTGACTTCCGACATGGGCCATAATGGGCTAAAATAGACTGTTGTTTGTGAAACACAGTGCAGGCTAGAAAATGAGGACAGTTTTACTCTTTTAGATCATTCTCATTAAATCCTCTATTCTCTTAAGCTGCTAATAACCTGTCCGCTTGCAGTAATTATGAGACTGCAGTCAGTTTTGCAGAAACAAAGGAGATAATGATCAGGGATGGGAACTGTAAAAAAATATATTTTGGGTTCCATTAACGATTATTTTAGTTCAGTTTAATTTTAAGAAAGGAATATTTGGCAAAATTCCATTGCCAGTTGATGAGAATTTTTATAATAGATTGATTTCTCTCTACAGCGAGGTGTCTGTGGGCTGTGCTCTAAGTGTGACATTACATGATTTCCTGAGTGTTTTCATAGCTGTGATCTCACTGTTGAGGTCTGGAAACATGTTACTGCTGAGTGAGAGAACTCACAGTTTGACCACAATAGAGCCGTGATCATCTCTGAACCCAGTTGATGAATTTAAAGACTGCCCTTCTGCTGGTTCTGGCATCGGTCCAGAGAGTTGGCGATCTGTCTGATCTGCTCTTTCAGTGGACGCATCGACTCGACGGACCTCGAGTTTGGGCCTAATGGGAGTGTAGAGAGAGAGAGAGAGAGAGAGAGTATGGAGGACACACTTTGAAAATCTGTACAATACAACTGAAACAAATCCTGCTCGAAATGAATTAAAAACCCAATTAGAAATCCTGAAAGAAAAAATGTAAGACAATCAGAACCCCCTAGATTTCCCAATCACTGTAGATGAGCTTACAGAGAGACTACATGCTTTAAAACCCAACAAGGCATTGATGGAATATTAAACGAAATGATCAAATACACCAACGACAAATTCAAAACCGCAATAATCAAATTATTCAACATAGTTTTGAGTGTAGGATATTTCCCCGACTCCTGGAACCAAGGCCTGATTACACCGATCTTTAAACAAGGAGACAAATATGAGCCAAACAACTACAGAGGCATATGTGTCAATAGCAACCTGGGGAAAATATTCTGTTCGATTATTAATGTAAGATTGGAAAACTTTTCTCAAAGCCCACACAATTCTGGACAAAAGTCAAATTGGTTTTCTGCCCAAACACAGAACATTTGACCACATCTACACCCTCCACACCATCATCGATAAACATGTTTACCAGAATAAATCCAAAGTCTTTGCATGCTTTATTGACTTTGAGAGAGAGAGAGAGAGAGAGAGAGAGAGAGTGTAGAGAGAGAGAGAGAAACAAAACATCAAGATAACAACTTTTTTTCTCTCAAGGAGAGCTACACTTTAGTCTAACTGGAAAGTAAGGCTTTAACAAAGAAATGGTCCCTTAAACTATTGGCTTCAATGACCCCTATATGTCCCTATAAGATCTTTCTCAAACACAAAACCAGTCCCGATTTCATTTCTGGAAGCCGGGATAATGAGCAAGCACTGTTATTGCATTCAGATATCAAATACAGACATTAGAGAATACATGAAAAGAACATTTCAGGAATCACACTGGTAACTTCTATAACAAAGTAAAATCTCCAGAGAAGTCATTCAACTCATTTGATATTTAGAAGTAAAAATATTGATTAATACCTTGATTATAATCATTCATTACATATACATTGAAGCAGCAGTGGATTCCAATCCACCCCATCCAATCTCCTCTTTAGAGACACTCATATAGTGTGTGCAAATACTTTTTGATTTAACAAGCTTGAGCTGATGTTAATAATTACTTTAGAATACTTTAAAAACTGTTTTATAATTCAGGAGTCATGGGACTTCAGTAGCAAATACATTTGTGTCACTAATAATGTAATGATTTTATTTCTAGATTTTAATGGCATCCAGAAAATAAAGAAGGGAGACTAACAGCAGAAATACTCTCATGTGCAAAATATATCCTTCAGAGCTAATATCCATCGTTCAGAGCAGGTGTGTGTTGAGTCAGTGCGGTTCACAATATGCACTTCTCAGACATGTGTCACACACACGTTACACAACACTTCACTGTGGGATTGTGTAACTATACAGTAACTCTAGCAGGGTTCAGATGTTCAGATGAGAGGGAGTTACACAACCACAGGAGGAGCTGATGAAATCTCTAACTAGATACAACAAACTGAGTTGGTGCTTCGAAGCTTTTGACACAGTGCTGAACTTCGCCATTTGATGGTCAATAATAATTCCTACAACAACTGTGTCATTCAAATGTAGCATATTTGTCATTAGCAAGAAGGCAGGCCAAATTTCAGTGTATTGCACAATATGAGGACAATAAAGACTTTCTGTTCATCATTTTTACTCACCTTCTAAATACAATGTTTAATTAAAGCTGCAAGCAGCATTTATCGGGGTTCAAGCTATTAAGGCCTTTAAGGGTTTTTAAGCACAAAAGCATCAAAAGTTATCAAGTTTTATTTAGCAAGCATTTAACCACTGACATAATAGATGGAAAACACCATTTACAGCCAATATAGGCAATGTACCATAGGAAATATATGGTTTTAAAGCTTTTTAACAGTTATAGCGCCAACTATGGTCCGATCTCCATGAAATTTTGCATGCTTGTTAATGATGTTATGTCACATAAGTTCACCAATTTTTGTGAAGTTCTGGGTTTTTATTTAGGATTTATAGGCTTTTGAGTGTATTTTGCCACGCCCCTTTTCTAAATGACCCTGTTACAGCCACCCAAATGCCAAAGTTCAACTTTTTTTTGATAATTATTGATCTAGAGAGTCCAGAGAATTGTCCTAGACTGGTTTGGTTCGGATCGGGCGAAAAACCAGGGACTAGTTCGCAAAAGTAGGTTTTGGACAAAATTCGACATAGCAGAAATGTTTCCCTGCCTACATCCAAATCGGAGATAGCCATTTTGTCCGCCTCGAGCCAAGGATTCCAACGATATAAGACACTTGATCCTGGGACAAACGGTCTAAGAGTTATGAGCGATTTTGAACTTTTGGTTGCTGTAGCGCCAACTATGGGCCAATCGGGGTCATACTCTGATAGGTTGTCCCCACATTGAGGCCTACCATCTGGCCAGGTTTCAAGTCTCTAGGCCTTACGGTTTGTCCTGCACGATGCGTTTTACGAATCCTTACAATTACAATAGGGTTTCAGCATTTCATGCTTGAACCCCTAATAAGAATGAAGGCTTTTTGCCAGTTATAGCGCCACCTATGGTCCGATCTCCATGAAACTCTGCATGCTTCCTCACCGTGTTCTGACACATATGCTCATCAATTTTGGTGAAGTTCTGAGTTTTCCTTTGGGATTTATAGGCTTTTGAGTGTATTTTGCCACGCCCCTTTTCTAAATGACCCTGTTACAGCCACCCAAATGCCAAAGTTCAACTTTTTTTTGATAATTATTGATCTAGAGAGTCCAGAGAATTGTCCTAGACTGGTTTGGTTCGGATCGGGCGAAAAACCAGGGACTAGTTCGCAAAAGTAGGTTTTGGACAAAATTCGACATAGCAGAAATGTTTCCCTGCCTACATCCAAATCGGAGATAGCCATTTTGTCCGCCTCGAGCCAAGGATTCCAACGATATAAGACACTTGATCCTGGGACAAACGGTCTAAGAGTTATGAGCGATTTTGAACTTTTGGTTGCTGTAGCGCCACCTATGGGCCAATCGGGGTCATACTCTGATAGGTTGTCCCCACATTGAGGCCTACCATCTGGCCAGGTTTCAAGTCTCTAGGCCTTACGGTTTGTCCTGCACGATGCGTTTTACGAATCCTTACAATTACAATAGGGTTTCAGCATTTCATGCTTGAACCCCTAATAAGAATGAAGGCTTTTTGCCAGTTATAGCGCCACCTATGGTCCGATCTCCATGAAACTCTGCATGCTTCCTCACCGTGTTCTGACACATATGCTCATCAATTTTGGTGAAGTTCTGAGTTTTCCTTTGGGATTTATAGGCTTTTGAGTGTATTTTGCCACGCCCCTTTTCTAAATGACCCTGTTACAGCCACCCAAATGCCAAAGTTCAACTTTTTTTTGATAATTATTGATCTAGAGAGTCCAGAGAATTGTCCTAGACTGGTTTGGTTCGGATCGGGCGAAAAACCAGGGACTAGTTCGCAAAAGTAGGTTTTGGACAAAATTCGACATAGCAGAAATGTTTCCCTGCCTACATCCAAATCGGAGATAGCCATTTTGTCCGCCTCGAGCCAAGGATTCCAACGATATAAGACACTTGATCCTGGGACAAACGGTCTAAGAGTTATGAGCGATTTTGAACTTTTGGTTGCTGTAGCGCCACCTATGGGCCAATCGGGGTCATACTCTGATAGGTTGTCCCCACATTGAGGCCTACCATCTGGCCAGGTTTCAAGTCTCTAGGCCTTACGGTTTGTCCTGCACGATGCGTTTTACGAATCCTTACAATTACAATAGGGTTTCAGCATTTCATGCTTGAACCCCTAATAAGAATGAAGGCTTTTTGCCAGTTATAGCGCCACCTATGGTCCGATCTCCATGAAACTCTGCATGCTTCCTCACCGTGTTCTGACACATATGCTCATCAATTTTGGTGAAGTTCTGAGTTTTCCTTTGGGATTTATAGGCTTTTGAGTGTATTTTGCCACGCCCCTTTTCTAAATGACCCTGTTACAGCCACCCAAATGCCAAAGTTCAACTTTTTTTTGATAATTATTGATCTAGAGAGTCCAGAGAATTGTCCTAGACTGGTTTGGTTCGGATCGGGCGAAAAACCAGGGACTAGTTCGCAAAAGTAGGTTTTGGACAAAATTCGACATAGCAGAAATGTTTCCCTGCCTACATCCAAATCGGAGATAGCCATTTTGTCCGCCTCGAGCCAAGGATTCCAACGATATAAGACACTTGATCCTGGGACAAACGGTCTAAGAGTTATGAGCGATTTTGAACTTTTGGTTGCTGTAGCGCCACCTATGGGCCAATCGGGGTCATACTCTGATAGGTTGTCCCCACATTGAGGCCTACCATCTGGCCAGGTTTCAAGTCTCTAGGCCTTACGGTTTGTCCTGCACGATGCGTTTTACGAATCCTTACAATTACAATAGGGTTTCAGCATTTCATGCTTGAACCCCTAATAAGAATGAAGGCTTTTTGCCAGTTATAGCGCCACCTATGGTCCGATCTCCATGAAACTCTGCATGCTTCCTCACCGTGTTCTGACACATATGCTCATCAATTTTGGTGAAGTTCTGAGTTTTCCTTTGGGATTTATAGGCTTTTGAGTGTATTTTGCCACGCCCCTTTTCTAAATGACCCTGTTACAGCCACCCAAATGCCAAAGTTCAACTTTTTTTTGATAATTATTGATCTAGAGAGTCCAGAGAATTGTCCTAGACTGGTTTGGTTCGGATCGGGCGAAAAACCAGGGACTAGTTCGCAAAAGTAGGTTTTGGACAAAATTCGACATAGCAGAAATGTTTCCCTGCCTACATCCAAATCGGAGATAGCCATTTTGTCCGCCTCGAGCCAAGGATTCCAACGATATAAGACACTTGATCCTGGGACAAACGGTCTAAGAGTTATGAGCGATTTTGAACTTTTGGTTGCTGTAGCGCCACCTATGGGCCAATCGGGGTCATACTCTGATAGGTTGTCCCCACATTGAGGCCTACCATCTGGCCAGGTTTCAAGTCTCTAGGCCTTACGGTTTGTCCTGCACGATGCGTTTTACGAATCCTTACAATTACAATAGGGTTTCAGCATTTCATGCTTGAACCCCTAATAAGAATGAAGGCTTTTTGCCAGTTATAGCGCCACCTATGGTCCGATCTCCATGAAACTCTGCATGCTTCCTCACCGTGTTCTGACACATATGCTCATCAATTTTGGTGAAGTTCTGAGTTTTCCTTTGGGATTTATAGGCTTTTGAGTGTATTTTGCCACGCCCCTTTTCTAAATGACCCTGTTACAGCCACCCAAATGCCAAAGTTCAACTTTTTTTTGATAATTATTGATCTAGAGAGTCCAGAGAATTGTCCTAGACTGGTTTGGTTCGGATCGGGCGAAAAACCAGGGACTAGTTCGCAAAAGTAGGTTTTGGACAAAATTCGACATAGCAGAAATGTTTCCCTGCCTACATCCAAATCGGAGATAGCCATTTTGTCCGCCTCGAGCCAAGGATTCCAACGATATAAGACACTTGATCCTGGGACAAACGGTCTAAGAGTTATGAGCGATTTTGAACTTTTGGTTGCTGTAGCGCCACCTATGGGCCAATCGGGGTCATACTCTGATAGGTTGTCCCCACATTGAGGCCTACCATCTGGCCAGGTTTCAAGTCTCTAGGCCTTACGGTTTGTCCTGCACGATGCGTTTTACGAATCCTTACAATTACAATAGGGTTTCAGCATTTCATGCTTGAACCCCTAATAAGAATGAAGGCTTTTTGCCAGTTATAGCGCCACCTATGGTCCGATCTCCATGAAACTCTGCATGCTTCCTCACCGTGTTCTGACACATATGCTCATCAATTTTGGTGAAGTTCTGAGTTTTCCTTTGGGATTTATAGGCTTTTGAGTGTATTTTGCCACGCCCCTTTTCTAAATGACCCTGTTACAGCCACCCAAATGCCAAAGTTCAACTTTTTTTTGATAATTATTGATCTAGAGAGTCCAGAGAATTGTCCTAGACTGGTTTGGTTCGGATCGGGCGAAAAACCAGGGACTAGTTCGCAAAAGTAGGTTTTGGACAAAATTCGACATAGCAGAAATTTTTCCCTGCCTACATCCAAATCGGAGATAGCCATTTTGTCCGCCTCGAGCCAAGGATTCCAACGATATAAGACACTTGATCCTGGGACAAACGGTCTAAGAGTTATGAGCGATTTTGAACTTTTGGTTGCTGTAGCGCCACCTATGGGCCAATCGGGGTCATACTCTGATAGGTTGTCCCCACATTGAGGCCTACCATCTGGCCAGGTTTCAAGTCTCTAGGCCTTACGGTTTGTCCTGCACGATGCGTTTTACGAATCCTTACAATTACAATAGGGTTTCAGCATTTCATGCTTGAACCCCTAATAAGAATGAAGGCTTTTTGCCAGTTATAGCGCCACCTATGGTCCGATCTCCATGAAACTCTGCATGCTTCCTCACCGTGTTCTGACACATATGCTCATCAATTTTGGTGAAGTTCTGAGTTTTCCTTTGGGATTTATAGGCTTTTGAGTGTATTTTGCCACGCCCCTTTTCTAAATGACCCTGTTACAGCCACCCAAATGCCAAAGTTCAACTTTTTTTTGATAATTATTGATCTAGAGAGTCCAGAGAATTGTCCTAGACTGGTTTGGTTCCGATCGGGCGAAAAACCAGGGACTAGTTCGCAAAAGTAGGTTTTGGACAAAATTCGACATAGCAGAAATGTTTCCCTGCCTACATCCAAATCGGAGATAGCCATTTTGTCCGCCTCGAGCCAAGGATTCCAACGATATAAGACACTTGATCCTGGGACAAACGGTCTAAGAGTTATGAGCGATTTTGAACTTTTGGTTGCTGTAGCGCCACCTATGGGCCAATCGGGGTCATACTCTGATAGGTTGTCCCCACATTGAGGCCTACCATCTGGCCAGGTTTCAAGTCTCTAGGCCTTACGGTTTGTCCTGCACGATGCGTTTTACGAATCCTTACAATTACAATAGGGTTTCAGCATTTCATGCTTGAACCCCTAATAAGAATGAAGGCTTTTTGCCAGTTATAGCGCCACCTATGGTCCGATCTCCATGAAACTCT
Source organism: Abramis brama (assembly GCF_963993115.1). Lineage (NCBI taxonomy): Eukaryota > Metazoa > Chordata > Actinopteri > Cypriniformes > Leuciscidae > Abramis > Abramis brama. The sequence continues at coordinate 76,567,700 of NC_139963.1, read as the reverse complement.
GCATGCTTCCTCACCGTGTTCTGACACATATGCTCATCAATTTTGGTGAAGTTCTGAGTTTTCCTTTGGGATTTATAGGCTTTTGAGTGTATTTTGCCACGCCCCTTTTCTAAATGACCCTGTTACAGCCACCCAAATGCCAAAGTTCAACTTTTTTTTGATAATTATTGATCTAGAGAGTCCAGAGAATTGTCCTAGACTGGTTTGGTTCCGATCGGGCGAAAAACCAGGGACTAGTTCGCAAAAGTAGGTTTTGGACAAAATTCGACATAGCAGAAATGTTTCCCTGCCTACATCCAAATCGGAGATAGCCATTTTGTCCGCCTCGAGCCAAGGATTCCAACGATATAAGACACTTGATCCTGGGACAAACGGTCTAAGAGTTATGAGCGATTTTGAACTTTTGGTTGCTGTAGCGCCACCTATGGGCCAATCGGGGTCATACTCTGATAGGTTGTCCCCACATTGAGGCCTACCATCTGGCCAGGTTTCAAGTCTCTAGGCCTTACGGTTTGTCCTGCACGATGCGTTTTACGAATCCTTACAATTACAATAGGGTTTCAGCATTTCATGCTTGAACCCCTAATAAGAATGAAGGCTTTTTGCCAGTTATAGCGCCACCTATGGTCCGATCTCCATGAAACTCTGCATGCTTCCTCACCGTGTTCTGACACATATGCTCATCAATTTTGGTGAAGTTCTGAGTTTTCCTTTGGGATTTATAGGCTTTTGAGTGTATTTTACCACGCCCCTTTTCTAAATGACCCTGTTACAGCCACCCAAATGCCAAAGTTCAACTTTTTTTTGATAATTATTGATCTAGAGAGTCCAGAGAATTGTCCTAGACTGGTTTGGTTCGGATCGGGCGAAAAACCAGGGACTAGTTCGCAAAAGTAGGTTTTGGACAAAATTCGACATAGCAGAAATGTTTCCCTGCCTACATCCAAATCGGAGATAGCCATTTTGTCCGCCTCGAGCCAAGGATTCCAACGATATAAGACACTTGATCCTGGGACAAACGGTCTAAGAGTTATGAGCGATTTTGAACTTTTGGTTGCTGTAGCGCCACCTATGGGCCAATCGGGGTCATACTCTGATAGGTTGTCCCCACATTGAGGCCTACCATCTGGCCAGGTTTCAAGTCTCTAGGCCTTACGGTTTGTCCTGCACGATGCGTTTTACGAATCCTTACAATTACAATAGGGTTTCAGCATTTCATGCTTGAACCCCTAATAAGAATGAAGGCTTTTTGCCAGTTATAGCGCCACCTATGGTCCGATCTCCATGAAACTCTGCATGCTTCCTCACCGTGTTCTGACACATATGCTCATCAATTTTGGTGAAGTTCTGAGTTTTCCTTTGGGATTTATAGGCTTTTGAGTGTATTTTGCCACGCCCCTTTTCTAAATGACCCTGTTACAGCCACCCAAATGCCAAAGTTCAACTTTTTTTTGATAATTATTGATCTAGAGAGTCCAGAGAATTGTCCTAGACTGGTTTGGTTCGGATCGGGCGAAAAACCAGGGACTAGTTCGCAAAAGTAGGTTTTGGACAAAATTCGACATAGCAGAAATGTTTCCCTGCCTACATCCAAATCGGAGATAGCCATTTTGTCCGCCTCGAGCCAAGGATTCCAACGATATAAGACACTTGATCCTGGGACAAACGGTCTAAGAGTTATGAGCGATTTTGAACTTTTGGTTGCTGTAGCGCCACCTATGGGCCAATCGGGGTCATACTCTGATAGGTTGTCCCCACATTGAGGCCTACCATCTGGCCAGGTTTCAAGTCTCTAGGCCTTACGGTTTGTCCTGCACGATGCGTTTTACGAATCCTTACAATTACAATAGGGTTTCAGCATTTCATGCTTGAACCCCTAATAAGAATGAAGGCTTTTTGCCAGTTATAGCGCCACCTATGGTCCGATCTCCATGAAACTCTGCATGCTTCCTCACCGTGTTCTGACACATATGCTCATCAATTTTGGTGAAGTTCTGAGTTTTCCTTTGGGATTTATAGGCTTTTGAGTGTATTTTGCCACGCCCCTTTTCTAAATGACCCTGTTACAGCCACCCAAATGCCAAAGTTCAACTTTTTTTTGATAATTATTGATCTAGAGAGTCCAGAGAATTGTCCTAGACTGGTTTGGTTCCGATCGGGCGAAAAACCAGGGACTAGTTCGCAAAAGTAGGTTTTGGACAAAATTCGACATAGCAGAAATGTTTCCCTGCCTACATCCAAATCGGAGATAGCCATTTTGTCCGCCTCGAGCCAAGGATTCCAACGATATAAGACACTTGATCCTGGGACAAACGGTCTAAGAGTTATGAGCGATTTTGAACTTTTGGTTGCTGTAGCGCCACCTATGGGCCAATCGGGGTCATACTCTGATAGGTTGTCCCCACATTGAGGCCTACCATCTGGCCAGGTTTCAAGTCTCTAGGCCTTACGGTTTGTCCTGCACGATGCGTTTTACGAATCCTTACAATTACAATAGGGTTTCAGCATTTCATGCTTGAACCCCTAATAAGAATGAAGGCTTTTTGCCAGTTATAGCGCCAGCTATGGTCCGATCTCCATGAAACTCTGCATGCTTCCTCACCGTGTTCTGACACATATGCTCATCAATTTTGGTGAAGTTCTGAGTTTTCCTTTGGGATTTATAGGCTTTTGAGTGTATTTTGCCACGCCCCTTTTCTAAATGACCCTGTTACAGCCACCCAAATGCCAAAGTTCAACTTTTTTTTGATAATTATTGATCTAGAGAGTCCAGAGAATTGTCCTAGACTGGTTTGGTTCCGATCGGGCGAAAAACCAGGGACTAGTTCGCAAAAGTAGGTTTTGGACAAAATTCGACATAGCAGAAATGTTTCCCTGCCTACATCCAAATCGGAGATAGCCATTTTGTCCGCCTCGAGCCAAGGATTCCAACGATATAAGACACTTGATCCTGGGACAAACGGTCTAAGAGTTATGAGCGATTTTGAACTTTTGGTTGCTGTAGCGCCACCTATGGGCCAATCGGGGTCATACTCTGATAGGTTGTCCCCACATTGAGGCCTACCATCTGGCCAGGTTTCAAGTCTCTAGGCCTTACGGTTTGTCCTGCACGATGCGTTTTACGAATCCTTACAATTACAATAGGGTTTCAGCATTTCATGCTTGAACCCCTAATAAGAATGAAGGCTTTTTGCCAGTTATAGCGCCACCTATGGTCCGATCTCCATGAAACTCTGCATGCTTCCTCACCGTGTTCTGACACATATGCTCATCAATTTTGGTGAAGTTCTGAGTTTTCCTTTGGGATTTATAGGCTTTTGAGTGTATTTTGCCACGCCCCTTTTCTAAATGACCCCGTTACAGCCACCCAAATGCCAAAGTTCAACTTTTTTTTGATAATTATTGATCTAGAGAGTCCAGAGAATTGTCCTAGACTGGTTTGGTTCCGATCGGGCGAAAAACCAGGGACTAGTTCGCAAAAGTAGGTTTTGGACAAAATTCGACATAGCAGAAATGTTTCCCTGCCTACATCCAAATCGGAGATAGCCATTTTGTCCGCCTCGAGCCAAGGATTCCAACGATATAAGACACTTGATCCTGGGACAAACGGTCTAAGAGTTATGAGCGATTTTGAACTTTTGGTTGCTGTAGCGCCACCTATGGGCCAATCGGGGTCATACTCTGATAGGTTGTCCCCACATTGAGGCCTACCATCTGGCCAGGTTTCAAGTCTCTAGGCCTTACGGTTTGTCCTGCACCCTGTTACAGCCACCCAAATGCCAAAGTTCAACTTTTTTTTGATAATTATTGATCTAGAGAGTCCAGAGAATTGTCCTAGACTGGTTTGGTTCGGATCGGGCGAAAAACCAGGGACTAGTTCGCAAAAGTAGGTTTTGGACAAAATTCGACATAGCAGAAATGTTTCCCTGCCTACATCCAAATCGGAGATAGCCATTTTGTCCGCCTCGAGCCAAGGATTCCAACGATATAAGACACTTGATCCTGGGACAAACGGTCTAAGAGTTATGAGCGATTTTGAACTTTTGGTTGCTGTAGCGCCACCTATGGGCCAATCGGGGTCATACTCTGATAGGTTGTCCCCACATTGAGGCCTACCATCTGGCCAGGTTTCAAGTCTCTAGGCCTTACGGTTTGTCCTGCACGATGCGTTTTACGAATCCTTACAATTACAATAGGGTTTCAGCATTTCATGCTTGAACCCCTAATAAGAATGAAGGCTTTTTGCCAGTTATAGCGCCACCTATGGTCCGATCTCCATGAAACTCTGCATGCTTCCTCACCGTGTTCTGACACATATGCTCATCAATTTTGGTGAAGTTCTGAGTTTTCCTTTGGGATTTATAGGCTTTTGAGTGTATTTTGCCACGCCCCTTTTCTAAATGACCCTGTTACAGCCACCCAAATGCCAAAGTTCAACTTTTTTTTGATAATTATTGATCTAGAGAGTCCAGAGAATTGTCCTAGACTGGTTTGGTTCCGATCGGGCGAAAAACCAGGGACTAGTTCGCAAAAGTAGGTTTTGGACAAAATTCGACATAGCAGAAATGTTTCCCTGCCTACATCCAAATCGGAGATAGCCATTTTGTCCGCCTCGAGCCAAGGATTCCAACGATATAAGACACTTGATCCTGGGACAAACGGTCTAAGAGTTATGAGCGATTTTGAACTTTTGGTTGCTGTAGCGCCACCTATGGGCCAATCGGGGTCATACTCTGATAGGTTGTCCCCACATTGAGGCCTACCATCTGGCCAGGTTTCAAGTCTCTAGGCCTTACGGTTTGTCCTGCACGATGCGTTTTACGAATCCTTACAATTACAATAGGGTTTCAGCATTTCATGCTTGAACCCCTAATAAGAATGAAGGCTTTTTGCCAGTTATAGCGCCAGCTATGGTCCGATCTCCATGAAACTCTGCATGCTTCCTCACCGTGTTCTGACACATATGCTCATCAATTTTGGTGAAGTTCTGAGTTTTCCTTTGGGATTTATAGGCTTTTGAGTGTATTTTGCCACGCCCCTTTTCTAAATGACCCTGTTACAGCCACCCAAATGCCAAAGTTCAACTTTTTTTTGATAATTATTGATCTAGAGAGTCCAGAGAATTGTCCTAGACTGGTTTGGTTCCGATCGGGCGAAAAACCAGGGACTAGTTCGCAAAAGTAGGTTTTGGACAAAATTCGACATAGCAGAAATGTTTCCCTGCCTACATCCAAATCGGAGATAGCCATTTTGTCCGCCTCGAGCCAAGGATTCCAACGATATAAGACACTTGATCCTGGGACAAACGGTCTAAGAGTTATGAGCGATTTTGAACTTTTGGTTGCTGTAGCGCCACCTATGGGCCAATCGGGGTCATACTCTGATAGGTTGTCCCCACATTGAGGCCTACCATCTGGCCAGGTTTCAAGTCTCTAGGCCTTACGGTTTGTCCTGCACGATGCGTTTTACGAATCCTTACAATTACAATAGGGTTTCAGCATTTCATGCTTGAACCCCTAATAAGAATGAAGGCTTTTTGCCAGTTATAGCGCCACCTATGGTCCGATCTCCATGAAACTCTGCATGCTTCCTCACCGTGTTCTGACACATATGCTCATCAATTTTGGTGAAGTTCTGAGTTTTCCTTTGGGATTTATAGGCTTTTGAGTGTATTTTGCCACGCCCCTTTTCTAAATGACCCTGTTACAGCCACCCAAATGCCAAAGTTCAACTTTTTTTTGATAATTATTGATCTAGAGAGTCCAGAGAATTGTCCTAGACTGGTTTGGTTCCGATCGGGCGAAAAACCAGGGACTAGTTCGCAAAAGTAGGTTTTGGACAAAATTCGACATAGCAGAAATGTTTCCCTGCCTACATCCAAATCGGAGATAGCCATTTTGTCCGCCTCGAGCCAAGGATTCCAACGATATAAGACACTTGATCCTGGGACAAACGGTCTAAGAGTTATGAGCGATTTTGAACTTTTGGTTGCTGTAGCGCCACCTATGGGCCAATCGGGGTCATACTCTGATAGGTTGTCCCCACATTGAGGCCTACCATCTGGCCAGGTTTCAAGTCTCTAGGCCTTACGGTTTGTCCTGCACGATGCGTTTTACGAATCCTTACAATTACAATAGGGTTTCAGCATTTCATGCTTGAACCCCTAATAATGTTTTAAATTGTCCAGTAATTTCAGCAACTGGACTCGTTTCCATCCTTTCTGGCCTCTTCTGCACTTGAAGTCATTGCTTTCATCTGATTCAGCGACTGTCGATCTGCATTTCTGTTTGCTTTACTCTGCTTACATTTTGAACACTTAGCCATAATAAAAGAGTTTTCCATTTGGACTGTAGTTGTACAGTCAAGATTGTTTTTCCTTGATTTAATGTGCTTGTGTGGAGATTTGCTGTACGACAATTATTTATTTCACAGCACTTCATATATGGGAGTATGCAAAGATATATATTGTCAAGCAGAGGCATGAAAAATAACCACTTATAAGCATTGATTCATTCATTCACATGTTTAATCAGTTAAAAAATAACTGCACAATGGTGGATTCTTTCACTATTGCATGAATATGTGCAGTGTGATTTACATTGTGAAGCGCAGACTATTTAACTAGTCATAGTAATGGTGGGGGAAATGATTTAATGTAAACAATTACATGGTTTCAGATATTTTTATTCATTTTAAAAACAATACAATCATTATAGTAAATATAAACTGGTTTAGTTGGTTCTTTGTAATATAATCAGTAAAGAATCATTATAAAGGCCATGTTCAACAGAATATTGAGTAGTAATCTTATCCAATATTAAGAAAGTTCATATTTTTTCCATTGTTTCAATTTATTATTTGTATTAGTAAAACCAGCAACCACAATATGCCGGGGCTTTTCTATTTTTACCACGGTTTATTTGCAGTAAAATCATAGTCCTGTTAATCTGCAAAAAGAAAAAAACGTGGTGTCTGCATAAAAGCCATTATCAAAGTTACTTTAAAGGGATTTTTAAGGAATAACCACAATCCTTAAGGTTAAACCATGCCAGCGAACGCTACGAAGCGGACCAAATGCGGACTCAAGCGGACGTTCGGGACGGGGGACGAGCTTTGTTTGCTGGGATGACTGGTTACGGTTTTTATTGACACAAATTTCACTATTACAATTCAATTCTTGTGATTTGAATCCGATCTTGATTCAATATCAGTTAATTTCGATAAATATTAGGGACAGGTACAGAAAAACAATATCTCACCCGCTGTAAATATACAGAAAATCCTGTCAGCTTTTATTATTATTAAAGGTTAAAAATAACAACTCAAATGAAATATAATAGGGTTTTTATTATAATAATGTTATAATATTTTAACGATATATGCAAACAAAAATAAAAAATATGTAATATAGTGCACATATTTAGCAAAACAGCCAATTTTTTCTAGCCAACTAGCGTGCTATGGTCATTAATGTTCCCGAGGTAAATGTAGCGTCACGTGTAGGTTATAGTGTTCTCCAGCTGTTATTGAGCTCTTCCACGGGTGAAAAACACTGACTGATCGATATTATGTATGAGGGATATACATTTCGGTAAGCTGTACTGTATCTTTCAACACACCTATTGTTCTTTCGTGTTTATTTGCTATTATCACACACGCCTAACTGTATCACGCCAAAATGACAGCTGAAGCGCCACCTAGTGGCTGTTTCCAAAAAAGCATCAAAGTTTCGCTGCTTATTCTTCTATACTCTTTGGTTTGTTTCACATAGGCTGTGTGTGAATAGGATATGACCGTCAGATGCTCCTGTCAGTCACAGTCATGATCACTGAGGCTTCATCAAGATCCTGAATGAGTTTTCTATCTGAGTGTGCGCTCACCAGCTTTGCGTTTCTGAATCCCCCTTTTCTTCATACTGAGAGGACGAGGTATGAAGACCCCCGCCCACACACACACACACACACAATTTGCTTTATTGGCATGACTGTAAATACAATATTGCTGAAGAAGAACAAGACAATTATAACAATTTAAATTGAAATAAACAGTGTAACAAATTAGAACATGTGTGAACACTTGATCCCACAGTGCTTTAACATATATACTGAGGGTCACTGTGGTTCTCTGTCTCCATCTGCTGGTTACACGTGTTACTAAAGCCTCTCTGTGTGTGTGTGTGTTCAGGTGTGTGTTTGTTCTGCCGTAGGATAAAGTATAATAATAATAATAATAATAATGATAATGTAAGTAAATGGAGTCTCACCCCGCAGTGTTTCCAGTATTGTCCGCAGGCGTTGCAGAGCAGCTTTCCCTCAGCATCCCGTCTCCAGCAAGGCCTGGTGCTCTTCTGACAGTTCGAACACCACAAATCATCTATTAAAAAAATAAAAATAAAAAAAAGTCATGCAATAACAAAAAGTCATGTAAAATAAAAAAAATTTGGCTGCAATTAAAAAACCTTCTACAATAATAAAAAAATTTGAAAATAAAAAAAGCAAAACCTGCTGCAAACAATGAAACATCAAAAAGAAAACATCATGAATACATTGCAATAATAGAAAATAGTGCAAAATAAAAATAGAGTACAAAAAGTAATGAAAAATAAACAATAAAATTGCTGCAATTAAAAACAAAAACTGCAATAGCAAAACATAATGCACAATATTAAATAAATTTGCTGCAAACACTGGGACATTAAAACAATGAAAACATCACAAACGCATTTCAATAATAAATAACACTGAAAAATAAAATAAAACTGCAAAAACGTATGCAAAATAAACAATGCAAAAATAAAAATAAAACTGCTGCAAACACAGGAATATTATAAAACAGTTTAAAATAAACACTGAAATACTAAAAATCATGCAAAAAAAAAAAAGGTTTGAAGTATCCGCTCGTGTCGCTGGAGAGTGAGTGAGTGACAGTAGTCTGCAGTGTGTGTGTGTGTGTGTGTGTGTGTGTGTGTGTCTAACCTGTCTCTGCACGGGTCTGAAGTATCCGCTCGTGTCGCTGGATTCTGACGCTCCTGGTTTCTCACACAGTTCCACCGACTCGATCGCCCCGAACCGGCTGGAGACGTGTCTGAGAACATCCTGCAAACACAACACACACATCTGTGTGTAACAACAACAACAACATACATCTGTGTGTAACAACAACAACAACATACATCTGTGTGTAACAACAACAACAACATACATCTGTGTGTAACAACAACACAAACACACATCTGTGTGTAACAACAACAACAAATCACTGGCCAAATGCATCATGTAAAAGTGTGTGAATGTACGTGATCTGACTGGAATGGACAGCGCACTGCATCATGGGACACCTTGTTCTGCAGTGTGAGTGTGTGAGAGAGTTGTGTGTGTTGTAGAAGAAAATTGCATCATCGTCCACCCTAAATAGGCAGAGCAATAATATTGTTGAATATTAAATGTCCCCAACTAAGCAAGCCAAAAGCCAAGGCAACAGTGGCAAGGAACCAAAACTCCATCAGTGACAGAATGGAGAAAGAAACCTTGTTTCACTAGTTCACACTTACAAATAAGTCAGATAGAATAAATGCGTATTTGGCGTGCTGTCCGAGGAGAGGGCTCCGGGCTCGGTATTCGGCCCGAACCCAGAGTACTCCCCCCGTATTCCTGGCGGTGAAGAAAGAGCCAAGAGTGAGGAGTCGGGGTGGTGGAGGGATGCTGGAAAACTGTCAAGGAATGTTAGGTGAGTTGACAGAGTGGATATATATATACTCTTGTCATGCTGATTAGGATAGACATAATTGTTTGATGACGAGTAGATTGGATTGATTATTTGAACGTGCTCCTCCCGAACTTTGTTTATAAAACATCATGAGAACCCAGGCTCAGTCGGTCGGTTCTCCTCTGGCCAATGAGCGGACAGTGTATGATTATGATCCAGGCAGCATTACAGGTCAGAGGTCAGATTGGTCATGTTGATGAGGCCTTCACAGGGCTGATGAGGCCGGCACTTCAGGGATGCGTCATGGTTGGGTCCAGGTGCAGATCCACCATCTGATCTGGATACGGCCGGGGTCCACCTCACTTCAGAAACGGAGAGACTTGACACTTCAGTACTGCGTTGTCGTCGCGTCCAGGCGCAGGTCCTTCATCGGCTCTGGATACGGCCTGGTTCCGGCGGAAGAGGAGAGACTAGTTGACACTTCAGGACTGTGCTGTCGAAAGAATGAATCAGTCAAGCCTAACCCTAACCGAAGCTCATCATGCAAAACCTGGACTGTTATCATCATCACGAGCGAATATATACGCATGTTATTACATTTATAAACGTTAATGAACTGATTGTTACCAGTAAAACCTCCGGGAATGACCCACGCTTGTTGCTCTCCGGACGGCGCCATCTTCGTTTACACAAGTCACCGGAAACAGAGACGCAATGGCTGCTGGGAACTGTAGTTCCACTGAGGAATTGCGCTGAATGTGAAAATGTCGTCATCAGAAGAATATGATATGGAAAGTTTCTGTTGTGCTCTAAAAGTACGAAAAATATCGTTACAATGTTTACATGGTACAATAACTTGTAGGTTACTGTTTTTATTATTGCTTGACACAAATTTTCAATAAATTTATTGTGATTTGAATCCGATTTTGATTCAATATCGATTAATTTCGATAAATATTAGGCACAGATACATGTTAATTTTCCTCAAGAAAAAAAATCTCTCACCTAATGCTGTAAATATAACGCCCTGTCAGCTTTTAAAGGTTAAAAATAACAACTCAAATTAAATATATAATAGGGTTTTATTATAATTATGTAATATTTTAAAGGGATACTCCACTTTAAAATGAAAATTCTGTCATCATATACTCAAAAAAATATACGGTAACACTTTAGAATACTGTATCTTACTGCATAACTTATAAGGAATTATTGAAGTACTAATAGGTAATTCTTCATTAACTACTTCTTCACTATTGTTAACTACTAAGGAAGTTGTGTTAACTAATCAGTATGCAATATAATTTTATTGTTGTGTTAAGTAACAGTTAGTTAATCAATAACTAATGAATTCTGTCATACCTCCCTATGAGCTATTATTAGTTATCTACTAATTAAGGTTCAAGAAAAATAACTAAGAAGTAACTAACATACAATGCCGATATGGTGCATTTCTTCAGCGAAATACAGGTTTGTGTACGTTTTATTGAATCTATAAAATCATTACTGTGCTGTAAATCATGTTATTTTATGCAAGGCAACATACAAGGACACAATGTCAGTTAACTAGCTAACGAGTCTGTCTTTTTTGCGTGATGGAAACGCCTGATTCCTTGCATAAAACAAATGTTTTTATTTCTAAAGATCCTAAAACATCAGATGTTAAAATATGTTCTTAGAGCTGTGCACTGTTTGTTTATGGGCAGGTTATGGAGTCAGTAACAGCATATTTTGGCTATGAGTGAAACGCAGGGCGGCGGTCTGGTAATTCTTTATTAATTACTAATGAGTTCCCTATATTTTCACTTTAGAATACTGTATCAGGTTCTAAGTAATTCCTGAAGAATGATCTAATAATTCTTTATTAATTACTAATAAGTTCCCTATATTTTCACTTTAGAATACGGTTTCAGGTTAAAAGTAGCCTAATTCCTGGATAATTATTTTATAGTTCTTTATTAATTACTAATGGGTTCCCTATATTTTCACTTTAGAATACTGTATCAGGTTCTAAGTAATTCCTGAAGAATTATCTAATAATTCTTTATTAATTACTAATAAGTTCCCTATATTTTCACTTTAGAATACTGTTTCAGGTTAAAAGTAGCCTAATTCCTGGATAATTATTTGATAGTTGTTTATTAATTACTAATCAGGTTATAAGTAATTCCTGCAGAATTATTTGACAATTATTTAGGAATTACTAATAAGCTCCCTTTCAGTTTCCCTCAGTCTTTGCCTCAAATACATGAATTTACTCAATGGCATATGCTGAGGAAAACAGACACACACAGTACTTTACAGGTATATAAAATATAAAAAACTAATCTGAGGTAAGTTGAGTGGGGTTCCTTTCTGAAGTTGATTTCTTACAGAACACACTCAAAAAACCACACAGGTAAAAACCTCTTTAACATTGTATGCATTTGTTAAAATTGTATTTTCATAATACTACTTCTATTAATAACATTAGTAAATAAGGAAGGTCACAACTCAGTGTAGTTCGTATGACTGTTCATTAGTTACTTCTTAATTATTATTCTTGAACCTTAATTAGTAGATCATTAATAGTAGTTCTTCAGGCAGTATGACAGAGTTAATTAGTTATTGATTAACTAACTGTTACTTAACACAATCATAAAATTATTTTACATACTGATTAGTTAACACATCTTCCTTAGTAGTTAACAGTAGTGAATAACTAGTTAATGAAGAATTACATATTAGTTCTTCAATAATTCCTTATAAGTTATGCAGTAAGTAAGATACAGTATTCTAAAGTGTTACCAAATATACTATGGAAGTCAATGGGACCAGAAACTGTCTGGTTACTGACATTAAATTAAACAAAACAGGATAATCCTCACGTTTTCGGTGATTCCCTAGTTTGTCGAGAGCCGGAGGCGGCACAAAATTTGACGGAGGCGGCCGCCTCATAATCCTCTATGCAGGAAAAACCCTGGTAACGTAACGCGTAAATGCACTTAACTAGTGTAAATCAAGCAAGCTAGTCTGCATAGGCCATGAAGTGTGGGCGAAATAACACATTAGAGGAGTGGAGTGAATATGGAATTTTTTCCAGAAAACTTATTGCACAAAATAAATTCAAGCACTTTCAAGGTCCTGTCTCTATTTATGTTTATTTGCAAAAACTTTTTTTTCAGATTCACAAACTTTCAAAGATTTCAAGGACCCGTGGGAACCCATGACATCCCCCCTCTTAAGTTTAGAACTATTGAGCTTGTAACCATTATTACAAATCTGAATTAATCAGTTATACAACCTTCAGTCAGGCTATCAGGCCGCACCATAGCACTGAAACTGCGCTCGTTAAAATCACAAATTATTTACTTTTAGCTTCTGACCAAGGCTGTATCTCAATATTAGTTTTACTTGATCTTAGTGCTGCGTTCGATACTATAGATCACACAATACTCTTAGATCATCGACTACAAAATTATACTGGTGTTCAAGGACAAGCATTAAGCTGGTTCAGATCATACCTATCTGACCGATACCATTTTGTCTATGTAAATGGAGAAAAATCGATCATAACTCCAGTAAACTATGGAGTGCCGCAAGGATCTGTGTTAGGCCCTCTGTTATTCTCAATATATATGCTGCCACTTGGAAATATTATAAGGAAACATGGAATTAGTTTCCATTGTTATGCTGATGACACTCAAATATATATTTCATCACGGCCGGATGAAAACACTAAATTATCCAAATTGACAGAGTGTGTTAAAGATATAAAAGATTGGATGACGCGCAATTTTCTTTTATTAAATCCAGGCAAAACAGAGGTAATACTTATCGGTTCAAAAAAACGCCCACAAAACCTCTCACAATACAACTTTAACATAGTAGGATGCCCTGTTACTTTATCCACTACAGTAAAAGACCTTGGTGTTATACTAGACTGCAACCTGTCTTTTGAAAATCATATTTCATATGTTACAAAAACAGCCTTTTTCCACCTTAGAAACATTGCTAAGCTACGTAATATGCTATCAGTTTCTGATGCAGAAAAGTTAGTTCAAGCGTTCATGACCTCGAGACTAGATTACTGTAATGCTTTATTAGCCGGTTGTCCTGCATCCTCAATAAACAAGCTACAGTTAGTCCAAAATCTAGAGTTCTTACTAGATCAAGAAAATATGATCATATAACACCGATTTTATCATCACTACATTGGTTACCTATAAAGTTCCATATTATTTACAAGGTATTGCTACTGACTTATAAAGCCCTAAACGGCTTAGCTCCAGTATATTTAACCGATCTTCTATCGCCCTATAATCCATCGCGCTCTTTAAGATCACTAAATTCGAGGCTTTTGGTCATACCTAGGATATCCAGATCCACCAAAGGAGGGAGAGCATTTTCACATTTAGCTCCAAAACTCTGGAATAGTCTTCCTGATACTGTTCGTTGCTCAGACTCGCTCTCCCAGTTTAAAACTAGATTAAAGACGCATCTCTTCAGCCAGGCATTCATATAATATTTTTAATCTTACAGTTAAATCCGGTCTCTAGTTCATAAACGCCAGAGGAGAACTGGCCCCCGACTGAGCCTGGGTTCTCCCAAGGTTTTTTTCTCCATTAGGTCACCTGATGGAGTTTTTCGGTTAGACTGGAGCTAAGCCGTTTAGGGCTTTATAAGTCAGTAGCAATACCTTGTAATTAATACGGAACTTTATAGGTAGCCAATGTAGTAATGATAAAATTGGTGTTATATGATCACATTTTCTTGATCTAGTTAGAACTCTAGCGGCGGAATTTTGGACTAACTGTAGCTTGTTTATTGAGGATGCAGGACAACCGGCTAATAAAGCATTACAGTAATCTAGTCACTGTTGCCTTTGGCTTGCTCAGTTGGGGATATTTGGACGTTCCACTAGAAACAAACATTGATGTATTGTTTTAATTTAATACTGTGAAGCTGCTTTGATACAATCTGTATTATGAAAAGCACTATACAAATATACTTGACTTGACAACCAAAATATAATTTCTTTATAAATGAGCAATCTTATGAACACTGAGCTCATTCTTTTAAATGCACAAATTATTCAAACAAAAACAAAACTCAGGTTACTACAGCAGCGTATTAGTACAGTACAAACCACAGTTCAGTCCTTGTACCTTGAGGGTATTTTCACTTGTCTGCCTGACCTGGTGATGTATTCATGTGGCTGAGACTCAGGCAATGCTGTGTTTTGTGTGTCCTTGTCAATTGTAGATGACTGAGTGTCAGTGACCTGTGAGTCCATCTCACTATAAGTGTCATTGACTGTTGTTGTGAGACTTTTGTCTCCAGTCTTTAGAAGATGTTTTCTGTTTTCCCATCTGGAGTTTGTATGATGAAGGATCTTGGTTGCTCATGTGTTTTTATGATTCCTGCAGGTTTCCAGACATCTCCTCGTTGCACTCTCACTCTTTCTCCTATGTGGACATCTGGAAGCAGTCTCGTTTGCCTGTCAAAGTAGGCTTTTTGCTTGTCTTGTCTTAGTTTCAGGCTGTCTTGGATCTGTATGTTGCTCTCGGGTGACAACAAGGTGACTGAGGTGGGTATTTTGGATTTCAACCGACGTCCCATTAGTAACTACAGCATCTGGTATACCATGCCTCGCCAACATCGATTTCAGGGCCACGATTACACTCTGAGCAGTTGCTGATTTCTGGGAATTTAGAGTAGTAATCAACAGACAGTAAGTAATCTGAACCATTGTCAGTCCTCTTTGCTTCATGATTTTCCTCTGCGTGAGAAACTGGATGTGTGTCGTGAGAGCGAGTGAAAAGTGTCGATTGCCTGATTCTCAGCATTGGCAGCCCTGCATGAAGTCAAATTAATTTCCATAACACACCACTGAGGATTTGTTCTGCATGATATTAGCATTGACCAGCAGGTGTCGCTGTGTGCATTCGAAACCTGGAGAAATCAACCACTTTTACACACATCAGGCTGGAAAGCTTTAAAGCTTCATGAAGCTTCATCTCACCATCACTACCTTCAGGTTCACTTAGCTCAACAGTTATACGCTATATTAGCAATAATGATTATTTTTTGAGACATTTGTGAGACACAGAGCTTTGATTGGTGGTTTCCATCATGCACTGCAACATTAGGCTTTGTTTATTTCTCCAGTGATGGTTGGTTGGTCAGATGAGAGGAAGTTAATAACCACAGGAGGAGCTGATGATGTTTAAAGGAGGAGCTGTATCTATATATAATGAAGAGAAAGAGCTGTAACTAAATATAATGCAGAGGGAGACTGACAGAAACAGAAAATGGCTGATAAGTGTGATCTGTGTGTGCTGGGACTGATCATTCTCTCTTCACTTCTCACAGGTAAAGAAATCTGTATTTTCTCTAAAGACATTTAGTGGAATTAGTCTGGAAAGAGTTCATTTGAACATGCTCAGTTTATTCTTGCACACATTCACGTTGTGATCTCAGAGTTGTGTATTGATACACACAGATCATACTGTATTATTCCTGATACTGGACATAGTGTCACTCAAACATCTGATGATGAAGAATTATCTTCATATTAAGAGTGTGTCAGTGATTTGAACAGCTCTCTGATAAAGACTAATAGTTTATTCTGGAGAGTGTGTTGTTTGCTTTAAGTCAGGAAAAATACTATGATTTAAAACTTCTGCTTTTTATGCTGGTGTGTTTTATGTTTTCATTTATTAATATATATCATAATGATCACTGAGATATACTGTGTTTCAGGAACCAGTGGATATGATCATGTGTTCATCAGTTCTGGTGAAAATGTCTCTCTGTCCTGTAATAATGCTCTTTCTGACTGCAAATCAACTACATGGATCTACTATAACACATTCAGACGTTCATTGAGAGTTGAACTGATTACTGGAGGGATAAAGAATAAAGACTCAGAGAGACATGAGGGACTGAGTCTGGAGTCTGACTGCTCTCTGAACATCAAGAACGTCACAGAAGATGATTATGGATTATACAGCTGCGAACAATATGTGAATGGCAGACAACAAGGACTTGATGCTGAAGTTTATCTGTATGTTCTTCATGGTAAGTTTATGATTATGTGGTCAATTTAAAAAGGGCAGATTCTCCCTGATATGATGATTGAAGAGTCTGTGATTTGTGTCTTGTGTTTAGTTTCAGTGTCTCCATCATCATCATCATCATCTTCATCATCTTCATCTTCTTCATCCTCACAGACTGAGATCAGTCCAGGCCGCTCTGTGACTCTCTCCTGTCAGTTGTATACTGGATTATCCTGTGATTATCGGGTCCGTCCTGATGGAGTTGAGCTGTTGTGGGTGAATCAGGCTGGTGTTGATCTGAAGACAGACTCCAGATATCAGATATTATCATCATCAGATCAAGATCACTGTATCATCAGTCTGACTACAACACTCCTGAATGAAGATGACAACAGAGAGTGGAGATGTCAGCTTACTCGCAGAAATCAACTCGTGACCTCAGTCAGATACACTGTCAAGTATTCAGGTGAGAAAACACTCTTTTCTGACAGATTTGTGAAAACTTCCACAGATTGGCTCTACTCTTTCTGATGGCTTCATACGTTTTGGAGTTGATACAGTTATACAGTAATACAGTACAGTCTCTTCTCAACTACTGCCATTCTCCTCCTGACAGCTTGAGAGTGAAGTACGAAGATAATAGATGACAGACTCGTGCACATATTCATCATTTCTGTGATGTGAAGCTCCAGTATTATGTGATGATGATGTTGTGTATATGTGGCATTATGTGTTGAACTGAACTAACAGACGTGATCCACAGATCCAGCTGATACAGCATCAGAAACTGGAGTCAGTGTGACTGCTGGATCATTATACAGAGGTACGACACGTTCATTTATACTGACAGCTTTATAACATTAAACTATCAGTCAGTCTGTAAATGCTTCATCAATAACTGTTGATAGTTGAATACCCTTGACTTCAGTCATGTACAGTTTCTCTTCTTCCTCTCATGTTTCCTGCAGTGATTGTGAGTATTGTTGGGATCGCAGTGTTTGCTGCTCCTACTGTGATTCTTCTTCAGATCATCTGTGCAAGAAGAGCTGGTGAGTTTTGAGCCGCACACAATCTGATGATTCACACTCATCTGATCTGGAACAATCTGCAATCATGATAAAAACACATACGAGAGGTCAGTCAATGCTTTTATTTTGCAGGGAGGAAGGACTTGAAGCACCCAGAGGAAATAGAGATGCCGACAATATTAGAATAAAATACTGATGAGTTTAGAGCCAATCTGCAGCAATATTTACAATAGCAAAAACTTACAGAGGATTGTTCATTGTTTTATTTTCTTCTTCTCAGAAAACAGGGAAAAAACTCTGAGCACTTATAGTGACATAATCAAGTTTAGATATAAAAGAGATATAGATATAGTTTACATATAAAAAGCCAAATTTATTTTCATTTATATGGATTTTGTGGATATATTTGCCTACAGTGTTGAAAGTCATTCTCTTGCGCTTCATATGTAAACTGCTTTAAATATAATATTAATACAGTAATGGACAGACTCAGACTGTATAATCTCTCTCTGTTCTGTGTGATGGAGCTGATTTGAGGATTCTTGGATCTTGTCTGTTCATTCCTGGTTTTAGCATCTTTTTTCATTTTGAATGAGTGCTATAATTTTCTTAATAAAACCTCTGCAGTTGTGTTTAATAAGTCTCCTTTTTCTGAGATGATTGTTCCCTTCCAACTCATCCCTCCATACTGGCATTTACCCTACAGCATTCAAGCAGGCTCGGGTAACTCCACTGCTTTAAAAACCAACACTAAACACATCACTCAGAGAGTTACAGACCTGTCTCTCTCCTACCATTCATAGCGAGAACACTTGAATGAGTTGCTTTCAACCAAGTATCATCTTTCCTGTCTCCGAATAACCAGCTGGATGTCAACCAATCTGGCTTCAAGAAAGGGCATTCAACTGAGACGTCATTACTGTCGGTCACAGAAGCCCTGCAGATCGCCAAAGCTGCTTCCAAATCATCAGTTCTCATTCTGCTGGATCTGTCTGCTGCCTTCAACACTGTGGATCATCAGATGCTTCTGTCCTCCTTCTCATCACTGAGTATCACGGGTACTCCACTCCACTGGTTTGAGTCCTATCTCACAGGTAGATCCTTCAGGGTTGCATGGAGAGGCGAGGTATCCAGAGCACATCAACTGACCACAGGGGTTCCCCAGGGTTCAGTGCTTGGACCCCTCCTCTTCTCCATCTACACCACATCACTGGGACACATCATACAGGCTCATGGTTTCTCTTACTATTGCTATGCTGATGACACACAGCTCTTTCTCACATTTTAACCAGATGATAAGCTAAAAAATCATTCTCCAGAACATTCTCATTCATGGTTCCTTGCTGGTGGAATGATCTCCACACCCTCATCCGGAATGCAGAATCCCTGACAATATTCAAAAGACAGCTGAAAACTCATCTCTTCCGTGAGCAAAATAATTATTTTCTTTTCCTTTAATCCTCTCTTGTCTGACTTATGCTACTCTAAGCAGTGCCTCAACTTTGTATTTTGAGCACTTCTTGTGTTGTTTTTACCTCTTCATGATGACTTGTGCTTGCTTTATTCCTCATTTGTAAGTCGCTTTGGACAAAGGCATCTGCTAAATGACTAAATGTAAATTATTGGCTCGCCATGTCCAAACAACAGACAGAGCATCCACAGCAGGGACAGATCAGGATTCAATAGGGCAATGACTCAGATGACATAAGAAATAGAAAAAAAAGCAAGAAAAACAAAAAACCAGGCCTTGCAGAAACAAAGCCAAAAATAAGAATTTTTCAGCTGTTCAATAAACTGTTTAAATTAAATAAATTGTCAGTTTCATCACTTTTGATTTGGCCTTAATCCAGATAGTTTAATTCTTCTTTCATGTGTATTTCTAACTTTTCCCGTTCTTCTCGATCTCTCTTTCCGTCGGCTTCTATTACCCTTAAAGCGTGACTTCTGAGGATATTTTTCTCTAAAATAATCTATTTTTAACATTACGTAACATTGCCACCTAAAAGAATGACAGGTTACAGGTGAGCTCGAGTTGAGCCGAGCTTCCGCTCTGCCAAATATCTCCCGGGGAGAGGTTCCGCTTATATAGTCACTCGTCTTACTATTGAGTCAGAGGAGGAAAAGAGCTCTTTTTATAATAAATTGATGAGGCACAGAATGTTTTATGTTTATTGCAACAGAACACAACGGTTTCAATACAACACTTAAACAAACATTCTCGAGGTTCTCCGCTGGCCGCTGAGGGAACTCTGAGCGAGAACGCACTCTCTTTGTCGCTGGTCCTCCGTCGTTCACAGACGACGACCACAGACGGCTCTTTTCCTCCTGGCAGGAACATCAGGAATGCTGCATCTTTATGTATCTGTAAGTCCACTGAAGCGAGTTGTAGTTGAGAACCCGTGTGCAGTTTTATTTAGATCCAACATATGAACAAATACAAGATAAACAAAGACTCAACTTGACTTGAAACTTGAAACAAACATGAACATGACCATAACAAACTCAGCTGAGAACCCGCTTCAATAACCGAGAGCAGGGTTTTATTTTACCAAGCTGATGCTAATAATTACTTTACAATACTGTAGCGACTGAAAAATGCTGTGCAGCTGTCAATCAGCTGTGTGTAACCCCGGGCGCGCTGTTGGTTGGCAGCCTGGAGAGAGGGGCGGACGCCCGGGGGGTTATAGTGTTTGAGTTGAGGAAGTTCGCTCTCTTTCTGTTCTGGGCGAGACACGCCTGCTGTGTTCTAATGCCTGCACGTTGTGCTTTTGGAGAATAAACAAGTTAACTGAACTCTGGCTTCTTTGAGAGATGTTACACTGGTGTCAGAAGTTAAAAAATTATCGGAAACGCGATTAGGGAGGACCAAGGGTGCACCCTGCACTACTAGTTAGGGACCAGTTTAGTTAGTTAGTCAAGTTAGCGTTAGCGAGACCGCGTCGCCACAGTGTGCGTGGGGAGATGAGTGACAGAGAAGGAGCTAGAGCCGCGGAATGGACGTTTGGTGACTTACAAAGGGAACTGCGACGGCTGGAGGACAGCAAAGGACATCTTAGGGGCACGATGGAAGCAATGGCCTCCGAGGCTGGCTTTGACAGACGAGGACATGCACGCTTCGCTACCCGCAAGCCAAAGTCAGAGGGGGGCGCAGACACCAACGTCACCTCCGGCGCGGGAAGCTCAGAAGTAAACAACAATGGCGGCGCCCAGTCCACAATAACAGCGGTAGCGGCTAGCTCCGTGAAAACTCCAAAGTACAATGGGAAGGTGAGCTGGGAAGCTTTTCATGCGCAATTCGAGCTGCTTGCTAAATCACAGAACTGGTCACAAGAGACTAAAGCGTTACAATTGGCGATGTGCCTTACGGACGAGGCTTTAGCATGCTTGCTACTCTTAGATGTAGATGACAGAGAGAACTATGTCGCATTGGTGGGGGCTCTCCAGCGACGGTTCGGGAACTTTACGGGAGCGGAGCTCCTCCGCAATGAACTGAATAATAGATACAGAAGACACGGCGAGCCGCTACGGCAATTAGCCAATGACATTGAGAGCCTTACCCGCAGAGCATATAGCAGCATGCCGACGATGGTACAAAGTGAGTTAGCCCGCGATCGGTTCATGCAAGCCCTTTCACCGCCCGAACTGCGTGTGGAGGTACAGCTGACACACCCACGGTCCCTGCAGGAGGCGTTGGAGAGGGCGTCAGAGAGAGAGACGGCCCGCGCCTACATCACAATGCCCACACAGGGACACAACAGTCCCCAGGTCAGAGCAGCAGCGGAGGTTCCGCAAACACCAGCATGGGCAGCGGAGCTGACAGAGCTGGTGCGGGCAGCTTCTCTGGGCACTCAACGGCGCTCTGACCGCACTACTAGACTGTGCTGGGGCTGTGGGGAACCCGGTCACTTGGTACGCTCATGCCCGAAAACACCCAGACACCGGGGAAACGACCCCGGGTCCGCATAGAGGGGGCGACGCGGACCACGAACCACAGCCCCCCACATACACCCTCAGGCACGGCCGGCCCGATGGAGGTGGCGGTAGTGGGCCGAACTTCAATTGGGGACCTATGCCACATCCCAGTCACCGTGGAGGGGGTAACGTGCGTGGCGCTGGTCGACACCGGCTCTACAGTGACATTAGTGCGGCCCGATGTGCTCCCCAGGCAAACGGTGTTGGAGCCAACAGCAGTCCACCTGCGGACGGTGACCGGGGAACTGTCACCCATGAAAGGCAAAGGGACACTGACATTTGTGGTGGGCGGTAAAACAGTGCGCCACCCGGTGTGGGTGGCGTCAGTCCAGGACCCCTGCATTCTCGGACTGGACTTCCTGAAGAACACAGGCTGTCGGCTGGACCTTGCAGAGGCCACCCTGTGCTTTCCAGGGGAACGTCCGGTCAACATGGCTCCACCCCCCCAGGGCCTCAACCCTACAACACCCCAGGTAACCACTGTGTCAGCAAACACCGCTGAAACCAACAGCGACCCTGTCGTAGGGACCAGGAGTCCCGCCCCTCGAGATCCCTGTAGCCCCCCACCCCCCCACTCACAGTTGAATAGAGGCACATTACAGCCCCCGCTGCTCGGAACACGCCAGCCGCCACCCCCACTACCCCTCTCACCTCACCTAGCCGCCCCACCTGCGCCACAGCCGGCACACACTGCACAGAGCCCTAAGAGCCAGGCCTCTGACCCATTAACAGCCCGGCTCCCCCAAATGGAGGAGGGAAGTGTCGTGTCGGCAGTACGGGACATATGGCGACAGAACTGTTCTCATCTAGACCCCCAACAGGGGGAAGAATTGTGGCAACTATTGCTACATTTCAAGGACATTTTTGCATTTAAAGAAGGTGACGTGGGGCGCACACACCTAATGCAGCATGACATAGATACGGGCGACAGCCCACCTATTAAGTTACGCCCACGTCGCCTCCCACTGGCACGCCAGGAAGCAGCAGACCAGGTGTTGTGGGAGATGCAACAGGCAGGCATTGTGGAGCCGTCTGACAGCCCGTGGGCTGCCCCTGTTGTCATGGTCCCAAAAAAGAACGGTCAGTGGAGGTTCTGCGTGGACTACAGACGGCTCAATGGGGTGACAAGGAAGGACTCCTACCCTCTGCCACGGGTTGATGAAGCCCTGGACCAGGTAGCGGGGTCAGCCTGGTTCACGTCGCTGGACTTGAGATCTGGATACTGGCAGGTACCTCTCTCGCCCTCTGCCAGACTAAAAACAGCGTTCTGCACAAGCTATGGCCTCTGGCAGTTCAAAGTTCTCCCATTTGGCCTTTGCAATTCACCAGCCTCCTTTGAAAGACTGATGGACAAAGTGCTGTCAGGTGTCCCTCGGTCTGAGTGTGTGGTGTACCTGGATGACATTCTCGCCCACGGCCCCACTTTCCAGGCAGCTCTCCAGTCCCTGTGGCATGTTTTGGAGCGTATAGCAGCAGCGGGTCTCAAACTCCACCCGAAAAAGTGCCACTTCATGCAGAGAGAGGTGTCATTCCTGGGGCACAGGCTGGGCAGAGATGGCATCTGCACAATGGATGAAAAGGTACGAACGGTCAGAGACTGGCCCACACCAGCGAACCAGCAACAGCTGAAAAGCTTCCTGGGCTTAGCCTCCTATTACCGGAGGTTCGTGAGGGGGTTCTCCTGTGTGGCGGCACCGCTGTTCAGGCTACTACACAAAGACCAGGACTTTGTGTGGACCAGTGAGTGTCAAACAGCGTTCACCTCGCTACAGAAGGCGCTGGGAGAGGCTCCCGTGTTGGCTCCGGCTGACCTCTCCCTCCCGTTCATCTTGGACTGTGACGCGAGTGGCCAGGGAGTGGGAGGGGTGCTAGCACAGCTAAGCCCAGAGGGTGAGAGAGTGGTAGCGTATTACAGTAAGACTTTTAATAAGCACGAACGGCGCTACTGTGTCACACGCAGAGAACTCCTAGCTGTGTTATCATCCATTCGACATTTCAAATACTACCTTTGTGGGCTACCGTTCACCGTCAGGACGGACCACTCTCCCCTCCAGTGGCTCATGTCCTTTAAAGAGCCGGAGGGCCAGGTAGCACGCTGGATGGAGGAGCTACAGTCCTATGATTTTAAAGTGGTGCATAGAGCAGGAGCCCGCCACTCCAACGCCGACGCCCTGTCCCGCAGACCCTGTGCTGAGGAAGGATGCCGCCACTGCGACCGGAGGGAGACACGAGACAAGGAACTACAGGGTCAGGAGGCAGCCATCGTCAGCCAGGCCGAGGTGGCTGTGTGCTGCGAGCTTACTGAGATTTCAGGAACGCAGTGGAGACAACAGCAGGAGGCCGACACGGACATACAGCCAGTGCTCCAGTGGGTGGAGATGCAGACACGGCCACCATGGGAGGAGGTGGCACCACTCTCCACAGCGACAAAAGGGCTGTGGGCAAAGTTCCAGGCCCTGCGGCTCACCGACGGGGTGCTACAGCGGGCCTGGAAGGATCCAGCGACGGGAGAGCTGAGGTGGCAGTTGGTGGTCCCCAGAGCAGAGAGACTGACCGTGCTGAAGGCAGTGCATGGGGCCACGGGGGCCGGTCACTTCGGGGTCACCAAAACTCTCCGTCGCCTACGACAGAGCTTCTACTGGGGGCAGTTCAGGAGGGACGTAGAGGACTTCTGCAGGCGGTGCGACAGCTGCACGGCAAAGAAAGGCCCCTCCGAACAGTCCCACGCCCAACTCCAACAGTTCCCTGTCGGCGCACCCATGGAAAGAGTTGGGGTGGATATAGTCGGTCCACTTCCGGTCACTGACAGCGGGAGCAGGTATGTGCTGTCAGTCATGGACTACTTCACCAAGTGGCCCGAGGCTTATGCCCTCCCTGACCAGGAGGCAGAGACAGTGGCTGAAGCCCTACTGGAGGGCATGGTCTGCCGTTTTGGGACGCCCCAAACCATACACAGCGACCAAGGGCGAAACTTTGAATCGCGAGTATTCGCTGACCTGTGTCATAGACTGGGCATAAACAAAACTCGCACCACCCCCCTACACCCGCAGAGCGATGGCTTAGTAGAACGCTTCAACAGGACCCTGATCCAGCAGCTGGCCATCATCACCGCTAAACACCAACGCGACTGGGACAAGCACCTCCCGCTTGTGCTGATGGCCTGTCGGTCCGCTGTCCAAGAATCTACGGCCTGCACGCCAGCCCTGCTCATGCTGGGTAGAGAGCTCCACACCCCACCAGCAATGGCCTTTGGCCTCCCCCCTGACACCCCAGCTGTGCCCCCAGGACGAGAGTATGCCAGGAGACTTCAGGACCGCCTAGAGACGGCCCACGACTTTGCACGTGCGCAGCTGCAGAGCGCAGGGGCAAGACAACGTAGAAACTACGATCTACATCACAAAGGCCGCCACCTGGAACCGGGAGAGCTGGTTTGGGTCCACAGCCCGCAGAGAAAAAAAGGCCGTTGCCCCAAGCTGGACAGTGACTGGGTACGCCCTTGTAGAGTGTTAGAGCGACTTGGGGAGGTGGTATACAGAGTACAGCTACCCCCACGTGGCAGACGAGTGGCCATACATAGAGACAGATTGGCCCCCTACCACGGAGACACTACCCCCCAGCTCCCACACAGGCCCTCACAGACCCCCCCCTAACAGCCCCCACCCAGACACAACTCACCCTGCACTCACTCAGCCGGAGGGGCACCGGGCCCTACACACATTCACAAACGGGCACACAGACACACACCCAGACATTTCCACCACACACACCCCCCCAGGGCCACTCTCTCCAGTTCATGACATTGCAGGGCCTGCACGGCCCCGGAGGCAGACAAGGCCGCCGGCCCACCTGAGAGACTTTGTGTAAAGTTGTTGTTGTGATGTGTTATTGGTTGTTCCCTCAGGGTCGAGGAACTTTGATGAGGGGGGGTAATGTAGCGACTGAAAAATGCTGTGCAGCTGTCAATCAGCTGTGTGTAACCCCGGGCGCGCTGTTGGTTGGCAGCCTGGAGAGAGGGGTGGACGCCCGGGGGGTTATAGTGTTTGAGTTGAGGAAGTTCGCTCTCTTTCTGTTCTGGGCGAGACACGCCTGCTGTGTTCTAATGCCTGCACGTTGTGCTTTTGGAGAATAAACAAGTTAACTGAACTCTGGCTTCTTTGAGAGATGTTACAATACTTTTAAAAACTGTTTTATAATTCAGGAGTCATGGATAGTGGAAACCTTTTCAGTAACAAACCAATTTTATCTGCTAAACTTCTAAAATAAAGAAGTGAATCTAACAGTAATGCAAAGAATAGCCTATAAACTGTGTTCAGAGCAGAAGTGTTGAGCCAGTGTGATTAACAGTATACGCACTTCTCGCACGTTTCACACATGTAAAGCAACACTTCACAGTGGGTCAGTGTCACCAACAGCAACTCTAGCAGAATTTATACACCAGATCACACCCTATACCCCCATCATTTCTTTCATACATGTCCAAAAGTTTTTGTTGAGAATGGACAGAGGTTTAGATGTTTTATTGAAAATAATAGAGTCGCCGTTATGGTGATCGGTGTTTGTATTAGTTGGTCTCTTCACCCTTGACTCTTTAACATTAGTTTTCCTCTGGCTGCTGTGACAGTGTTGTATGACCCCATTGTGCTGGAGAGTAGAGCCTGTGCTTCAGTCCAGGAGAAGATCTAGAAACAGTGATGATTTGCTGCATGTGGTTTTATTTAACAGGCGGTGACTGTGTAGCTGCTGATCCAGTGGAAATCTCTGTATTTAAAGTATTTTTAAGTGGACTCAAATTAATTAAGTGCTAGGGAGTTGATTTGAATGCATTTTTCTTATGCCAAATATTCCTCTAGTCTTTCTCTTGTGAAATGAGCAGTGTGTGTTCAGGTGAAGGAGTGTGTGTGTGTGTGTGTGTGTGTGTGTGTGCGTGCGTGTGTGTACATTTGTACTGTACATGACTGAAACCTGAATGCACACTCATGGGGACTCGTGTCACTGTGGGACCTAAAGTGAAGAGTAGTGTAGGGTTAGAATAAGAATAGCCTGTAAGGGTGGATTTCCTGCAGGGGTTCAGTCTGCAAGACTGCCGAATGACTAAAGAAACGTTGTCAGCAAGATGGTAGAAAACTGTACATTTCTTGTCTATTCCACCCACTGCCACTTATACCAATGACGGAAATAAGCGCAGTTACAATAGCTTAATATGTGGGAGAGAGATGATATTGTATTGCAATATGAAGCACTTCAAAGTCAATACCAAATCAAAACTAGTTAGCACATTATTTGTAATTGGAAAGGTTTAATGACAAAATATGGTTATGGTTACACTTAAAATATTTACAAAATAGATGATATGATAGCTTATACCATTAATCTTAAGGCCAATTTATACTTCTGCGTCGGGTGCGCACAGTAGGTACGGCGTAGCATACACATAGACGTGTACCATACGTCGTACCCTTCGTCGTACCCTGAAGCGCACCTCCTCAAAAATGTAACTATACGTTGCAACGATGCAGACCGCAAGATTTGTGATTAGTCAGCTTGGTAGCATCGCATTTCCTCCTACGCATTTCCGACGTGTTCTTCTGCACCGCCCGCCGTTTTTAAATTCAGAAGTTCAGTGAAAGTTCAGTGAAGAAAATGGAAATGGACCAAGTGACCAAGCGATTGGTTGAAGAAGTGCGGAAATACAGCCATCTGTATGACTCGTCTTCAGCAGAATACAAAGACTGCCATGGCAGCGAATTTGTGGAGAGAGATTTCTTCCGACGTCGGTTTGGATGTAGCGGATTGTATGAAGAGATGGAAGAACTCTCGAGACAAGTATGTTCGCCTCCGTAAAAAGCTCGCCACAAGGAGCAGGGATCCAGGAGGGAAAAAAGTCCCAGCGTTTTATTTATTCCTGTCTTGGCTGGCACCTCATGTGAAACACCGGCTTACGGAGTCAAACTTTGACGAGAAGGTAAATAATGCACATTCTTTATGAACCTCTGTTGTTTTTAGGTTAGCTAACTTAACTAGCAATGCTACCACGCCGTAAATGGAGTATTGATTAGTGCAAAAATAATATACCTGTGAAACAAAAAGCATGTGTAATGGGTTTCAATTATATTGTATTGATATTATATGTAATAGATTGTAATTATATTGGGCTTGCAGATAATACAAATGCAACAACATAGCATTTGCAATGTAGGAATATGCCGTATTCATAGCTCTGTTTATCTGTGAATTAACACTGGATGCATCAGCTTTTATATATAAAAGATTAACTTATACTATTTGCTATCTCTTTCATAATCGCAGGATGGGAGCGATTCAAGCTTGAACTCCAATGGTTCGGCTGTTGTGAGACCTCCAGCCAATAACGACCAACTATCAAGTCCACCATCCCCCCAGCCATCTCTTCAGTCCCCCCAGCCATCTCTTCAGTCCCCCCAGCCATCTCTTCAGTCCCCCCAGTCATCTCTTCAGTCCCCCCAGTCATCTCTTCAGTCCCCCCAGTCATCTCTTCAGTCCCCCCAGCTATCTCTTCAGTCCCCCAGCATCTCTTCAGTCCCCCCAGTCATCTCTTCAGTCCCCCCAGCTATCTCTTCAGTCCCCCCAGCCATCTCTTCAGTCCCCCCAGCCATCTCTTCAGTCCCCCCAGCCATCTCTTCAGTCCCCCCAGCCATCTCTTCAGTCCCCCCAGCCATCTCTTCAGTCCCCCCAGCCATCTCTTCAGTCCCCCCAGCCATCTCTTCAGTCCCCCAGTCATTTCTTCAGTCCCCCCAGCATCTCTTCAGTCCCCCCAGCATCTCTTCAGTCCCCCCAGCATCTCTTCAGTCCCCCCAGCTATCTCTTCAGTCCCCCCAGCCATCTCTTCAGTCCCCCCAGCCATCTCTTCAGTCCCCCCAGCCATCTCTTCAGTCCCCCAGCCATCTCTTCAGTCCCCCCAGCCATCTCTTCAGTCCCCCCAGCCATCTCTTCAGTCCCCCAGCCATCTCTTCAGTCCCCCAGCCATCTCTTCAGTCCCCCAGCCATCTCTTCAGTCCCCCAGCCATCTCTTCAGTCCCCCCAGCCATCTCTTCAGTCCCCCCAGCCATCTCTTCAGTCCCCCCCAGCCATCTCTTCAGTCCCCTCAGTCATCTCATATGTCCCCCCAGCCATCTATTCAGTCCCCCAGCCATCTCTTCAGTTCCCCCAGCCATCTCTTCAGTCCCCCAGCCATCTCTTCAGTCCCCCCAGCCATCTCTTCAGTCCCCCCAGTCATCTCTTCAGTCCCCCCAGCTATCTCTTCAGTCCCCCCAGCCATCTCTTCAGTCCCCCCAGCCATCTCTTCAGTCCCCCAGCCATCTCTTCAGTCCCCCCCAGCCATCTCTTCAGTCCCCTCAGTCATCTCATATGTCCCCCCAGCCATCTATTCAGTCCCCCAGCCATCTCTTCAGTCCCCCCAGCCATCTCTTCAGTCCCCCAGCCATCTCTTCAATCCCCCCAGCCATCTCTTCAGTCCCCCCCAGCCATCTCTTCAGTCCCCCCAGCCATCTCTTCAGTCCCCCCAGCCATCTCTTCAGTACCCCCAGTCATCTCATATGTCCCCCCAGCCATCTCTTCAGTCCCCCAGCCATCTCTTCAGTCCCCCCCCAGCCATCTCTTCAGTCCCCCCCAGCCATCTCTTCAGTCCCCTGTCATCTCATATGTCCCCCCAGCCATCTCTTCAGTCCCCCAGCCATCTCTTCAGTCCCCTCAGTCATCTCATATGTCCCCCCAGCCATCTCTTCAGTCCCCTAGCCATCTCTTCAGTCCCCCAGCCATCTCTTCAGTCCCCCAGCCATCTCTTCAGTCCCCCCAGCCATCTCTTCAGTCCCCCAAGCCATCTCTTCAGTCCCCCCAGCCATCTCTTCAGCCCCCCCAGCCATCTCTTCAGTCCCCCCAGCCATCTCTTCAGTCCCCCCCAGCCATCTCTTCAGTCCCCCCAGCCATCTCTTCAGTCCCCCCCAGCCATCTCTTCAGTCCCCTCAGTCATCTCATATGTCCCCCCAGCCATCTCTTCAGTCCCCTCAGTCATCTCATATGTCCCCCCAGCCATCTCTTCAGTCCCCTCAGTCATCTCATATGTCCCCCCAGCCATCTCTTCAGTCCCCCCAGCCATCTCTTCAGTCCCCCCAGCCATCTCTTCAGTCCCCCAAGCCATCTCTTCAGTCCCCCCAGCCATCTCTTCAGCCCCCCCAGCCATCTCTTCAGTCCCCCCAGCCATCTCTTCAGTCCCCCCCAGCCATCTCTTCAGTCCCCCCCAGCCATCTCTTCAGTCCCCTCAGTCATCTCATATGTCCCCCCAGCCATCTCTTCAGTCCCCCCAGCCATCTCTTCAGTCCCATTCCCCCAGCCATCTCTTCAGTCCCCTCAGTCATCTCATATGTCCCCCCAGCCATCTCTTCAGTCCCCCCAGTCATCTCCTATGTCCCCCAGTCCAAGGATGGCACAGAAAAGGAAGAGGAAGGAACAAGATGACTGGGTCCAAATGCAGGTTGCTCGGTTGGAGGCTCAGTTGGAGGAACGGCGGGTCGAGCTGCAACAGAGACTGAGTCATGGAAATGACGAGGGGAGCACAGGGCGCAGGCAATGTTTGATGTGTCCAAGGTCCTGTTTGAGTGGCAGCAGAAAAAAACAAAACAATTGTGCCTTCTTCTACAACGTTGCACCTTTTAATTCTGTGCACTATCTGTATATAGTTTGCACTTTTGCATATTTTAGTAAGTTGTCTGTTAGCACATTTGTGTACATAGTTTGCACTTTTGCATCTATTAATATTTTGCTTGTTTGCACTTAATTGTGCATGTTATATCGTTTGCACATTTTTGTAAATAGTATGCACTTTAGCATTTTTTTACATTTTGTCTGTTTGCACCTATTTGTGCAGGTTATACTATATAGTTTGTATTTTTTGTGTAAAGTTTTCTCTTGTGCATTTTTATTGTTAATAATTGTATATCATTGCACCTTAATACTTTGCACTATCTTGTACATAGTATGCCCGTATATAGTTTGCATACATAAAATTGCCTGTTCCTGCTGTTTGCACATTGTATTGTGCAGGTTACTGCAAATAAAGATTAATGTTAGTTTGCCCATTTTTGTGTGTTTGCTCTTTTGCATCTATTTTTAATCTACAATTCTAGACCATTGTACCTTTATATGTTGCACTATCTTTTACATATTTGAACCCATTTGTGTATATAGTTTGAACCAATTATGTCAGTTCCTGCTGTATGCATATTGTATGGTTCAGGTTACAGCAAATTAAGATCAATAGCAGTTTACTTATTTGTGTATAGTTTGCTCTTTTGCATCTATATTTAATATAAACAATTCTAGACCATTGCACCTTTACATGTTACATTATCTTATACATAATTTGACCATTTGTGTATATAGTTTGGACTTAAAAAAAAATCTATTCCTGCTGTTTGCACATTGTATTGTGCAGGTTACTGTAATTAAATGAACAATAACGTGACTTTAAAACTTGTCTTTATTTACACGTTGCATGTCATTTATTGGTGCATATATTTTACACCAGTACAATTTACTGACCAAGTTGACCACGACACACTATGTTGTTCTGCCATGGCACAATTCCATGGGGTGACTGAAAGAAGGCCGTCAGGTCATTACGCACACCAACTGCAGCTCTGGTGGAGCGGGCCCTTGAAAGGTGACGTGGATCTAGTGGTTCCAAAAGATTTGTGTCCCCTGACACCACTCTGCGCCACTCCCCAAGCTGAGGTGACCCTGTATTGTCAGTGTCTGTGAAATTAGCAGGGATGTATCTGCAAACAGGTGTGCTAACCTCATCTGTGTAGGCCAGGAAGTTGTGTAAAACAGAACAAGCTTTCACAATATCAATTGCTTTGTCTGGCAGACATTCTAGAGGTCGTCCAAGGATTCGCCACCTTGCAACCAAAATGCCAAATGCATTCTCAATCACCCGTTTGGCTCTGGAGTGACGGTAATTGTAGGTCTGCTTATCCATTGGCAGGTTCATCCCTATGTAGAAAAATGCAGTTGCTAGGTGGTTGCTATGGTATTCTGGGTGGTTGCTAGGGTGGTTGCTAAGCGGTTGCTAGGGTGTTCTGGGTGGTTGCTATGCTGTTGCTAGACGGTTGCTAGGGTGTTCTGGGTGGTTGCTATGGTGTTTCTAGGCGGTTGCTAAGGTATTTTTGGTGGTTGCTAGGGTGTTCTGGGTGGTTGCTAGGTGGTTGCTAGGGTGTTGCTAGGTGGTTGCTATGGTGTTCTGGGTGGTTGCTATGGTGTTGCTAGGGTGTTCTGGGTGGTTGCTAGGGAATTCAGGGCAGTTGCTATGGTGTTACTAGGTGGTTGGTAGTTGTCACAGATGGTTACTATGGAGTTTTTACAGAGTTCTTAGCATGATCTTGTCATGATTTAGCACTTAACTAATCACTATTAGCATGTAGCTATTCACTGCTAGCATGTGTAGCATGTTGGAAGTGCTGTTTGCTAGCATGAGTCAAAAGAGCCAAACCTCATCTCTATACGATGTTCTGATACAGAGATATAGGTCTTGCAAAACAGTTGCTAGGGTACTCAAGTTTGGTTGCTATGGAGTTGCTTGGGAGCTGGAAGCTTTAAACTTAAGAAGTGGTTTGAAGTTTATAATAGATAGATAGATAGATAGACACACACTCTCTCTCACACACACACACACACACACACACACACACACACATACACACACACACACTAACTCGCTCACACACTCACTCACTCAGACACACACACTCAGAGTTTATGAGTTTAGAGTTTATAAGTGTATAAATTGATGAGTTTATAAGTGTATGAGTTTTTGAGTTTAGAGTTTGTTTAAATGAGTTTAAGAGTTCAGAGTTTATTAATTTATGAGTTTAAGAGTTCATAAGTCTATGAATTCATGTGTTTATAAGTTAATTAATTTATAAGTGTATGAGTTTAGAGTTCATTAGTTTAACTGAGCCTTTTTCACGGAACGCGAAAATACCCGTTATGCTTTGCGCGTGCGCGTGGATGCTCGGAACTTCCGGTTCGAGGCTTGACGCGTTTAATCTGTAATCTGTTTTACATTCAGTTTAGTTCGCGGTGGCAGCACAGGCTAGACTACTTAACGAAGACCGTATACAACGAAACTTTGTCTGTCCCTCATCCTAAGAAGCTGACAAGCGCCTTCTCCTGGATTGATGATATGAAACAATGGCCAGCAGTCACATATGTTGACATATTCAATTATCTTGTTTTGTCTGAGGGTGTCGACGGCGAGGAGCGAGCTTAGAAATTATAAAAGCACGGAAGCATACAACTATTTACACAGTAACAAAATTGGTCGAATTCTTTGCCATACTCATCAGCAGTTCACATTCTTAAAAGCGGAGGTAGAGCCGAGTCAGACCATAAATAAATCCAATCACATTGCGTGGGTTATGATACAGAATAACGGAGTAGTGGAAACAGCTGGATGCTCTTGCGTAGCTGGCCCTGGTAGGTCTTGTAGCCATGCTGCTACTGTGTTGTGGAAGGTGGGTATTTATAAATATAGTATATAGTATATATCTATATTTGTAAAATTTTGTTTATAGTAATAGCCGTCTGTATATTATGTTCATTGTACATATATGAATATATATATTCAGTACATATCTATGTCTTGCACTTATGCAACCTTTTGCACTTGCTTCTATTGCACTTCTGGTTGGATCCTAAATGCATTTCGTTGCCTTGTACCTGTACTTGTGTAATGACAATAAAGTTGAATCAAATCAAATCAAATCAAATAAATAGAACAACATTGCTAGTACAGTAAATACATTTAAATAGTCTGTATGTGCAGCGTGATTCAACGTGAAGAATTTATTTTTACACAGCAATATTTAAACAATAATAAATGAAAATACAATACAATTATTTAGCTTTTAGTGCTAATGTGATAGTACTGTGCAAAACAGGGCCGGCCCGCGGCATAGGCGGAATAGGCAAATGCTAGGGGCACCACTCATCCATAGGGGCGCCAGAATGAGTGAACGAGTGATTTTTTTTTTTTACTTTTTTTTTATTTTTTATAATACTATTTTAAAACCATTAATTCGAAATGCTACCAAATAAAGCAAAAAAAAAAAAAAAGTGCGTCAGAAACAGAGCGCGCGCGATCAGTTGTTGGTAATTTGTTGTGTAGTGTGCGCGACGCCGCATCCTATGTAGTCAGAATTGCTTTAGTTTGAGGGTGCTTAACACACTCAGGCTCCCCTGTAGAAACGGGCCTGGCAGCTCGCGCCAGTTCTAGACACGGTGAAAGTTTCCTGATTGTGACGGATGGCCGAATTTACATGACACATTATAAATGAGCATTATAGTCTGTGATAGATACAGTGCCCTAAAGAAGAGAAGAGGATAAAAGGGGATAAAGACAGAGGTAAAGTGATGTAGTGAACGAACAGTTTATCTAATTGCATAGGAGTAAGATACTATAATTTAATGGCAGTTATTTTTACCTTAAACTTTATGCTAGCAGTTGTTCTGAGTTCTCCAGAGGCCCCAGACTGTGTGATTTTGTAACAATCATGTCAGTTTTAAGACGCATTTTTTATTATCACTTTTTTTAAATTAATGTTTTACTCTACAGTTGTGCAGTTTTGGGGGGATACAGTACAGGCCAAAAGTTTGGAAACATTACTATTTTTAATGTTTTTGAAAGAAGTTTCTTCTGCTCATCAAGCCTGCATTTATTTGATCAAAAATACAGAAAAAAAATTAATATTGTGATATATTATTACAATTTAAAATAGTTGGTTTTCAATTTATTATACTTTAAATTATCATTTATTTCTGTGATGCAAAGCTGAATTTTCAAAGCTGAAAAAAACCCCCAAAAAACCTGAGTTTGTTTTCTGTGGGAGTTATCGTGTGTCGGAGGTAGGGATGGCGTCCCACACTCACACGAGTGTGCAGGCGTCAGGCCTGTCGCTCCGGCATGGGATTAGGTGTGTGACCCAGGCAGGTGTGCCTGAAGAAGATGTGTTACTGGACGTGGCAGAACGCGTGGGCCATGAGAATATCGTCTCGGCGTCTCGGATGAACAAGGCCGTAGTGATATTTTTGAAAGAAGAAAATCTGGTTCATGGTTTGATCGAGAGTGGGATTTCGGTAAGTGGCACATTTGTTCCTGTTCAACCTTTAGTTTCAATCACGACGAAGGTGACGGTTTCTAACGTTCCGACTTTTATTCCTGATGCCGACATTGAGCGAGAGCTTTCTCGATTTGGAAAACTTGCCAGTGGAATTAGAACGGTTTCACTGGGTTGTAAAAATTGCGCTTTAAAACATGTGTTGTCGTTTAGGCGACAGGTGTACATGTTTTTTAATTAACCAACGCTGAATATTTCTTTTCGATGTGTTTTTGAGGGCAAGTCGTACATGATGTACGCGAGCACGGGAGAGATGCAGTGTTTTGAGTGCGGGAGTATTGGACATGTTAGGCTGTCTTGTCCTCATAGAGTTGAACTTGAGAATGAAGCAGGCCCTAGCAATACTTCAGATAAGAGGAAGGAAGATGAAGTGCAAAAGAGTAATGTACCAGATGAAGCAGCAGTGGTAAATAATGAGGATCAGAATGTGGATTCAAATTTGAAGGAAGGAATGATAATAAAAGATTTGTTCCCTAATAATGAAAAAGATACAGAGGAAGCTTCTGGTAGTAAGACAAAACAGGGAAAAATGAGGAAAGTTAATGTTGTAACTGATGTGACTGTTGAGAGAAGCATTGTGGTACAGGGGTCTGAGCAGGGTGATACTGTGGAGAGTTCAGACTCAGAGAATACAGGCCAGACGAAAGATGACGCAATCGGTTTGAAAGGTGAAGTTTTGGAAAGAGGAAAGATAGTATATTTGATTAAGAAGGTGCAATCAGAAATGGTTGATGAGGAAATGGATGATGATGATAATGGTGGTGGGTTGTCTGATTTTTCAGACGTGTCAGATGCTTCGCAAATAAGCTGTGAGCAGGTTTATTCACTAGATGAAATCAATAAATTCTTGGATGAAACCTTTGGAAAATCTGTTGATGTGCGGAAATATTTTTCTGACCTGAAGAGGTTTGAGTCTTCTGTTCGTTATTGGCAGAGGAAGGTTGGAGAAGATGAACTCAGTCAGAGAAAGAGATTTCGTTTAAAAAAGTTTCTTGCAAAACTGCGAAGGGATAAAACCCCTATAAAACGTAAATTCAAATAATTGAATCAATGGTTTATACATCACTCAGGATGACTTTACTACACTCTTTATTTGTTTCCGTCTCTCTTTTCTATCTCTTTATATTTTCTATGGCGATAATAAGGGTAGCCTCTTTAAATATTAATGGAGGGAGAGACAGGAGCAAGAGAGCAATGGTGGCAGAATTTATCAAAATTAAGAATGTAAATGTTTCTTTTTTGCAAGAAACACATACTGATTGTAAAAATGAAGTAGAGTGGTGTAGATGGTGGGAGGGGGAGAGCATCTTCAGTCACGGGTCAAATTTGAGTGCTGGAGTAGCTATCCTTTTTTCAAAGAATTTGAATTTAAAAATTTTGTCAACTGAAGAAATAGAAAAGGGTAGAGTTTTAATGGTTGCTGGAAAAATAAATGATTTAAAATGTATTTTCATAAATGTTTATGCTCCAAACATTGGATCAGATCGTGTGGAATTGTTTAGGAAGTTGCAGAGTGCATTAAGAAAATGTGATAATGATTCTTGCAAAATAATGGGTGGGGATTGGAATTGCACCACAAATTTTCTTTTAGACAGGAACAGAGAGGAGTCTCATCCACTGTCCAGTAATGCGCTTCAGAATATTATTAAAGAGTTTGAGTTGATGGATGTGTGGAGGAACATGAATAAGAGAATTAGACAGTATACATGGGTTAAAATACTAGACTCTAATGTAACTGGAGCGAGATTAGATAGAATATATATAAGTAAAACAAGTATGAATAGAGTATCTAATGCTAATATTTTCCCGAATTGTTTTTCTGATCATCACATTGCAACCATAGATTTTAACATTACTACTTTAGAACGCCCCAGGTTTTATTGGCATTTTAACACTAAATTGCTGCAGGACAGGTCTTTTTGTAAAAAAATTGGTGATTTTTGGAAATTGTGGAAGTAAATTAAATTGTGGAAATTGTGGAAGTAAAAAATTGTGGAAGTGGAAATTGTGGAAGTAAAAAATAAAGGTAAAAATTGTGAAAGTGGAAATTGTGGAAGTAAAAAATAAAGGTAATTTTGAAAAAATGACACAATGATGGGAGGTGGGGAAAACACAGATAAAGGTTTTTTGTCAAAATTCCTCCTACAATACTACTGTGTGTGTTAAAAAGAAAATTGAGCAATTGGAGAAAGAAATTATTGTTATGGAAAATGTGATGGATGTAAATGTTTTGAGTGTATCCAATGATTTAAGGAATAAGAAACTTGAATTAAGATCCATCTTAGAGGAAAGAGCGAAGGGCACTTTGATTAGAGCAGGAATTTCTTCTATCAAAGACATTGACTCTCTTCCACTTCTTACTTTTTTAATCTGGAGCGGAAAGTTGCACAACAAAAGCGTATACTTCACCTGCGCAAGGAAAATGGAACATTAACATCAAACCCAACAGAAATGAGGAAAATGGCAATGGATTTTTATGCTGATTTGTATGGTCATACTGACTTGTGACTCTGAGAATATGGCACAATTATTACAAGGACTGCCAAAGTTGCAACCTGGGGATGAGAAAAAGCTTTACACCATGATCAACCTTAATGAACTTTCAGATGCAGTTCAGCAACTCTCCACAGGGCGTGCGCCAGGAATAGATGGTTTACCTGCTGAATTTTACAAGACTTTTTGGCCTGTTTTAGGTGAAGATTTTTATGAAGTGTGTTGCGAATGTTTTGAAAAGGGAATGTTACCAACTAGCTGTCAGAGGGCTGTGATCTCTCTTTTACCAAAAAATGGAGACCTAGGTTTGTTAAAAAATTGGCGCCCTGTTTCTTTGATGTGCTCGGACGATAAAATATTGGAAAAAGTTTAGCCAATAGGCTAAAAAAGGATTGTGGTCAAAGGAGAGCAAACATATTGTATTCCGGGTCACTCAATCATGGACAATCTGTTTTTAATAAGAGATGTTATTGATGTGTCTTTTAATGAAAATTGCAACGTTGGATTTTTGTCTATTGATCAGGAGAAAGCCTTTGACCGGGTGGGCCATGAGTATATTTTTAAAGTCTTGGAATCATTTGGGTTCGGGGATTGTTTTATTTCATGGATCCAATTGTTGTATAAAGGGGCTTCAATAATGCTCAAGATGGGGAATGGTTTGACTTATCCATTGCCGGTGAAAAGAGGTATTCGACAGGGGTGTCCTCTCTCTGGGCAACTTTACAGCCTAGCAATTGAGCCCCTGTTATGCAGATTAAGAAATGGATCAAGGGGTTTCATGGTTCCAGGTGACCCAAGGGAGTCGAGATGTTTTGTGTCGGCTTATGCCGATGATGTAACTATTTTTGTTACTGGGCAAGAGGATATGGAAGTATTATGTGAGAGTTTGGATATTTACGAAAAAGCATCTTCGGCCAAAGTCAATTGGGAAAAAAGTAATGGTTTTATTGTGGGCCAGTGGGAAAATGGTGGGCCACCGCCACTTCCTGGGGATTGCATTGGGGAAGAGAAGGTATACAAATTCTCGGAGTGTTTTTAGGAGTTGAAAGCTATAGGAAAAAGAACTGGGAGGGTTTGCTGGAGAAGGTGTCTGATAAGTTGTCTAAATGGAAATGGCTATTGCCAGAGCTATCCTACAGGGGTAGAGTTTTGGTTACAAATAACCTGGCCACCTCCATGTTATGGGACAGACTCAACGTTTTAGAGCCACCAGATGACATTGTTAAAAGCATCCAGAGAAAATTGGTGGAGTTCTTT
Organism: Abramis brama; assembly: GCF_963993115.1. Taxonomy (NCBI): domain Eukaryota; kingdom Metazoa; phylum Chordata; class Actinopteri; order Cypriniformes; family Leuciscidae; genus Abramis; species Abramis brama. Next base: position 76,528,997 of record NC_139963.1, on the reverse strand, counting down.
TGGTCAGGACAGCATTGGATTCCTGCGTCAGCTCTGTATCTTCCAACTCAAGAGGGGGGACAGAGTCTGATTGACATAAGGAGCAGGATCCACACCTTTCGATTACAGGCAGCGAAGAGACTGTTGTATGAGGAGGACGTGGGGTGGACAAATGTGGCATGCGCTCTGTTGAGAAGAACATCGAATCTGGGATATGACAAGCAGCTGTTTTTACTGAAAGTTAATGAACTGGATTTGAATCATTTGACTTCATTCTACCAATCCATGCTAAATGTGTGGAACATGACTTTCTCTGTGACCAGAGAGATTTTGCGACCACAGGACTGGATTATGGGAGAACCACTGTTTCATAATTCTTTGATACAAACAAACATGTTGTCTTCAAGCAGTGTGAGGAACTGTCTGGTCAGAGCGGGATGTACGAAGATCGAACATCTAAGGGATGACAATGGGTGGAGGACTGCAGATTCAATTCAGCACAAGACAGGAATACGTTCCTTACGTCTCTTGAATCAGATGTTGGAGGAAGTATGCTCAGCGCTGCCTGGAGCCTGCAGAGAAGCATTGGGAACGCCTTTGCAGGGATGGAGCTATAGTTTTCCAGCAATACGGGTCTCTGCTGCACAGAAAAGTCCGGATGATGAAGATACTTTTGTGTCCTTTAAAACTCCAGAGTTGGGATTATTTCAGGACATTGGCAAAAAGGCATTATATATTGTGTGATATTGTGTGTGTTAAAGTGTCTCATCAAACTGTTTTGAGAAGAGTTAAAACATGGAGGTGGACAGAAGTGTTTGGACCAGACTTCAGAGGCTGCTGGAGATCTCTGTACAAACCTCCTATTGAGAAACGTACAGCAGATTTACAGTGGAGACTGATGTATGGTATAATAGCTACGAACAGACACGTGGCACACTTGAATCCAGAAGTAGGGAGGGAATGTCCTTTTTTCGGAACGGAAGAAACGGTTGAACATTTGTTTATCCAGTGTGAGAGGTTAAGAGGTCTTTTTTACTTTTTAAAGGTTTGTTTTGAAAGTATGGGTGAGGAATTTTCCTATAAAGTTTTTATTAGTGGTCCAAAGTACAAAGTCAGTGATCGAAGAAAAGTGGTTTTGTCAAATTACCTTTTGGGAACAGCCAAGATGGCAATTTGGAGGACACGGAAAAATAGGATCTTGGGAACTGGTTCAATTGATGCAGAGAGAGTTCTGAAGGGGATGGTGGCTGCTCGAATTAAAATTGAGTTTGCTTATTTCAAATTAGTTAATAATATTATAGATTTTTCTGCAATGTGGTCGGTGGGAAGTGTTTTGTGTGAGGTCGGGGAGGATGAAATGTTGGTTTTAAAGATGTAATGTAAGGGCTGTAATCTGTATTGACTGAATTGTTTTTTAATTAGGGCCCAAGCCCTGAAAGGGCGAAGGCCCTATTGTTTCCGGAAGGATTTTTTTTTTTTCTTCATTATTTTTTTTTTTGCCTTTTTGCCACTTTTGGGGCCCTTAACATGCTCAAAAACTCTTGAAATTTTGCACACATGTCAGAACCTGCGGCCCTCAGGGCCAGGCTGAAGCTGGTACCGGGGCGTGGCAGGGGGGCTCGACAGCGCCCCCTGGAATGGGGTCTGAAAACTTGGTCCATAAATCAAACACGCTTGCATGTAATAATATGAAACTCAGTACACATATAGATCTCATCGGGCTGAACAACTTTCGTGCTCCAAGTTTTACAAAAGCCAAACAGGAAGTCGGTTATTATACGTTGTTTGGAAAACGCATACAATGGAATGTGAAATACTCCTCCTAGGGAATTCATCCGATCGCCACCAAACTTGGTGTGAATGAAGTCAAGACATTGAGGATGAATTCTTGCGAACGGATTTTTGATATCTCGAACGGTTTGGCCGTGGCGAGGAAATGAATTTATGGCGAATAATGGGACACAGGAAGTGTTATAACTTCTGCATACATTAACTGATCTTGATGAAACTTCCGCAGTGTGTTCGTTGTAAGAGGCCGATCACATGGATGTGACTATTGTGAGTCAAAGTTACAGCGCCACCAACTGGCTGCAGGAAGTTTGTCACTTTCAAAATGCTTTGAAATCACTCTCTTATTTTTACTCGATTTGCTTCAAACTTTATGTGTATAATGTAGACCAGGGGTGTCAAACTCATTTTCACTGAGGGCCACTTCAGCATTATGGCTGCCCTCAAAGGGCCAGTTGTAACTGTAAGACTTTTAAAATGTTAATATATTGTCTCTTTAATTTGATTATTACATTGTATATGCATTTGCAGGGGTGTTTCAAGGTTTTAAAAACATTAGGGGATGAGCCTGAAACATCAGGGGCTGGGTAATAATGATTTGTTACAGAGAATAATGTATTATTGTATATATGCAGGGGCAAACTGGCTCAAAAATTCAGCCCTGGCACTGTAGCCACACCAGCACACATTACCACACAGTCATGCGTATTCAAATGTGAGGTAGTTAGGGGGGTTCGGGGGCTCCCCCGATAAAATTTGGATTTCTCGGACCTACATATGTGCATTTTAAGGTGTTTAAAGGCCAAAAAATTTGGATAACAATAGCTTTAAAAGCATGTCAGTGGGCAGTAGCATAAATTATTTGTCAAGATAACAGATTCTTAAAAATGAGAATGAGGATAAATGTTGCAATGAATGATCCACACTACAAAATGGAAATGCAGAATGTTTCTGCTTTTTGTTGACAATACACAATCACATATTCCAAACAGGAATGGCCTTAAATGAGAAATCTTTCAAGGATTATTTTGCATAGATGTTACATTTCAATCAAAAACCAGTGCAATCTTTTTGTGTCCAGAGGCAAATGAGCAATTTATATTAGCATTAAAGATTGGTTTCGGCAACTTGTTTCTTTCCTGAGTTAATCTTAGTTTTTGTTTAAGTTTTATTAGTTTTTGGCACTAATCAGTTTAAAGTTCAATTGTTCACTCATAAAGACAGTCACTTGTCGCCACCTACTGGCTTAATGATGCAAGTGGCGCAAACACAGACAAGCGGAGTGATACAAATGGTGAAAAGGACAATACCGGTACATATTATATTAAATATTATGTAATATATTTAAATAAATATATTATTATATTAAAATAATATAAAATATCAATATATTATTCTTCAATCAGTTCTATGCAGCAGAATCAGATTTAACAGATTTATTTTTTGACCAATTGTCAAAATAAAGTATAGTCCTACAAAGCTATTTTTATTAGAGCATGAGCAGAGCAGGGAGAACGAGAGGATCGTGATTCGTGTAATTTTACCAGTGTTGCCCAGCACGGCTATACACACCATGTTACAGCACAGTAGTGCTATTGCAAAAAGAAACAAGTCCAGAGAAATTTCATGTCGGCACGTTTTTTTTTTTTAGCGGACTTTGCCTTTCCGGTGAGGGTGAGCAGAGCTCGCAACACACACACACACACACACACACACGGAGGTTGCTTGCGGAACATTGAGCAGAACGCGCTGTGAACACGGAGCGGAGAGCACAGCGCACACACACAGCGGAACGCGCTTAGAAGTTATGCATCTTCGGAAGCGGACTCGCACGCAAAGTCATAAAACACGCTGAGCCAGAGTCAAACCATTGCCGAACACGGAGGGGCGCGGTGGCTTTTTAGTATCTTTCGGCCAAAAAACGAAAATGTTATTTTCGGCCGAAAATTTTCGGCAGCCTAAATTTCGTTGCATCCCTAATTTTAAGACACCCATATGCTCTCGCGGGCCATATAAATTAATGTGGCGGGCCGGATTAGGCCCGCGGGCCTTGAGTTTGACACATGTGATGTAGACCCACAGCAGATGTAGACCTGTGAAAGGATTATTGATATCTTAGATACTGTTGCCATGGCAACGCATCAAACTTTAATATTATTTTTTGATGCTTTTGAGACTCTTAGCATGCTTGAAATTGCATGAAACTCGACAGACACATCACATTTATTAGCCAGTAGACGTGCAAAGTTTCAGAAACGGGCGTGGTGGAATGGCTCAGTAGCGCCACTTTTTGACCAAAGTGGGGGGTTAGATTCATCTACAGCAACAAAACTTGGTATGTATATTTTACTTTCCAATTTACAGTCATTAGCACCGACCAACAGGAAGTCAGATATTTTGGTTTGAATGTGGATTTTTCTGGAGAATTTTCTCTCCCTCTCTCTCTCTTTCTCTGTATGTGTGAGGAGGGGGGGGGGGATTTTTCACCCTTGAACGGGGTCTGAAAACTTGGTCCATAGATCAAACACGCTTGCATGAATTAATATGAAACTCAGTACACGTACAGATCTCATCGGGCCGAACAACTTTCCCTGGTCAAGTTTTACGCCAGCCCAACAGGAAGTCGGCTATTATGGGTTGTTTGGAGAACGCTTGCTCTGGTATTTGAAATAATCCTCCTAGGCAATTCTTTCAATTGCCACCAAACTCGGTCAGCATAAAGTCAAGACATTGAGGATGCTAAATTGCGGACGGATTTTTGATATCTCGAACGGTTTGGCCGTGGCGAGGAAACAAATTTATGGCGAGAAAAGATAAAAACGAAGTGTTATAACTTCTGCATACATTAACTGATCTTGATGAAACTTCAGCAGTGTGTTCGTGATAAGAGGCCGATCACATGGATGTAACTATTGTGAGTCAAAGTTATAGCGCCACCAACTGGCAGCAGGAAGTGTGTCACTTTCTAAATGCTTTTGACAAAAGTGAGGGGGTTAATTTTATGTACAGTCACAAAAATCAGTACACATATTGGTCTCATCGAGCCAGACAATTTTCTAATTTACAGTAATTAGCTCCGAGCAACAGGAAGTCAGATATTTTGGTTTGAATGTGGATTTCTTTGCAAAATCAGCCTCTGAATTTTTACCCACTCCTCTTAAGTGGTTTATTTTATTCCCACCAAACTTTTTCAACATGATAAAAATACATTAAAGATGCTAAATTGTAAACAGATAATAAATATCTCAAACGGTTTTGCTATGGCGAGGGATTAAAGTAATGTCAAAAAAGGAAACACTAAAAACCTCCTATCTTCTAAAAATGTAATAATACACCATTTATTTCTATATAAAATTATACAAATATCAGAACTAAACCCATTTTATTCTTTTTTTTTTCAATTTAATAATTGTTTAAGTTTAAAAACATCCAGAATGTTTTTTTAGTCTAAAAAATAAATAAATTATGTCATTCATAGTGCTATACTCTTGTGTTCAAAGTCAGGTAGGCCTATTGTATCTATATAAAAATATACTAGGTATGTGATGGTGAGGAATATTTTACCACCGGTTAATCAACGTGTGACACCGCTGGGGGCTTTTGAATTGCTAACTTAAAAACGAAAGTAAAATATGTTCGTTCGCACTGACATGGATAATGGTGCAGAGCGAGCGTTTTCAATGAATTCCTATGGAAGTAGGAATGAACTAAAAAACGTTCGCTCATCTCTGCCCATTCCTCGCCGTGGACGTACACCATATATATATATATATATATATATATATATATATATATATATACATATATATATATATATATATATATATATATATATATGTATATATTTATATATATTTATATTTATTTATTTATTTTTTGTTTTTTTCTGTTACATATATATATATAATGTATATATATATATATATATACATATATATATAATGTATATATATATATATATATATATATATATATATTTATTTATTTTTTTACATTTATATATATATATATTATACCTTTTCAATTACAAATAATGTGCTAAATAGTTTTGATTTGGTATTGACTTTGAAGTGCTTCATATTTCAATACAATATCATCCCTCTCTACAGCAACGCTCTCCCACATATTAAGCTATTGTAACTGCGCTTATTTCCGTCATTGGTATAAGTGGCAGTGGGTGGAATAGACAAGAAATGTGCAGTTTTCTACCATCTTGCTGACAACGTTTCTTTAGTCATTCGGCAGTCTTGCAGACTGAACCTCTGCAGGAAATCCACCCTTACAGGCTATTCTTATTCTAACCCTACACTACTCTTCACTTTAGGTCCCACAGTGACACGAGTCCCATACACACACACACACACACACACACACACACACACACACACACAGACACACACACACACACACACACACACACACACACAGACACACACACACACACACACACACACACACACACACACACACACTAACCCTACCCATCACACTCACTCTCACACACACACACACTAAACCTACCCATCACACACACACACACACACACACACACACACACACTAACCCTACACTACTCTTCACTTTAGGTCCCACAATGACACGAGTCCCCATGAGTCTGTGTGCATTCAGGTTTAAGTCATGTACACACACACACACACACACATACTCACACACACTCTCTACTCTCCAGCACAATGGGGTCATACAACACTTTCACAGCAGCCAGAGGAAAACTACTGTTAAAGAGTCAAGGGTGAAGAGACCAACTAATACAAACACCGATCACCATAACGGTGACTCTATTATTTTCAATAAAACATCTAAACATCTGTTCATTCTCAACAAGAACTTTTGGACATGTATGAAAGAAATGATGAGGGTATGTTAATTCACAGTAACTTCCTCTATTCTGACCAACTCAGTGTTTAAATTCTGCTAGAGTTGCTGTTGGTGACACTGTCCCACTGTGAAGTGTTGCTTTACATGTGTGAAACGTGTGAGAAGTGCATATACTGTTAATCACACTATCTCAACACACATCTGCTCTAAACACAGTTTATAGGCTTGTAGGACTGAAAATAATCCAACATATTTGACAGCAAAAGACATTTGCTTTACTGTTTTCCACCCCTCTTTCTCCCACAAGGACCTTTTGTAGTTCCTAAAGGCACAGAGGGGCTGATAGTGATCCTGTAGGCCTGGGGGGAGTTGTAATTAATCTGATTGGTCAGTTTGATGAAACTAGATCAAAACTCGGAAAAACTCCCATTGACTTAAAGGTGGGGTAAGTAGGATTTTTCGAAAAAACTTTTTCCCAAATTTGTTTAAACTGTCTTTATATACCAATACATAATTAAAATGTAAGTAGTCTGAAAAAGAGAGAATAAAAACCGAGTGTCTGTAGTCCTCGCAGGGCGCAATAAACGCAGCTACTTATTTCCATTTGGGACGAATGAAATGATTGGCTGGGCGACTGTCACTCTCCCTCGCTACCATGGCTACCACCCCTGCTGCAACAAGATCTGCCCACATGCGCACACCCGTTTGACTCGAGGAGGGGAAGAGGCACTGAAGCTAGGAAGAATCGTTAGTGAGTATAACAGCCATGTTAGTTGTTTATATTCATAATGATAAAGTTAGGTATTTTATTACATGTGATTCTGACATGATCCTCTCCGCTCGGCGCTGGCAAACGCGTCTGTGGCAAGGGGGGCGTGATCTAGCGAAGTCTGTGACGGGAGAGAGGATCGGGAGACAGGTACGGCGTAAGTGGGTCAAGTGCAAATGACAAACACATGTGTCTTGTTTCAGTGACTGGCGTGGAGAGATCGCACATAAGGGACGGGAAACCTTATTCATGGAGAGAGACATGCGGAGATCTGTGGGCTGATAGTGTGAGTGCGGGAAGCGCGAGGACGCAATCGCTGATTACTGTAGCGTATGAGCAGATCCTTCAATCATTCTGATTCTGAATTAATGAATTCAGAATTAGCCTCTGAACTCATGCATGCAAATTAAACTCTCTGCAAGCTAAATGACCGGCCTGGTGCCAGCATGGCTGGGTTTAGATTGCTTTATGACACCCTGGAGTGTTAACAGACATTCCACACGAGTCACGTTTGAGCAGCTTCAGAGAGATTAAGAACTCTCTCTGCACCCCCACACACACAGAGACATTTACACACAAACGTCCTTTGTATGTAACTCAGACTTGTATCTGACCTTCCTGTATGCATGCATGTTTGATTAGTTTGTTTTGATCATATAGTTATGATTTTCTGATTTGTAACTTGGAAATGTTTCTCCTAATTAATGTTCTCAAATAGATTCATGGTTTTGTAACCCTACCTCTGACCAGGTCATAAAACTTTATGACCCAACTGGGATTTCCAGGAAAGCCCAGCTCGCTGGAATTCTTGTAAGGACAGAGAAAAGTACCTTTTAAATGTATTAAATGTATTCCTTTTGTGCTTAGATGTCTTCACATGTCACACTGGAAGCATCTACAATTTTATTGTGTGTTAATCAAACGTAAAATGCCTATAATCGTGCATTTGATTGTAACTTGGTATCCTTAACTGTTTTATAATTCATTCTTGGTATCTGTTTAACCGTCTCGCTTTGACGGAACCACTCATACATAGGAAATTACAGTAAAATGTATTATTCTGTAATTACCATCTTGCTGGAATATAATTGCTGAATTTTGACAACACCATAACTCACTCGAGTGGGTGTCTCCCCAGAGACAAAGGAACTTTTTCCTGCTTCAGATCTTGGGTTCATTGGTTGTTCGCGCGAACAGAGGCGTGAACCAAGTCGCTCCATAAGAAGACTGACACAGAAAGTTCTCCGAGCACTTCGTCTGAGAGAATTTCTGGTTCCATGGCTCCTTAGGGAGCTCTCATCTCCGTTTTCTTTTCTTTTAGTCTTTTGTCTTTGTTTTTCATATTCTCCTTTGTTCATTTCCATCTACGAGGGAAAATGAACTTAGCCTGAATTATTTCTTTAGTAACTTCGCTTTCAAAGGACCTTTAAATTCCCGCGACCGCGCTCGCCCCAGAAGACACGAGAGAACACGCCTAGCTCCCAAAAGGCCCATACACGCGCCTGCCTCAGCAACACCGCAGACCATGTGCAAGTATAATCAAGCTTTTAATTCGTTTAAGGTTGTCTGTCCCTGCTTAAGGTGATTTTGATTTCTTGTTGTCTCTCTCAAAGGTTCCCTGGTCTGTGATTTTTGCCATACTGTGATCTCTCTCTGATCGCACATTTTGCTTTCACTTTCTCTCTCTCATCTCTCTCATTTTCCGATCTCTCTTTTTCGTTATTCGTTTAGTCTTGTATTTGTTTATGTGTTCTGTATTTTGTGTATGCATACTCGTGTAAATTGTAGTGTTTTTTTATACTCGTAGTTCGATGTATTCTTAGTTCAATTATTAAAACCCAATATATCCTCGATTGACTGTTTCCTGCTCACATTACTAAAGGTCAATGAAATGTTTTCGATCTAGCTACAAGCTTTACGATTTGTTACTTTTCAGTAACCTAAATTTTATAAGGACAGGAGAATAGTTTCAGGGCCAGAAACTATTTTTCCTGAAATTATAAGAAGTGATAACTTTATTGAGAAGTTGATAAGTTAATCTTACGGCCGTTTGCTGGACAAACAACTGTTTGATAATTACATTAATTTCCATTAAGGGTTATCTCATAGAATCGATCTGAGATAAGACTATTGATATATGAATGAGGAATTATAATTCGTTGTGATTGATTATTCATATAGCCTATACAATCGATCTATTTTCAACTTCGATAATTTAATGTAACTGTAATATGCAATATATTAATCATATTCATGATTAATTATTAAAATTCCCTATAGATCATTTGAGCTAATGTTAATGTTCAATACCTAGTGCGGTTACATTACATTGGACTTTGGACTTTGCTCTTTGCTGCTACAGCACTGTGTGCGCAACTTTTTTTTTTTTTTTTTTTTTTTTTTTTCATTTATAAATAAACACGCCCACAACTCCGCAAGCCGACCCTGTCCTCTTCCTTCCTTGAATTTGAATTTTGTTACAGCGTCCTCCAGCTAAGCGGTCGGCATCGCGCATTCATGTGTTTTGGGGCGTGGCTTTGGAAAGAGCACAGAAGGGAGGGGGTGGGAGTGAATGGAATAAGTAGCTGTGTTTATTGCAGTCCTGAGAGGACTACAGACACTCGATTTTTATACTCTCTTTTTCAGAGTACTTACATTTTAATTATGTTTTGGTACATAAAGACAGTTTAAACAAATTTGGGAAAAAGTTTTTTTTGAAAAAAACCTACCTACCCTGCCTTTAACATTGCGGAATGTTTACAATTTCAAACTCACCAACTGTCAAAAATTCAAATCTAAACACCTTGAAGACTAAATCAAACTGCCATTCTATATACTATTCACCTTTTTCCTCACTTCTCCGTGGGGGGCGCCATAGCGGTGAGTGACTTCCGGTAAGATGCTCTCAACTTCCGTTTAGTAATTGTCATCAGCTAGACGACGTTACTCGTGATGGCAAATAGTGGAGGCTCTGGGAGAATTTGTTCCATTAAAGGCTGTCACAACAGCTACAGAAAGCTAAAAAAAAACTTCTGGATAAAAAAAAAAGAGAGAGAGAGTGTAGAGAGTAAGAGGAAAGAGGAGGTAAAGAGAGATAGAGAGAGAGAGAGAGAGAGAGAGAGAGAGAGAGAGAGAGGGAGTAGAGAGTAAGAGGAAAGAGGAGGTAAAGAGAGAGAGAGAGAGAGAGAGAGAGAGAGAATGTGTGTAGAGAGAGAAAGAGAGAGAGTGTAGAGAGTAAGAGGAAAGAGGAGGTAAAGAGAGAGAGATAGAGAGAGAGAGAGAGAGAGTGTAGACAGAGAGAGAGAGAGAGTGTAGACAGAGAGAGAGAGAGTGTAGAGAGTAAGAAGAAAGAGGAGGTAGAGAGAGAGAGAGAGAGAGAGAGAGAGAGAGAGAGAGAGAGAGAGAGAGAGAGCCCCAAGAAAGGGAACAGAGCGACAGTTGCAATCTTGTTTTATCCTTTCCTGACCATGTGACTTTAACCTAAATGAGAGACGTTCAAGCTGACCAATCAGATAATTACATCTCCCCCCACCGCACTAAAGGTGTGAGAGTTCATCGACCCCGAAGTACACACATCTTGGCCTACAGGCCTTGATCACTATCAGCCCCTCTGTGCCTTTAGGAGCTACAAATGCTCCTTGTGGGAGAAAGAGGGGTGTAAAACAGTAAAGCAAATGTCTTTTGTTGTCAAATATCTTGGATTATTTTCAGTCCTACAAGCCTATAAACTGTGTTCAGAGCAGATGTGTGTTGAGCCAGTGTGATTAACAGTATATGCACTTCTCACTCGTTTCACACATGTAAAGCAACACTTCACAGTGGGACAGTGTCACCAACAGCAACTCTAGCAGGGTTTAAACACTGAGTTGGTCAGAATAGAGGAAGTTTATAGTCTATATACATGGCCGGGGGAACTAGGAGTGCTGAGGAGCTGCAGCGCCCCCTGGCGACAGCTGTTTCACTACAGTGGCATTAAGATGACATGACTTTAAATAACTTTTTGTTTTTCAACATGTTTTTTGAGAATACCTTCTACCTTTATAAAAATTTATTCAAAGATATTTCATTTTTATATGTTGTTGAATATGGTTTTATGACTTTAAAAGAAATGAATATATCATAGGCAATAAGCCGATCTGGCATGGAGTGAGTGACGTGACACTGGTTGAGGACCAGCATCTCAGAACTGATTTGACACTCATTTAATGCATGTGAAAAAACTAAATATAGATGTCTTGATTAAAGCATTCATCGGCATTAGGGGCTGTTCACACAGTACGTGTTTTTCAGTGTGTTTAACTGTTGTGCTCGCGTCTCGCGCATGACACAGCATTCTCAAAACGCAGCACTCAAGTTAAAATAAGTTCAACGAAAACGCGCCTCGAGACCTTGCATTTTCCCCCCGTTCCAATGCCCGCGTTTGGTGTCTTGCATTTTTGCTTTGAAAGATTGTGCTTTCTCCTGAGTGAGTATCATAAGGTAAGATGCAGATTTGTGTGCTGTGCTTTTTAAAATGTATCATGAGTTCTGAGCGTTCTCACATAACTCTGTTCTCATTCATTTGTATGTTCATCTTTTTGTTTGGGCTGTTTAATATTAGGATTTTGTTTAAAATACTCTGCCCTGCAATATCAAGCCCCGCCCATTAAGCCTTGCCCATTAAGCCCCGTCCCCAGCACCCCCCTGTTAAAATATGTTCCCATGGCTATGTCTATATATAATGAAGAGGAAGACTGACAGAAACAGAAGATGTCTGATAAGTGTGATCTGTGTCTGCTGGGACTGATCATTCTCTCTTCACTTCTCTCTGTCAAGGTTCTCCTCTGACCATTCTCTGTAAAGCTGCTTTGAAACAATCTAAATTGTTAAAAGCGCTATATAAATGATGACTTGACTTGACTTGACCATTCTGAGCTTAGCCAAGAACATGATTAGATCCAGTTCTGGTTTATTTCTTTGCTCTTGGCTGACATGTGGCATTGCTATGGCCTGCTTGTGACCCAGATCTGGCAAACAGGAGCGTTCCGCCCAAGTGCCATTATTCCTCGCTGCATGTGGGCCAGATCCGCATTCCACAAGTGCCAGATGTGGGCCGGATCTGGGCCGAAACAATGTTGCTATCTGGGCGGTTTAGGTCAGTTGGCAAAATGCATGTGTAAGGTAGTTTTCCAGATTTTCCCCCAAAATCAAATACTGTATTACACTTTTCAAAGGATAATCTAGCTTTAAAGTTAGAATAAAAAGCTAAAAACCAAACATATCTTCATACCTGTTGTGTTCTGACACAAGGCCATTAACTGGTTCTTTTTGTTTTAGAAATTGACTTTGCTTATTTCTACAAATATCAGCCTGATAATTATGGACTTAATACATGATTAAACAAGATAATCAGAAGGAGAATAAAAGGAGAATTGGATGGCGATGGCCGTGCGCAACGGCAGTCTGGCAGGTCATGCTGGAGCGCACGCAAACAACATTGACAAATTTGCCTTCCTACAAAAAAAACCTAGATTGTGTTCTAAATATACACACAAAACCCGTAAACTAGCCGACATAGTTCAAAGATTATTTGTTTTAAACTATGTGTTTGCACTACTGCTACTATCCGTGCGATGTTGCCATTCAGGCCAACAACAACAACAACAATCTGGCTGTGAACGCGACGCTCGTCGTGGCTTCAATCTCAATCCATGGAGCCAATATGTAGTTTATGCCAAAATTCTAAACAATGGCCGTGCTACCTAACCACCAACCTGGATAAATACTCGAGGAGCTGAGAACTTGAAACAACCGCACAGAAAAATCATCTACCTGATGGCAATCCTCCTGCTAGCTGGTGATATCCAACTAAACCCAGGGCCTCGCCTGGCCTCCGCTGGCGATCTGCTGCCTTCTTTGGGTGTTCTGGATTTTCCTCCTGCTTTGGCAATGCCTCCGTCAGCGAGTGGAGGTGTGAGCGGGGGGGACCTGTTGCGGCGGGGGGACAGCGGCAGCGAATGGAGTGGCCTGGCTGCTTCGTCCTGGCTGGGGAGCGGCGCTCTCGACGTGGTGCTTTTCTCTGGTGCCGATGCATGGTGTGCTGTCCCTTCTTGGATGTTGCGGCCGCAGTTGTTGGGGACTTGTCTCGGATGTTGTGTGGAGAGCGCTCCTGTCCACGAACGCCAGGTAGCGGTGAGTTTCACACCTATATCGATCACCATCAACCAATAACATATTTTATGAGCATCTCCATAATATTCTTAAGCAATGTGATGGTAAAAAGGAGTTAATACTAATGGGCGACTTTAATATAAATTGGGATAAAAAAAACGGAGAGAAAAAAACTTAAAGAGATAACAAATAAATTCAATCTTTCCCAACTGATACAAGGTCCAACAAGAATAACCAACTCCTCTCAGACTCAAATTGATCTGATATTTACGAATAGACCTGAGAGAGTAACTACATCACATAATCTGCTGACTGGTCTGTCCGATCATAATATCACACTGCTGGTAAGGAAACTAACTAGAAATTTTTTTGTAAATTCGACCTCAAGAAATCAATTCTATGAGAAAATTCCTAAAAATGAAACAATTAATTTAGAAAAAGCTATAAACCAAATAGACTAGTCTGACCTCCTAACCAGCAGAGATACTGAGATTAGCTGCAGCACTTTTATTTCTACTATTACTGAGATAAGAGCAGCTTTCACAAGAAAGGTGAAATGTAAACATGGACAAAAGACCACCTTACCATGGCTAAATGACACTCTCTGGCAATAAATGAAAGAAAGAGACTTTGCTTTAAAGAGGGCTCTAAAATCAGGGCACCTTTACAACTCTCCGAAATAAGGTTTTAAGGAATTTAAGAAAGTCTAAGGCAGAGTTTTTTAATTAGAATTATTAATGAAGCTCAAGGAAATGGGAAACTTATTTAGAGAAATCTTAATAAATTAACTGGTCGGAATAAAGAACAAAGGATAACTTTACCTGAACTCAAAGTGAATGGACTCCTGACCAAAGATAATGATATGATAGCAAGTACATTTAATGATTTCTTTATAAATTCAGCCAGGGAGCTGGCTCAAGGTATCCCAACTGAAACTATACCATCTATTCATATTGATAAAGCTAAACCTATTTTTAAAATAAAGGAAATATCTGAATCAGAGGTTATAAAAATTATAACCTCGCTAAAGAATTCAAAAGCAAGGGATTCACATGGTTTGGATACCTCATTTTTAAAATTACACAGGGACGCACTTGCTCGCCCTATTGCACATCTGATCAACCTGTCAGTTAGGCAAAGTACTTTTCCAAGCTCCTGGAAAAAAGCACTAGTATCTCCGATCAAGTCTGGTGATAAAACAATGGTGTCAAATTATAGACCCATTAGAATTCTATCAGTGATATCCAAGGTGACAGAAAAATGGGTAGCAGAACAGCTGAAAAAACATCACAAACCATTCTACAGAGATAGCTAACTGTTTCCTCCTTGAAAATATTAAGTCACAAATAGATGAGGGTGGTATAGTAGGTGCAGTGTTTCTGGACCTTAAAAAGGCTTTTGACACTGTGAATCACCGGACACTATTATCAAAATTATCTTTTTTTAATTTCTCAGATGAGGCCATGAAATGGATGGAGTCATATTTAACTAACAGGAAACAGAGTGTACATATTGGTAATTCTTACTCTTCATATCTTGATTGTAATATTGGTGTACCCCAGGGGTCAGTATTGGGCCCTATCTTGTTTAGCCTGTACATTAATGACTTGCCTTCAGTCTGTCAATGTTAATGTACAAATGTATGCAGATGATACAGTTCTTTATTTGCATACCAAGAACAAACAACAGGCTGCAACTAAATTAACCGAAGCACTGGTGCATGTTTCCGAATGGCTAAAAATGTCAGATCTGCATCTTAACATTAATAAAACAGTCTGTATGTTCTTTTCTAAGAGGTCCACAAGTGCACAGCAGGCTGATGTTTTTATTGAAGGAGAAAAACTCATGGTTGTGTCTGAGTTTAAATACCTTGGTATTATTTTAGATTCTAATTTAACTTTTAAAAAGCATGTTAAAAAGGTGGCTAATACCATTAGATATAATCTGGCTAACTTCAGACACATAAGGCCTTATTTAACAACAGAGGCAGCCAAACTTTTTATGTATGCCTTGATTTTTTTCTCACATATCATATTGTTTTACAAGCTGGTCCCAAACAAATGTGACAACTCTTAAACCAATAGAAACCCTTTATAAGCAAACCTTAAAAATATTAGATCAAAAACCTAATATTAATAAATAAACCTCACCACTGCAATATTATTACTAAATATAATTTATTCAATTTTGACAGTTTTTTACATTATCTAGATGCCTGCCTCATTTTTAAAATTTTACATGGGCTTGCACCTCCACCACTGGGTGAATTTATACAACAGAAGAACAGCAGTGGCAGGGCAACAAGGGCAGTTACCAGGGGAGACTGTGTTGTACCGTATAGACGTAGTAAGTTTGGCCAAACAGTCTTCTCAGTACGGGCCTCAAATTATTGGAACTGCCTCCCTATTGAACTCAGAGAGAGCACCAGCTATTTATCATTTAAATTTACACTTAAGAAATGGATTAAAAACACTCAAAACTGCAATCATTAATAGTTGGTTTATCTTATCTTAGGTACTGCCCTTCTTTGTATTGTACTTATTATTATGTATCTATTTTCTTAAATTGTTTTCTGTTTTACATGTATTCTTTTTATGTTATGATGCTGTGTCGACCTGCAAAGGGACTACAGATGAAAATTAGCTCTCTAGCTAACTCTGGCGCATTTACATTTTGAGTATAAACAAAAAATGTTAATTAATGTGCATTGTCCCTTTTAAATAAACAATAAAAAAAAAATCATGCTACCCAATACGCCTGACACAACGTTTTTAAGAAAAATCAGTGTTTTAAAATACAACTAAACCATGATAACAGATGATTTTTTTTGACAGTCCTACATAAATGCATGTTGATTACTAAGTTTCAGGCGTAGTGCAACCATGCAATGTTCGAGAAAGCTAATATTGGTGTAATATTTGCGTAGTCTCACTCACAACGCAAACTTTGTGTTGGCTGATCCAGGCATAGCTTTACTAAAAGAAAATATTATGGAAGTCATTTTCAAACTGTAATTAAACCATATTTTATTTATTAATATTATGGTTTCATGTTGATTTAAAGTTTTTGTTTGTTTGTTATGTTATGGAAAATTTTGATTTTCATTGATTTGCAGTATTGATTTTCATTGACTTTCAGTAAAACATTGAAATGACCTTCTATACGTGGTCTACGTGGTAAAACTGACGTGTATGTGTTTCTCTTAATGCTGGGTAACAGGTGGGACATCAGGAGGCGGCAGAATGAGAAGGGACCTCTGACTTCTAGGGTCAGAGGTCGCCCAATTTAGAACTTGTGAGTTTGTAAGAACAAACTTAGCGATATCAGAAAACTAGCAGGGAAGCCTCTCCTTGTTTAGATAAGGGCCTGTAAGCAGAAGACCTTGAAAGCAGTATAAAGACTCCTCTGCCCTCCCTCTCGTCGTCGCACTTGTTTCACAGACTGTACTGGTGACTTCTGTGTGATAACTGGGCCTTCTTGCAAGAATAAAGTACTTTTTAATGGTCATTTTTGAATTTCAGAGTGTCTCTTACGCAGTTGATGATTGTTTAATGAATTTTTGCCACAACAGTTATTAACCAATACCTTTATATTTTACATCCAGCAAAATTAAAGAGATGTATGAGCTAATGGTGTTCTCTGACCCCAAATAAACAGATAATGGAATGTTCACGATCTGCAATATACAGTTAGATATTCTCCTACTTAGTATGAGTGTAAATAGTTGTGCTTAAATCTTTGGGTGTATTTTTACACGCCAACATATTTTGTCACACCGTAGTGATGCAAAGTTCCACACTCTTGTAAAGACTATGGACTAACTTTAAAACATAATATTTACACAGGAATCACATGTGTCCAAAACATCCATGTAAAAAGACCAAATCACTAAGAAAAGAGGGTTGAAAAGCGCCGTTTATAATAAATACACGAAAGTTCACAAATGATGGTTTTATTACTCCACTAGATTTAGTCATCTTGTCCAGACAGCAGACGACACTGTTTCACATTTTGTATGTTGGACTGTATGTGTTTTAGGTGAAGACGTGTCTTTGAGAGCCATCAACATTCAGTGTTTATAGGAATAAATGACAATTAATAATTTAAGTGATAGTCTTTATTTGACTAAATTGATACTTCGTTTTAGTGCAACTTTCCCTCTATCTATGATGTGGAATCACACAAAGTATTAACACGAAAAGTAAGTGCTGTTTTACACTTAAACTATTACAACAGAATCACATCTGACTATTGCCCTGAGAGAGGCATATTCATTAGAGCTTGAGGCTGTTAAAGGTCCACACTAACTGCACCCTGCAGATAAACTTGCACAAAAGTAAATTCTAGAGGTCAAACTTGCTAAAAAGTAATTACAGCATGAGCCATTTAAAACAAATACAGAAAAGCCACTTGTGATCAGTTTTGAATGTTTGTAATTGATATTGTACAAACTAGTCGATTACGCTGTTTACATCTTGTTTCTTTTAGTTTTTGTACAATTTGCAAAAAGTATATAGTTTTAGAGCGTGGTCAAACATGTTCATATAGGAATTTATGAAAAACATGAACAAATATTGCATAAATGACGGTCCTTCTACATGAGAGAGTTTAAGACTAAACAAACCATATTTCTTTTAGAACATTTTTCTGCTATGTCTACGAAACATAGACGTGAACGATGAGTATTGCTGTTTTTCTGTTACCTACAAAACTATTACACTTCAAACTCGTCTAACTATTACACTTAAAGATGTGCATTTCGCAGCACAGTCATAGATACACAGTTATTTTGTGTGTGTCACTAAACAACGGTTAAGCAAATGAATTACACTTGATAAGGGGTATTTTTATGTGAACGGTGGGATGATTCATTTATTATTCTGTCCGCACCAATACTTTGACACCAGAATTTTAGACATCGGTCTTTTAGGCCTGTTCCAGAAAACAGACGTTGTGTTTTATGTCTTAATAATTGTTCTTCTTTTAATGAAAACATGTGGTAAGCAGTTTTTGGCCTCATCAACAGAATGCCAAAATGTTTTAACATATCGTAAATTTCAATTGTTAGATAAATCATCTAACTATTATATCTAACAATCAACAGTTATATGTGAAACAAGCTCAGTCGCATTAGAGTTGGATTCTTGTTTATATTGAACATTGTTATTGAACCGCATGTTTAAAGCTATGGTCTACGATTTCAAAGATTGTTCATTATTAATAACCTCGTTTAGATGCTGGTTATGGTTCTACAGTACAATCCTAACAATATGAAGAGAAAAAAGAATGAAAAAAATCCATTCACTCTATTGGGTGTACAGCTGCAGAGAAGTTGACCAATGTAAGCTGTCCGGCCGGACAGCTTACATTGGTCAACTGCTCTCATCCAATCCCCCGCTCCACTTGACGCTCGCGTCTCCACCCCACCGCACCCCACCCCGCCCCCCTCCTGCGACATGAAATTTCGCGGGCAAGCAGCTGACAGTCTATGGTAGCTAGCAAAGTAGCATCAGCTCAGCAATGGAGAAAAAACAAACCAAAAAAAACCGACGCTGACACGGCTGACTTTTTGTTGAGCAGGTAAGCATTTATTTATACTTTTATGGTGTGAGGTGTTACATAAATAGCTTTTTATCAGTCTGACAACATGCTTATGCTGCCGGTCGGCATTGGAATGTTAGCCGTTTAGCATCGCCTATCACGGGTCAAAGTAATTATATTTCTTGAAGTGCTTGAATATATTTCAGTAGGCCTAGCGGGTTTCTGTTCGAGCCGATCGGAATTTGAACAAGATGCGCCGATGTTTACTACCGGTGATCACAGCTTGACTGAGTGACGTTGTTCAGGTCGTTTCCCGGTGGGAGGGATCAGGTAGCACAGAGGGGAGGGGGGTGTGTGTGGAGGGGCGGGATGAGTTTTTTAAAACTTCCCAACCGATTTTCAACATCGTAGACTACAGCTTTAACAGTGCTATTGTTCTCGGCCTCATCAAAGTTCACACAAGTCACACAGTTTTCACTGGAGCATACCGACTCTGAAACAAGACCAAATATTAGCACGTAACATTTTGGACACTTGATTTTGTTTGCATTTCTTCTGAAACACCCTGTTTTTGAAATTGTTTTGATTTTTAACATCACCATTCTCAATCTATTGCAGCATGTCTATTTTCCTGACACTTTGAAAAACAGACTTCCTAGAATGTCGGCAGCTGGTAGAAATTTCTGTTGCCTGCACCACCTAATCTACAGCAAAAGAAAACATTTACAAGAGTTGCGAATGTGCATTTTGTATGTTGAAATGTATGTTATTAAATTAAAAATGCCATGAAACAAAGACATGAACACATTTTTCTATAAGTGACCCTTAAAATCTGTGCATACAATAAAACACATGTATCCGTGTACGATGATTTATCAGAAAATTACTTTTGTCTCTTTGTTTGAAAAACAATTTAAATCAGCTGGTGCTTAATAACTATTGAAGCTATTAAACACCCCTGAATTCGGTAATGACGTGTTTTATGCAATATTTATATCACGTTTTAATTTCAACTCAAAACATTTGAATGCACTAAAGGGCTATAACTGAACTTTAACATCTTAATATTTGGTAAAATTAACTCAAAGCATGTGCGCAAAATGAAATACATCCTAGCTACTTTAAATGTTTGTTACAGAACTTATTGCGAACAATTCACACCCAAAAAAAAAACGTTTTGATGTTATTAATAGTAATCTCTCTGGTGGCATATGCATAACTTCTCCATGATGCTACTTCTGATTCAGTGTGGCTTTAATCCTATATAGCCGTTTACAACGTCTTGATGACGACACCCCTATACAACCCGGTTTTCCTAACTGAAGGGCTCTAGCTCTACTAGCCATGGACTGCTGTGCTACTGCATCATCTCATTGATCAAAAGTTAAAGGAACATTGTCTGGTTGTTACATGGACTGTCAAAGTCCGCTTCAACATTCCTGTTTGTCTGAGCCTGACGGAAACTATGCTTCTTCGACTCACGCTTCTGACCCAAAACCCCAAACTTCCGAGCGTTAACGCACTAGGTCTGCACAATTGTGCTGCAAGGACTCACTCAGGAGATTCCAGGAACTAACAGTTTCTTTCATCATCGAATAAGGGACTATTCGAAAATCTAAAAACTTCTGAAATGGCGACGCAAAACCTGATGGAGAGCGACTCCCCATTGAGTTTTGGCGATGATGTGCACATGCAGCCGGAGGTGTGTGAGTGCGCCACGGGCAAAGAGTGTCGTTTAAGAGCAACACTAGATTGTATGTTTAAAGATCATTTTAGAGGCCAGATGGTTGGCTTGATGCACAGGATCATTGATGCTGCGTGTGATATGAAAAACGATTGTGCTCGGGATACCAAACGTGTGACAAATCTCAAAAATGAAATGGATGTCGTAAGAGGCCTGACAAATTCATAGACAGATGAGTTACCCCCATGTTTTTTAACAGCAAAGAGCCGATCAACGTAATCCTCAGAAAAGTTCTGGGTGTGTTGCGTGTATGTAGTGACGAGTTCGGAGTCACCGAAATACTCTGTATGTGTACATTTGTAGATCTCTGTGTGTCACAGGTGTCAAAAAATGCAAAAACTGACATTGGTGAAATAGTTGAAAGTCTGGTCAGCTTTACCGTAGAGCAAAACATGACAGCCTGCCGCGATTTTCTATTCTGGTTAGACCATCTGTAAATATTGTTATTGTTGTACTTTATGTATGTAATGTCGGTCTATCATTTTCTTCACTACCTCAATGTATGAATGTATACTCAAAAGTATAATG
Source organism: Abramis brama (assembly GCF_963993115.1). Lineage (NCBI taxonomy): Eukaryota > Metazoa > Chordata > Actinopteri > Cypriniformes > Leuciscidae > Abramis > Abramis brama. The sequence continues at coordinate 76,507,659 of NC_139963.1, read as the reverse complement.
TTGAAATTATTAAGGTCAAAAGTTCAAACCCATCAATCATAATTAATTAAAAAGCCATCAATCATTTTGACACAAGTTGAATCGTAATACTACTAATAAAACAATCAGGGCGTGCTTTCATGGTCTCCGTGAACTGGAGCGCATCTCAAAAATAAACAGAAACACAGCGTAGGCTATAGGGTACTAGAAATATCTAAAACCATAAAATACTTAATAAAATATATAAAATCTAAAAAATATATATAAACCCCCTACACGTCCATACACTCGAGATGCACAGAGATGATCAGATACAGGACATTTCTGATTACACACACTAGATGTGTTCAGAGATTTCCAGTATACCAGCAATTGCTGATGTTGTAATGTTTAAATCCTGCACTGTTAACCCTTGCTGTAAAAAAAGGCCAAATTCTGACAATATCATACCATTTTCCATTAAAACAGTAATATACCGTAGGAAACAAAAACAGCCTACAGGAATATAGTGTAAATTAACAGTGCTCAAAATTGACACTCAGAGGCTGTTTTCCCAATCACACCCTATACCCTCATTCACTATTCCCTACATTAGTTCACTAATATAGTCCCCTTGAATGTAAAGAAGTGAGTGAATTGAGACACTGATGAACACCTGATAAGCAGAATCACTGAAGGACAGAGAAACAAGAACAGAAAAAAGAGAAACACAAAAACTACAACTGACTTCCAGCAGCACTGAGTGTGAAACCAGTTTACAAACCAGTTTACGATTATTTCTTTCATACATGTACAAAAGTTCTTGTTGAGAATTAACAGAGATTTAGTTAATAATAAAGTTTGTTGTCACCATGATGGAGATCAGTTTTTGCTTTAGTTGGTCTCTTGTCCCTTGACTTCATACCATTAATTTCTCTCTGGCTGCTATAACAGTGAGTTTATAAAACACATTTGTTATGGCAAGAAAAAGCCAAGAGGAACTTGATCAGGTGTTTTTGGATTTTGTGATGATGTCACAATCATCCTGTACATATCTGATTCTCTGATCTTTCCTGCATATATTATTTGAATTTATGGGTATTTCATATTTAGCATATATCTGTGATTCTACAACATGAAATCAATATTTCTGTAATCGGGTCTTCTGAAGAATATCAAAATCATATAGTGCTTTAAAACATTTTGAACTCCTGCTTATCCTGGACACACACAGACATCAACAATCAGCACATGCATCTCAACATTGGTGACAATCAAAAGTTTCATGTCGCAGTGCATGCTGGGTTCCAGGATAATATAAACTCCCAGCATGCACTGCTGCATGAATAAAAAAATAATAATAATATTGCCACCACTGTTGAGATTAATGTGCTAAATTGTGATATCTCTGTGTTTCTTTAAGACAGTGTAGCTCTGTTTTTTTTTTTTTTTGGTTTATGCATGATGTGTTAAAAAAATGAGTCATTGTAATTTATTGCTGTGGTTTCACAGTGGTGCTAATGTAACACTTTTGATTGAGGATTAAACTCTGAACGAGTGAGAATGAATTTCCTTAGTGAATGAACAGGCAATATGACGATTTTGTCATCATAATCATTATAACTACAATCATTCATAAACTGTGTGTGTGCACAAGTGTGACTTGCACAAAAACAGCTCAAGCAGCAAAAGAAACACTGATGTTATAGCATCAACATCCCAACTAAAGCAAGCACTGATCTCTATAATGGTAACTTCAAACCAAACATTTTCAATTAAACATCTTAATAACAACTTCTGTAGATGTATGACAGAAATAAAGTCATACTGGTTAATAATAAGTGTAATAATGTGTAATGGCTGGAAGTCAGTTGTAGGTCTTGTGTTTCTCTATTTTCTGTTCTAACAGCAGGTGTTCATCACTAATGCTCAACAATCACTTACATATTCCCTTAATTATCTCACTGCAACACTGTCTCAATGTTACTTTTAGTCTTTGTAGTGTGTATTTCCCTGTGGGGTTGAAAGGGTTAACAGTGTAAGATAAAAAAAGTCACACCCACAAAATGTATTTTACAGTAATAAACTGTAAGTTATAAAACAGGTATATACTGGCAACACTGTTGCCAGTAGTTTACTGTAAAATCTTGTTTTTTGGGTCACCATTGTGCAGAAGAGTAGAGCCTGTGCTTCAGTCCAGGAGAAGATCTACAAACATTGATGATTTGCTGCATGTTGCTTTATTTAAAAAGCAGTGACTGTGTAGTTTCTGGTCCAGTGGAAATCTCTTTATTTACAAAAGTTTTGTTGTGGTTTCAAATGAAATAAGTTCACAGTAATACTTTGCTCATGTTAGTAATGCTTTATACATTTTAGTTAATACATTTAAATGACAGTTGGTTATTTATAAATATAAATATATATAAATTAGTTAACTCGAGTTTTAGTGCACTTTTACAGTAACATACTGTAGATTACAGTAAAGAACTGTACAATTAACAGTAAATTACTGGCAACAGTGTTGCCAGTATTTTACTGTAAAAAAAACCGGTAAGGTCTAACAGTGTGGTAAGCATGAGGCCAAGAAAATTCTCAGTTCTTATAGATTTATTCAAATCTTAAAGCAATCCAACAGTGCCATATGTTACATAATGGTCAGCATGTACAACACACTTCAACTCTTACTCTACACCTTTTATAGGTGACAACATGTGGACTACAGCGCCATCTCCTGACTAATACACAAACACTACATTCCCCCATTACTTAAAGGATTAGTTCACATCAAAATGAAAATGTCCTGATAATTTACTCACCCCAATGCCATCCAAGATGTTCATGTCTTTCTTTCTTCAGTGGAAAATAAATCAAGTTTTTTAAGGAAAACATTTCAGGATTTTTCTCTACACAATGGACTTCAACGGTCACCAAATTGTTGAAGTCCAAATCAATGCAGTTTCAAAGGGCTCTGAAGTGCTTCAAAGGGCTCTGCACGATCCCAGCTGAGGAATAGGGTCTTATCTAGCGAAACGATCGCTCATTTTCTAAAACAAATAAAAATGTATCACTGACCCATTGTTTACAAGTGTAGAGAATACTTAGCGGGCGTTACCCTCGGTTTGGGACCGCCGATGTACCCGAGTCACTCTTAGCCACCCGTGCTGCCGACTTGGCCAGTGTTGCTATATTCATAGACGCGCACAGTCCATTCTTACACACACACACTGCACACATTGCCGCATATTTAACAAGTGCGGATTTCTTTCTTGTTTATTTTTCTTTCTTACGCTTTTAAAAGTTGAATTGTGTTTCGGTAACACTTTATAATAACTGCACGCTATTAATCATTAGTAAAGCATTAGTAAACAGTTAATTCATCTTTTATAGAGCATAGATATACATTAATAAGCAGTTTATAAATACAGCTATAAATGCTTTATTTTTGATTTATAAGCATATCTATAATGTGTTTCATAATTGTATTTTCTTACTTTTTTATGATCAATTTACCATTTCTAAATGAAGTATTGCATTATTTACAAACCGGTTATTTAGGAGTTGTTGTCAGTGGTTCATAAGATCACTTAGAAAGTGTAAGTAAACGATTAATAATATATTTAAATGTACATTCATACATCTTAAATATTTCTATGTTCTGTATCACTGTGTTGTGTTTGTTTCCTTTTTCTGTTTAGAAGATAACTGTAAAATCTCCTTTGTAAAAGCTTTACAAGGCATAACTAGTCCTCACTTTAGATGAGCTCACAAAAAAAGTTAACTGACCACAACTAAATGCTTTATAACTACTGTACCTGAATTAACCATTAATTATTGACACACTAAGTAACTATTACTATATGTCTGAATAATAAGATGTATGAATGTACATTTAAATAGTTGATTTATGTGACCCAGGTCATTAACTCGGCTCACTAATATTAATAACTAGTATTATTTTATTTGTATCGCTATAAACCTAATAGTAAGAAAGGAACATGAAGTATAATGTATTTATTTTATTATAAATAATCACAAAAGAAAGAAAAGATTCCTGAACTGATTCCTGATTGGTGAGGTGAAAGGTTAGCCCCGCCCCCTGTTGGAGAGTTCCAGAAGATCGCGCACAAGCAGAAATGTAGAGAGATTGCGAACGACACGAGAGTGAGAGCAGATGTGATTGAGTGATTTGAGTGATAACAAACTGTTTAATAATCCAGCAATAGATTATTAACAAGTTGAGAAGTAGATTTAATTCTTTAAAAAGCCCACGCTTTGAGAAGAGGGCGATGTAAATCTGAACGCGACGAGAAGAAAAGACACTGACTTAGGATATCTTTATCCTAAAGAAAATACTTTTTTTGTCTGTGATTTATATTTCTCCTTGGTGAGTACCAATTTCTTCATAAGAGATGTATTTAGGTAATGTGGATACTGTTTTTGGACTCTTAATGTGAAAAAGACATTTTAAAAGGTGATGAGTGATATAAAAAATGTTTGAAAATGCTTTAAGTGTTTTCTAATATAATCTGTGAGTGCATATAGTTATGTTTAAATGTTTCAAAGATTATATTTTTTTCTGTTGTGAAGTGTGTGCCATGCGCTGCTAGCTTTGCTAGCTCTGTACACAGACTCTAGAGTGTTAATCAAGCACATGGTGACTAGCATGTATGTGTTGCCTATATCCAAATAATTGAAACAGACATTTTGGTCATTAGAAACTGTTTATTTGAATGAGTTACTGATGATTGTTTTGTTTTTGTTTTTGCAAGGCCGGGTTTTGTTCTTGTGTTTTATTTTTCTCTTTTGTGAGTGTCTGAAAAATTGCTGCTGTGATCCTGAATCCTGTCCTGGCTGTGGACTCTTATCCCGGGTTTGGACTGGCGAGCCATCCCATCGTTTCGTACCTGGAAACAGAGGAAAAGGAGTTGTGAGAAAAGGAGTTTTCTGATTGGGTAGGACAGAACTGCATTGTGTTTTTCAAGTTTTCCAGGATTTCCCTGAAGACAAAATTGATTAATTTTAATTGTTAATTGTTAATTTTAGAACAACTTTCCTATTCAGTCATTTTTTGGAATTTGAAAACAAGACATTGAACTTGAAATTGAGAAACTTGAGGTTGAATTTCAGAAATTGATATTGGAAATTTTTTACGCCCGTTTCACACATCCTCCGTGTGCAGTGTGTGTGTGTGAGCAGGAGCAGCGCACTATAGTGCTTTCACATATGCTGCGTTTGCAGTGACTGATCCGCGGCTGTACCACAAACACATATTCACTATTTTTATTTCAAATCCAGAAGTTATCAGCAACTTTTATTTAAAAAAAGTTTTTGTCAGCATTGCAATTCTCTTTGTACACATACAATCTTTAATGGACGTATGCACGTTTAAACAATTTAAACAACGTAGGGCTATTATTCCATGCATTACTTCTACTTATATTAAGTTGCTCAAGCAAGTGGTCAAATATTTAACCATGTACTTGTATTAAAATACATAATCTGGGTGTATTTTTCGATTCTGAATTAAATTTTACAAAACAAGTGAGCGCTGTGGTTAAAAGTAGCTTCTACTACTTAAGATTAATAGCGAAAATGAAACCTATGCTCTCATTGAGGGATTTGGAGACGCTCATCCATGCTTTTATACTATCTAGATTGGACTATTGTAATGTGATATATTTGGGACTCTCTCAGTCATTGCTGAACCGATTGCAGCTGGTTCAAAATGCCGCTGCCAGACTATTGACCAATACGAGAAAGAGTGATAGAATTACCCCAATTCTAACATCCCTTCAGTGGCTACCTATCAGATTCCGGATCGATTTCAAGACTTTAATATTCATTTTTAAAATTTTAAATGATCTCGCACCCTCCTATCTATCTGATCTTATTATTTTGCACCAGCCAGTAAAGAATCTGAGATCGGCGGATAAATTATTGCTCCGGGTACCGCGGTCCCGACTCAAGCGGAAAGGTGATCGAGCCTTTTCGATAGCCGGTCCTAGGTTATGGAATTCCTTACCTCTTGCCATCCGCTCCATCCCCACGTTGAATTCTTTTAAAACGGCTTTAAAGAAGCACTTTTATAGCTTGGCATTTAATTCCAACCCAGGAGAGACCTAAATATATTAATTTTATGTTGTTGTGTTTTGTATTCTCTTTGTTTGGTTTTATTGATGGAATTGTACAGCACTTTGGGCTGCACTTGAGGCAGTAGAAATGTGCTATATAAAAAATAAACTAAACTAAACTAAACTAAAATCGCAAACATTTTAAAATAAAACTTAAAATTGACAAAAACAGCCGACTCTCATGCCTTTTCTTTTGCATTTAAATTTTAATAGGCTACAATGCATCTTGCATGTCACAAAAAACTTGTTTTTCCACCTCCACGAATGAGACGAGTGTTGTTCATAATGTCGCCTTGTTGAGGTAAATTGTAGTTGTCTTTGCTTTACCCCGGTCTTAAAGTAAAAAGATGGAAAATAGTAGTAATTAATTAAATACATTTATGGTGAGATTACTACATTTTCAGGTCAATCTGTGTTCATTTTGACCACGAAACATGCGCTGTCACTTTAATGTCACAGCACAGCAGAAATAGACTCGGTGTGGGAACGATCTCTGCACTGCTGTATACGCACCGCTCCTGGAACGGATCGCTGGACCGCATCCGCGCGCAGTGTGAAAGCTCTCTGACCTGAGTCGATCCAAATCTTCTGATTCTGGTCCATAGTTTTGCTAAATAAATGTTGCTTGCCCACTAGAGGGAGACATATGATAAGGATGGAAACTATGAATGGAAATAATCGCATTGATCCAGTAAACTAGTTATCATGATTGAATAACATGAATCAATGGAAAATCACAAATTGTAATATTATAAAATAAAAGTACACATTTCTAAAAATTCCAAATGTTCTAAATGTATGAATAATATATTTATATATATATTTTTAAGATGTTATTGTTACGACCCTAAGGGGCACGTGTTTGGTTTGGGGTGTGTTTTTGTTCATTTTCTCTCACAGGTAGTAGCCCGTGTCTCATGCTGCGTTCCAGGCAGGTTTTTGAGCACGTAAATCACGACTTCAAACCACGACTCACGACTTTGTAGCGTTCCAGGCCAGTCACGCCAAACTACCTGAGCGCAAGGAATTGTGGTAGCTAGATGTAAACAAACCAGCATGCTGAGAAATTGTACGTTACATATATATATATTTTTTTTCATAAGCATGATCAATGCTGTCAAGTTCAGGTTTACGTCACCTTAAAGGCCATATTGCAGGTTAGAGTACCCAGTAAGCCAAAGTATAGAAAAATAATGTAGGAACTAGATTTAAATATAAACATATACTTATAAAACGCTATTTAGGCTTCTGGAGTCGTTTTTGTGAGAACATTTTACTTCCGCATTTGAAAACCGCCGAACCGGAAGTGACGTAACGTGAGGGAGAGCGGTCAAAGTAAATTGGAAAGCAATGACAGCTCGGACGCTGAGGAAATTTTAGCCTAAATGTTTACTTGTATGATATACATAATTCACATTGATATATATATAATGATATCATATAATTATGAGCCTGATATGAAGCCAAGTGAGCAGGACAGGCCAGGGTTAGACAGAACAACGGTGCGTTGTGGTGTGAGGAGAACAGGGCGAGAGAACAGTGTTAGCTTATAGATGTATTCACGTTAGCCGACGACATGTATAACACTATGCTCAGATCACAATACTGTACAGATTATTATCATCATGTATCAGGCAATAGCAAAGCTAGTATTTAGACCCTTACCTGCATGTGTTGTGTGTGTCAGCCATTAGGAGACAGCTTCCAGAGGAAGAGGGACTTTATAAGGCTTTGAATTGACCCATTTGGTGACGATGAATAAAGGAATGATCACAATCACAACTGTCTTACTGTATAAAAACTTTATATGTAGAAACAGCCAACACAAACATTAAAGTCGGTTTGTACAGATTGAAAATGAATTATAGAACATAATATATTATATTTATAAGTGTCGGCTGCAGACTAATAACAAACACATAAATGCATTACATTACAAGTTTATGTAGGATATGTTAATGAATTAAATTAAGACAGGCACATTTTGTAAAACAGATGTACAATAAGTGATCTCTGACGGGTCCGTGAGCGTCATGTTTGATACTGACATGCTGACGGCGGGCCGTCACCGGGCGACCCGATGAAGGAGCCGGGACAGTGTGCACATATCGCCGTCATCATAATCATCCGGTCTATAGTGAACGCTACACACTACCGCGTTATTCAAAGCAGAAGCAGAAGTGAAGTCCCGTCTCTTACCCTGCACAAAACGCACACAGGCACGGAAGATCGCACCGTCCTTTTTCTTAGACACATAACATTGTAATACATAATCGGGTGTGTATTATTATCATTATTATATTATTATTAATTTGACTGCAACGCTATATTGTCCTAAAGTGTATTCTCACCGTGTACCGCCTGCAGAAACACTGCATCCGTAGGGGCTGCCATTGTTGTTTTGTATGGTTTCGCGGGCTATGTGACGTCAGAGCTCGTAACTGGGAGTTCATCGATCTAGTACGAGTTCACGGGTGGGAAGTCAAGGGTTTGACTGCCCGCCAGATATCACGTGACTGCAAAGTAACAATACCCGTGAAAGTGCACTGGAACGGCAACAAACGCGGTTAGTGCATCCAATCGCACAACAACTATCTGGCATGTCGTGTACACCTCAAAACACCAACTTTTGTATATTAAAACTGGCAACGTCCTGGCAAGATCCTTGATTAGTTTACTGGTTTTCGTTGCTAGAGAATGACGTTCTTGCCCGCCAGCCAGTACAACTGACGTCACGTGCAAAGTATCAATAAGGTTGGAAAAACACGGGTTACAGATTGCCTGGAACGCACCATCAGTTGCATGAGTGAGTGGCCGCAGGTGTGCCTGATCAACACTCAGTGCCTGGAGGATAAGAAGGCTTGATTTTCACACTGCAGTATCAGAACATCCGTGAGCAGACCACTGCCAACCAGTCAGCCCAGCAGAACAGAGAGAGTCCAGTCAACCAGTTGGTTGAATACCGACTTGGATCTTTTGTGAGTCCAGAACAGTGTCTGGCTTTTAACCCTCAGGGGACCACAAACGCGCCCGCGCGTTTTGCTCGTTTTTTTTTTTTAGCAATGAAAATAAACACCAAATGCTCTGTTAATTTTGATCTTTCATTTTCGTGTAATACATCAATCGATCCTGTTCAGTTTCTATTTTTTTTCTGTATACTCACAATAAAAATAAAGTGTTTTGCTTTTTGACAAATAAAGAAAAATTAACATGATGCGATTTCTGCCTTCTCTCTGTCCGTGAACTCCCATTTGAAACGCGTTCGAAAATGATCAATAACTCCGCGAAAATTCAGTCAAACAGGCAAACAGACCCACGGGCATAAAGCTTGAGATCGCATCTGTTAAATGAAGTAACTTATATAAAAAACAAATATTCTCAGCTTCTGTAATCTGTATAAAAAGAGAGCGACTCCTGTCGAGCTCATTACGAGCTCATTCACAGTAATGTGACCACTCCCCGGAGAGCGCGTGCTATTCAAACACAAATTCTGAGAACTATTGAAGATCTGTGAAACGCCCATCAGCTGTAAACACAGCGCGTCGCGATCGAGTGAGGCATAATATAGCCTACCTTATGGAGAAAAGATTCCTCAGAACAGTGCTGATATGAGGAGCAATATCTCCTGATTTGAGGAGCAGATCCCGCTGAGGAGTGAGGTAGGCTGTTATCTTTTCTCAAGTGTGGAATAACGTTATGGAATAACGTTAGTGTAGGCCTATGCAAACCGCAAAAAGATGAATCGCATTTCTATAATATGACTCACCTTTCTGTGAGATGAATGAAGGGTACATATTTGTAAAGACTGTTTAGCCTAAATATGAATCGCGCGTCTGTGTGTGAAATAATAAACTGCTTTGCTATAGCCTACTGAGATGAGTAAAAATCCACTGGAATATGTTGAAAAAAATGTATTTGTATAAGCAACGTATTAAACTGCAAAAAAAATTACTATTTTTGTCAAAAATAAATTCATAGACTAAGATGTTAGATGTTACAATGTTGGCTATATTCAAACTAATGAATACATATGATAAAATGTAGGCCTATAATCATTTTTCTTTTTTACAAAGAAAGAGTACACTTGAAATATTGTTGAAATTGTAATTATTGTTGTAATTGTAACATTTTTAATAAAATAGCAAAACATATTTACAAGAGAAATGTAAGCGAAATCTTAAATGGTCAATATAAGTCTTCTTCTAAATACATCTTTTGTCCTTGCATTGTGGCTCAGTCAGTGTCACACCTGAATGAATGGCTCATTATGCAGAGTGGGTGGGGAGATTATGCAGAGATTATGCAATCTAAGGTGTAAACTACTCCTCCCCCTTGCATATTGGCTTTCCAAGCAAAACCTGTTTTACACCATTTAAATCAATGTATTTTTTTTTGTGAACGATAAAGCAAAACTATTTTCACATAATTTTGAAGCTAGAACACAAAGGGACAACATCCATTAGTCAAAAGTCTTGTGGACACATATTTAATATGTGTTTTGTGGTCTTAATTCAGCAACTTTCATTTTAAATTTTTCCAATAACCACGCATAAACATTATTCTCTTAAAAATACAAACATCTACATACACGTTGCTCGCATATTATGGTAGCCCTGTTTGTGCTATATAGAGTGAATTTACACCTTTGCCATTAACATGTTTATAAATAACTGAAAAAAGCACAAATGTCAAGGCATGTCAGAACATCTCAAAGGCCCCCAAAACACCGTGGTCCCCTGAGGGTTCCTCCTCAGTGGAGAGAGGATGGAAACTATGACTGGAAATAATCGCATTGGAAAAATTACAAATGTTATAAATGCATGAATGTTATATTTATATATGTTTTATAATTATATGTTATTTTCATAAGTGTTTAAAACACGTATAATAAATAACTTTTGCTTGCCCACTAGAGGGAGACACAACATAAGGATGGAAACTATGAATGGCATTAATCACATTGATCTAGTTCATTTTTATAGCTTATGGTGTACTGACAGAATTGTTTTATACAATTAGTGTACATAGAATCTGTGAAATGCTTATGGATTATATTTTCATTTTAAAAATATGTATTTACATTTATAATACTGTACTTTATATTATATTACCTTTGTATAAAATTACAAAAAAAAACTAGTTAATGCTGCTGTGAGGGTGTTTCTAATACAGCGACTGTGGGAGTGATGACAAATTTACATATTTCTCTCTTCTGACTGCCGTTATCAACCTCTTGCTATTTTCTCTCAATCTCTCGCTATTAAATATTAGGGACATTAGATAAATGTTAATTTCTCAAGAATAAAATAAAAAAATTCACCTAATGCTGTAAAGTGTAAACGCACTGAGAGCCCTGTCAGCTGGTATTAGTCTATTATTAGAGATTAAAAATATCAACTCAAATATAAATAGAATGCGTTTTTATTATAATGTTATAATATTTTATATTTTATATAGCCTATTTTAGCAAAATACTCCTCTTGCTAATTTTTCTAGCCAACTAGCGTGCTATGGTCATTAATGTTCTTGAGGTAAATGTAACGTCACGTGTAGGTTATAGTGTTCTCCAGCTGTTATTGAGCTCTTCCGCGGGTGAAAAACACTGACTGATGGATATTATGTATGAGGGATATACATTTCGGTAAGTTGTACTGTATCTTTCAACACATCTATTGTTCATTCGTGTTTATTTGCTATTAACTAGTAGTGAAGAGTAAGAGATGATCGGTTCAGGCGATACAGCGATCTGTCACGTCATTTATTTGTTGAATTTTGTGATAAAATGGACAGAATCTGAGAGCTGAGAGGAGGAGATGATGATGTTTAAAGGAGGAGCTGTAACTATATATAATGAAGAGAAAGACTGACAGAATCAGAAAATGGCTGATAAGTGTGATCTGTGTGTGCTGGGACTGATCATTCTCTCTTCACTTCTCACAGGTAAAGAAATTGTATTTTCTCTAAAGACATTTAGTGGAATTAGTCTGGAAAGAGTTCATTTGAACATGCTCAGTTTATTCTTGCACACATTCACGTTGTGATCTCAGAGTTGTGTATTGATACACACAGATCATACTGTATTATTCCTGATACTGGACATAGTGTCACTCAAACATCTGATGATGAAGAATTATCTTCATATTAAGAGTGTGTCAGTGATTTGAACAGCTCTCTGATAAAGACTAATAGTTTATTCTGGAGAGTGTGTTGTTTGCTTTAAGTCAGGAAAAATACTATGATTTGAAACTTCTGCTTTTTATGCTGGTGTGTTTTATGTTTAATTTATTAATATATATCATAATGATCACTGAGATATACTGTGTTTCAGGAACCAGTGGAGATGATGATGTGGATATGTATATGGATCATGTGTTCATCAGTTCTGGTGGAAATGTCTCTCTGTCCTGTAAAAATAATGCTCTTTCTGTCTGCAACTCAACTACATGGACCTACGATAGCAGATATCCAGCAGTTGAACTGATTACTGGAGGGATAAAGAATAAAGACACAGAGAGACATGAGAGACTGAGTCTGGAGTCTGACTGCTCTCTGAACATCAAGAACGTCACAGTAGAAGATTATGGATCTTACAGCTGCATAAAATATGTGAATGGAGAACAACAAGGACCTTTTGTTTTTGTTGATCTGCATGTTCTTCATGGTAAGTTTATGATTATGTGGTCAATTTAAAAAGGCCAGATTCTCCCTTTAAACTCGGATGATGATTGAAGAGTCTGTGATTTGTGTCTTGTGTTCAGTTTCAGTGTCTTCATCATCATCATCATCATCTTCATCATCACAGACTGAGATCAGTCCAGGCCGCTCTGTGACTCTCTCCTGTCAGTTGTCAGTTGTGACTCACTCCTGTAATTGGGTCAGTTCTGAGGGAGTTGAGCTGTTGTGGGTGAATCAGACTGGTGTTGATCTGAAGACAGACTCCAGATATCAGATATTATCATCATCAGATCAATATCACTGTATCATCATCACTCTGACTACAACACTCCTGAATGAAGATGACAACAGAGAGTGGAGATGTCAGCTTACTCGCAGAAATCAACTCGAGACCTCAGTCAGATACACTGTCAAGTATTCAGGTGAGAAAACACTCTTTTCTGACAGATTTGTGAAAACTTCCACAGATTGGCTCTACTCTTTCTGATTGCTTCATACGTTTTGGAGTTGTAAAATATTAGTGGTCAAAGTCATAAACTACATAACAATCCTTATAATTCCCAATATTGGCCTCCTACATGGGTCATACATGATATATTGCATAAATCAGACGAGTGTATTAAAGCCTAGTATGACCCATGTAGGAGGTCGGGTTTAGGAATTATAAGGCTTATGTCCTTCATTCAAGCTGAAGGTTTATTTGCAGAAGCTCAACTGTGTTTCACTCTCATATAAACCAGGAATAAATTATACAGTAACACAGTAATACAGTTATACAGTAATACAGTACAGTCTCGTCTCAACTACTGCCATTCTCCTCCTGACAGCTTGAGAGTGAAGTAAGAAGATAATAGATGACAGACTCGTGCACATATTCATCATTTCTGTGATGTGAAGCTCCAGTATTATGTGATGATGATGTTGTGTATATGTGGCATTATGTGTTGAACTGAACTAACAGACGTGATCCACAGATCCAGCTGATACAGCATCAGAAACTGAAGTCAGTGTGAATGCTGGATCATTATACAGAGGTACGACACGTTCATTTATACTGACAGCTTTATAACATTAAACTATCAGTCAGTCTGTAAATGCTTCATCAATAACTGTTGATAGTTGAATACCCTTGACTTCAGTCATGTACAGTTTCTCTTCTTCCTCTCATGTTTCCTGCAGTGATTGTGAGTATTGTTGAGATGGCAGTGTTTGCTGCTCCTACTGTGATTCTTCTTCAGATCATCTGTGCAAGAAGAGCTGGTGAGTTTTGAGCCGCACACAATCTGATGATTCACACTCATCTGATCTGGAACAATCTGCAATCATGATAAAAACACATACGAGAGGTCAGTCAATGCTTTTATTTTGCAGGGAGGAAGGACTCGAAGCACCCAGAGGAAATAGAGATGCCGACAATATTAGAATAAAATACTGATGAGTTTAGAGCCAATCTGCAGCAATATTTACAATAGCAAAAACTTACAGAGGATTGTTCATTGTTTTATTTTCTTCTTCTCAGAAAACAGAGAAAAAACTCTGAGCACTTATAGTGACATAATCAAGTTTAGATTAAAATGTGTTTGTTTTTTTTACATGTAAAAGCCAGATTTATTTTCATTTATATGAATTTTATGGATATATTTGCCTACAGTGTTGGAAGTCATTCTCTTGCGCTTCATATGTAAACTGCTTTAAATATAATATTAATACAGTAATGGACAGACTCAGACTGTATAATCTCTCTCTGTTCTGTGTGATGGAGCTGATTTGAGGATTCTTGGATTCTTGGATCTTGTCTGTTCATTCCTGTTTTTAGCATCTTTTTTCACTTTGAATGATTGCTATAATTTTCTTAATAAACCTCTGCAGTTGTGTTTAATAAGTCTCCTTTCCTGAGATGTTTGTTAGGAATATGTTAATTCCCCTTCATGAGCTGGTAATGTATCTGTAAGTCCACTGAAGCGAGTTGTAGTTGAGAAGCCGCTTCAATAACCGAGAGCTAGATATTGGGTCTTAAACACCTCACGACACCCTGAAGGACCCACTGAGAGGTCAGACTTGAAGCACTGTTCCTGAGATGCTCTTCTTGTTGGTTAACTGTAAGCAGCAGACAGATCCAGCAAGAGGAGAACTGAGGATTCGGAGGCTGCTCTTGCCAGTCTCAGAGCTTCAATAACCGAGAGCAGGGCCGTCTCAGTTTAGTGGCGCTTCTGAAGCCAGACTGGTTGTTGTCCAGGAGGATGTTCTGTGTGAGAAATGTAGAGCATTTGTAGTGTTGATAAAGGAGTCTGGATCTGATATATTTCTCAAGGCTGGAGAGAGTAAAGCAGAACGTTATAATCCATGTGTAGAAACTCCCTGAAGACAGTTAATATCTGCTTTACAGACGCTCATGTGCAAATGCGCTTTATTTTACCAAGCTGATGCTAATAATTACTTTACAATACTTTTAAAAACTGTTTTATAATTCAGGAGTCATGGATAGTGTAAAGAGTTTACTTCTAGAGTTTAATGGCATGCTGGAAACTGCTAAAATAAAGAAGTGAAGCTAACAGTAATGCTAAGAATAGCCTGTAAGGGTGGATTTCCTGCAGGGGTTCAGTCTGCAAGACTGCCGAATGACTAAAGAAACGTTGTCAGCAAGATGGTAGAAAACTGCACATTTCTTGTCTATTCCACCCACTGCCTCTTATACCAATGACGGAAATAAGCGCAGTTACAATAGCTTAATATGTGGGAGAGCGTTGCTGTAGAGAGTGATGATATTGTATTGCAATATGAAGCACTTCAAAGTCAATACCAAATCAAAACTAGTTAGCACATTATTTGTAACTGAAAAGGTTTAATGACAAAATATGGTTATGATTACACTTAAAATAGTTACAAAATAGATAACTTATACCATTAATCTTGCCCAGCATATATGAAATATGTTACCAGAGAGAGAGAGAGATAGTGTAGAGAGAGAGAGAGAGAGAGAGAGAGAGATAGTGTAGAGAGAGAGAGAGAGAGAGAGTGTAGAGAGAGAGAAAGAGAGAGAGTGTAGAGAGAGAGAGAGAGAGAGAGAACAAAACAAGTACATCACCCATTGGACGAACACCATTCAAAACCAACACAAACTGGAATGTTATTCGGCACTAAATCGAGAGTACACTGTTGCGAACTACCTGAGCACAGTGAGTGATGTGAAGCTCAGGAAAACACTGACGATGTACAGACTCAGCGAGCACAGCCTGGCCATCGAGTGTGTGTGTGTGTGTTTGTGTGTGTGTGTGTGTGTGTGTGTGTGTGTGTGTGTGTGAGAGAGAGAGACTCAGCGAGCACAGCCTGGCCATCGAGACGGGCCGGCGCAGACAGACCTGGCTCTCCCGTGAGGACAGACTCTGCACGCACTGCATGATGGGAGTGACGGAGCTTCACTTCCTCACAGAATGCCCAAAATATCAGAGATCAATTTCTATGTTGTTTTGATGCTTTGGCAATACAAAATGTACTTTTTTTGTCATGCCAATAAAGCTTTCTGAATAAAGAAGTGAAACTAACAGTAATGCTAAGAATAGCCTGTAAGGGTGGATTTCCTGCAGGGCTTCAGTCTGCAAGACTGCCGAATGACTAAAGAAACGTTGTCAGCAAGATGGTAGAAAACTGCACATTTCTTGTCTATTCCACCCACTGCCACTTATACCAATGACGGAAATAAGCGCAGTTACAATAGTTTAATATGTGGGAGAGCGTTGCTGTAGAGAGTGATGATATTGTATTGCAATATGAAGCACTTCAAAGTCAATACCAAATCAAAACTAGTTAGCACATTATTTGTAATTGAAAAGGTTTAATGACAAAATATGGTTATGGTTACACTTAAAATAGTTACAAAATACATGTATGAGATGATGATAACTTATATTATTAATTGTACCCAGCATATATGAAATATGTTACCAGAGAGAGAGAGAGAGAGAGAGAGAGAGTGTGTGTGTGTGTGTGTGTGTGTGTGTGTGTGTGTGTGTGTGTGTGTGTGTAGAGAGAGAGAGAGAGAGAGAGAGAGTGAGTGAGAGTGTGTAGAGAGTAAGAGGAGGTAAAGTGAGAGAGAGAGTGAGAGTGAGAGTGTGTAGAGTGAGTGTGTAGTGAGAGTGTGTAGAGAGTAAGAGGAGGTAAAGAGAGAGAGAGCGAGAGAGAGAGAGAGAGTGTGTGTGTAGAGAGTAGAGAGAGAGAGAGACCCAAGAAAGGGACCCAGAGAAAAAGAGACAGAGCAACAGTTGCAATCTTGTTTTATCCTTCCCTGACCATGTGACTTTAACCCAAATGAGAGACGTTCAAGCTGACCAATCAGATAATTACATCTCCCCACCGCACTAAAGGTGTGACAGTTCATCGACCCTGAAGTACACACATCTTGGCCTACAGGCCTTGATCACTATCAGCCCCTCTGTGCCTTTAGGAGCTACAAATGCTCCTTGTTGGAGAAAGAGGGGTGGAAAACAGTAAAGCAAATGTCTTTGTTGTCAAATATCTTGGATTATTTTCAGTCCTACAAGCCTATAAACTGTGTTCAGAGCAGATGTGTGTTGACTTGAGCCAGTGTGATTAACAGTATACGCACTTCTCACACGTTTCACACATGTAAAGCAACACTTCACTGTGGGACAGTGTCACCAACAGCAACTCTAGCAGGGTTTCAACACTGAATTGGTCAGAATAGAGGAAGTTTATAGTCTATATACACATGGCCGGGGGAACTAGGGGTGCTGAGGACAGCTGTTTCACTACAGATGACATGACTTTGAATAACTTTTAGTTTTTTGAGAACACCTTCTACCTTTATAAAATTAATGTAAAGATATAAATAAATAAATAAATAAGCCGATCTGGCATGGAGTGAGTGACGTGACACTGGTTGAGGACCAGCATCTCAGAACTGATTTGACACTCATTTAATGCGTGTGAAAAAAATAAATATAGATGTCTTGATTAAAGCATTCTTTGGCATTAGGGGCTGTTCACACAGTACGTGTTTTCCAGTGTGAACGCACTAGGCGTGTTTAACTGTTGCGCTCGCGTCTCGTGCATGACACAGCATTCTCAAAATGCAGCACTCAAGTTAAAATAAGTTCAACGAAAACGCGCCTCGAGACCTAACTATAGATAATGAAGAGGAAGACTGACAGAAACAGAAGATGTCTGATAAGTGTGATCTGTGTCTGCTGGGACTGATCATTCTCTCTTCACTTCTGTCTGTCAAGGTTCTCCTCTGACCGTTCTGTCAGTCGTGTCATTGTTCAGTGTCTCTTTGTTTGTGTTGTGTTTGAGCACACGGCTCTGTCTCTGGTTGTGTTGGTCATGTGATCCTGCTTCCTTGTGTAATGGCAATTTTTTAAGAGTTAATAACAAACAGCATCAAAGGTGTAAGAAAACTTTCAAGAGGCAAATTGTAATAAGGAGAAAAGGCTTTATTCTTTGAGGATTCTTTTCACAACCGCAGCCACCCAGCTATGAAACAGAATGCCTGTAGACTCAATAAAACATAGACATTTTATACAGTTTAACCCCTCCTTCATAGTTTCAGTAGTTTTCCTTAAAGATAACCCCCTATCTTCCACTAGTTTGGACTGGTTTTTCTACCCCCCTGGGCAGGTCAAACTGTTCTCGTCCCTGAGAAGCCAAAAGGCCTTCATTTACGATCTAAATAACCTCCTGCTTCCCTCAGGAGGGGGCCTGGGACTTCACTTTATTACTAAATGACACCCTGTATTCCTGACTAAAATTCTTTCTCGTGCTCAGGTGTTTTCACTATCTTCCTGGCCCATCTGTTTTATTGGCCTGCTCTTTCCTGTCTCCCCTCAGCTGCTAGAAAACCTCACAGAAACATATGATTAAATGGGATTAACAGTTTTGGAAACAAATGAATATAAGAAATACTGAATTTTCCACAACACTTGTTTCCTGTTATCACGCCCCCTTGTTTCGTCCTCGTTTGTCTAAATGTGCTCTCCTGTTCCTCATGTGCTCTGCTCTCTTTATAATGTGCTTCTTATGCTACGCTACTGTTGTTGCTATATAGTCTGTTGTTTAAAGGAACATGCCGACTTTTTGGGGCTTTAGCTTATTCACCGTATCCCCCAGATACGGCAAAAGAATATACGGTAAAATATCCCCCACCTAATC
Source organism: Abramis brama (assembly GCF_963993115.1). Classification (NCBI taxonomy): domain Eukaryota; kingdom Metazoa; phylum Chordata; class Actinopteri; order Cypriniformes; family Leuciscidae; genus Abramis; species Abramis brama. The sequence goes on along the minus strand of NC_139963.1, from coordinate 76,488,730 downwards.
TACAGCAAAAGAAAACATTTACAAGAGTTGCGAATGTGTGTTTTGTATGTTGAAATGTATGTTATTAAATAAAAAATGCCACGAAACAAAGACAAAACACATCTTTCTATAAGTGACCCTCAAAATCTGTGCATACAACAAAACACATGTATCCATGTACAGTGATTTATCAGAAAATTATTTTTGTATACACTGTAAAACCCAACAAGTTAACTCAACTCAAACCGATTGAGGAAACTAATTGTGGCAAACCATTTAAGTGTAAAAATAAATACATATGAGTATTGTGAACTTATATATATTGAGTCATATTCGTTTAGTCAATCATTTTGAGTATATGTAACTTGAATATTTTAAGTTCATTCCATTAAACTTTTAAAGTAATTTAAACCATTTAAACTAACTGGATGATATTGAGAGTGATGATATTGTATTGCAATATGAAGCACTTCAAAGTCAATACCAAATCAAAACTAGTTAGCACATTATTTGTAACTGAAAAGGTTTAATGACAAAATATGGTTATGGTTACACTTAAAATAGTTACAAAATAGATAACTTATACCATTAATCTTGCCCAGCATATATGAAATATGTTACCAGAGAGAGAGAGAGATAGTGTAGAGAGAGAGAGAGAGAGAGAGAGAGAGAGAGAGAGATAGTGTAGAGAGAGAGAGAGAGAGAGAGTGTAGAGAGAGAGAAAGAGAGAGAGTGTAGAGAGAGAGAGAGAGAACAAAACAAGTACATCACCCATTGGACGAACACCATTCAAAACCAACACAAACTGGAATGTTATTCGGCACTAAATCGAGAGTACACTGTTGCGAACTACCTGAGCACAGTGAGTGATGTGAAGCTCAGGAAAACACTGACGATGTACAGACTCAGCGAGCACAGCCTGGCCATCGAGTGTGTGTGTGTGTGTTTGTGTGTGTGTGTGTGTGTGTGTGTGTGTGTGTGTGTGTGTGTGTGTGTGAGAGAGAGAGACTCAGCGAGCACAGCCTGGCCATCGAGACGGGCCGGCGCAGACAGACCTGGCTCTCCCGTGAGGACAGACTCTGCACGCACTGCATGATGGGAGTGACGGAGCTTCACTTCCTCACAGAATGCCCAAAATATCAGAGATCAATTTCTATGTTGTTTTGATGCTTTGGCAATACAAAATGTACTTTTTTTGTCATGCCAATAAAGCTTTCTGAATAAAGAAGTGAAACTAACAGTAATGCTAAGAATAGCCTGTAAGGGTGGATTTCCTGCAGGGCTTCAGTCTGCAAGACTGCCGAATGACTAAAGAAACGTTGTCAGCAAGATGGTAGAAAACTGCACATTTCTTGTCTATTCCACCCACTGCCACTTATACCAACGACGGAAATAAGCGCAGTTACAATAGTTTAATATGTGGGAGAGCGTTGCTGTAGAGAGTGATGATATTGTATTGCAATATGAAGCACTTCAAAGTCAATACCAAATCAAAACTAGTTAGCACATTATTTGTAATTGAAAAGGTTTAATGACAAAATATGGTTATGGTTACACTTAAAATAGTTACAAAATACATGTATGAGATGATGATAACTTATATTATTAATTGTACCCAGCATATATGAAATATGTTACCAGAGAGAGAGAGAGAGAGAGAGAGTGTGTGTGTGTGTGTGTGTGTGTGTGTGTGTGTGTGTAGAGAGAGAGAGAGAGAGAGAGAGTGAGTGAGAGTGTGTAGAGAGTAAGAGGAGGTAAAGTGAGAGAGAGAGTGAGAGTGTGTAGAGTGAGTGTGTAGTGAGAGTGTGTAGAGAGTAAGAGGAGGTAAAGAGAGAGAGAGCGAGAGAGAGAGAGAGAGAGTGTGTGTAGAGAGTAGAGAGAGAGAGAGAGACCCAAGAAAGGGACCCAGAGAAAAAGAGACAGAGCAACAGTTGCAATCTTGTTTTATCCTTCCCTGACCATGTGACTTTAACCCAAATGAGAGACGTTCAAGCTGACCAATCAGATAATTACATCTCCCCACCGCACTAAAGGTGTGACAGTTCATCGACCCTGAAGTACACACATCTTGGCCTACAGGCCTTGATCACTATCAGCCCCTCTGTGCCTTTAGGAGCTACAAATGCTCCTTGTTGGAGAAAGAGGGGTGGAAAACAGTAAAGCAAATGTCTTTGTTGTCAAATATCTTGGATTATTTTCAGTCCTACAAGCCTATAAACTGTGTTCAGAGCAGATGTGTGTTGACTTGAGCCAGTGTGATTAACAGTATATGCACTTCTCACTCGTTTCACACATGTAAAGCAACACTTCACAGTGGGACAGTGTCACCAACAGCAACTCTAGCAGAATTTAAACACTGAGTTGGTCAGAATAGAGGAAGTTTATAGTCTATATACACATGGCCGGGGGAACTAGGGGTGCTGAGGACAGCTGTTTCACTACAGATGACATGACTTTGAATAACTTTTAGTTTTTTGAGAACACCTTCTACCTTTATAAAATTAATGTAAAGATATAAATAAATAAATAAATAAGCCGATCTGGCATGGAGTGAGTGACGTGACACTGGTTGAGGACCAGCATCTCAGAACTGATTTGACACTCATTTAATGCGTGTGAAAAAAATAAATATAGATGTCTTGATTAAAGCATTCTTTGGCATTAGGGGCTGTTCACACAGTACGTGTTTTCCAGTGTGAACGCACTAGGCGTGTTTAACTGTTGCGCTCGCGTCTCGTGCATGACACAGCATTCTCAAAATGCAGCACTCAAGTTAAAATAAGTTCAACGAAAACGCGCCTCGAGACCTAACTATAGATAATGAAGAGGAAGACTGACAGAAACAGAAGATGTCTGATAAGTGTGATCTGTGTCTGCTGGGACTGATCATTCTCTCTTCACTTCTGTCTGTCAAGGTTCTCCTCTGACCGTTCTGTCAGTCGTGTCATTGTTCAGTGTCTCTTTGTTTGTGTTGTGTTTGAGCACACGGCTCTGTCTCTGGTTGTGTTGGTCATGTGATCCTGCTTCCTTGTGTAATGGCAATTTTTTAAGAGTTAATAACAAACAGCATCAAAGGTGTAAGAAAACTTTCAAGAGGCAAATTGTAATAAGGAGAAAAGGCTTTATTCTTTGAGGATTCTTTTCACAACCGCAGCCACCCAGCTATGAAACAGAATGCCTGTAGACTCAATAAAACATAGACATTTTATACAGTTTAACCCCTCCTTCATAGTTTCAGTAGTTTTCCTTAAAGATAACCCCCTATCTTCCACTAGTTTGGACTGGTTTTTCTACCCCCCTGGGCAGGTCAAACTGTTCTCGTCCCTGAGAAGCCAAAAGGCCTTCATTTACGATCTAAATAACCTCCTGCTTCCCTCAGGAGGGGGCCTGGGACTTCACTTTATTACTAAATGACACCCTGTATTCCTGACTAAAATTCTTTCTCGTGCTCAGGTGTTTTCACTATCTTCCTGGCCCATCTGTTTTATTGGCCTGCTCTTTCCTGTCTCCCCTCAGCTGCTAGAAAACCTCACAGAAACATATGATTAAATGGGATTAACAGTTTTGGAAACAAATGAATATAAGAAATACTGAATTTTCCACAACACTTGTTTCCTGTTATCACGCCCCCTTGTTTCGTCCTCGTTTGTCTAAATGTGCTCTCCTGTTCCTCATGTGCTCTGCTCTCTTTATAATGTGCTTCTTATGCTACGCTACTGTTGTTGCTATATAGTCTGTTGTTTAAAGGAACATGCCGACTTTTTGGGGCTTTAGCTTATTCACCGTATCCCCCAGATACGGCAAAAGAATATACGGTAAAATATCCCCCACCTAATCTACAGCAAAAGAAAACATTTACAAGAGTTGCGAATGTGTGTTTTGTATGTTGAAATGTATGTTATTAAATAAAAAATGCCACGAAACAAAGACAAAACACATCTTTCTATAAGTGACCCTCAAAATCTGTGCATACAACAAAACACATGTATCCATGTACAGTGATTTATCAGAAAATTATTTTTGTATACACTGTAAAACCCAACAAGTTAACTCAACTCAAACCGATTGAGGAAACTAATTGTGGCAAACCATTTAAGTGTAAAAATAAATACATATGAGTATTGTGAACTTATATATATTGAGTCATATTCGTTTAGTCAATCATTTTGAGTATATGTAACTTGAATATTTTAAGTTCATTCCATTAAACTTTTAAAGTAATTTAAACCATTTAAACTAACTGGTTTGAGTTCATTTAATAAATCTAATCAAGTCTTAACAACTATATAGCTACTCAAATGGTTTTAGGAAACCGATTGCCGTAAATGATTTAAGTTGATTAAACTCAAATTAATAAAGTTTTATAAGACAAAGGAAAAACATTGGTATAAAGCAGGGTTCCTCAAACTCGGTCCTGGAGGGCCACTGTCCTGCACAGTTTAGCTCCAACCCTGATCAAACACACCTAGCTGTGAGTTTCTAGAGATCCTGAAGACATTGATTAGCTTGCTCAGGTGTGTTTGATCAGTGTTGGAGCTAAACTCTGCAGGACAGCGGCCCTCCAGGACCGAGTTTGAGGAACCCTGGTATAAAGAAATGGTCAAAGAAAAGAATGCAGTTATTAATAGTATTTATTGAAAAATAATTTATTTTACAAAAGGTTCTCAGTGATGAATGTTGTGAAAGATGGTCAGTCAGTCTCCTCACTGTCCAAAATACAAAACTGCACATGACTTCTGTCTGGCGAACTGTGAATAAACAAACAAACAAAAAAAACATTCATCTTCCACTGACAAAACTGGTTTACTCACAGCATAAATGCTAGAATAGAGGTTATGCGTGACGTCACCGTCGGCTAAGTGGCAAAAAGACTGAGCGGCAGCATTTGTTTTCAGCATAAAAACACACAAAGCGCATCTAAAATGGAAAAGAGCTTTGAGATTGACAGTACAACTAGATTTGACAAGAAAGCCAAGGTTTTATTTTTACAGACTGTCAGACTATGCTGAATTTAGGGGTAAAATCATACCATATATATTGTATTGTTATATATTGTATTGACAACTCATCAGTTAAATATTTACCATCGTATATTCTGAATAATTGTAAATTGAATTAAATAACTGAAATAATCGTCGAAACCAGGCACATATAAAATGTCAGAAAACAGGATTCCTGAATACATGTCAATATCCATGGATAACTGGATCTTTGATAAGTTGTTAGGAACACTATATCCAGTCCAACCTTTAATTTAAACTGATAATCCTTTGTTTTACTCGAGTTTTCTCTGTTTCCCTGTTAACTCCAGTCACGCAGCTCTTTAGCCACTCAGTCTGACTAGGGGGGCGTGTTCCGGCAGGAAAGTGATGTCAGTGCATACCCTTTATATCTCAGCTTGTATTACATTACATTTACACATTTGGCCGACGCTTCTATCCAAAGTGACTTACATTGCATTTCAAGGTGCACATTTTACATTCTTATCAGTTCTCAGTTCTTGCTTTCCCTGGGAAATTACCTTTTTCTTTAGTTTTTGCCATGTGAATGACAGTCGCTGGAGGATAGTCAGTCAGTCTTCTTACTGAAATAGATCCAAAAATGCGCAGGACACGTTTGTCTATTTTGAACTGTGAAAAAAAAAAAAAGCAAAAAAAAAATTAATACATTTTCCACTGACAAAAATGTAATTTACTCACAGCATAATAAATAGAACTGGTCAGCTTGTAGGACCTTTTTCTTTAATTTTTGCCACGTGAATGACAGTCGATGTGGAGGATAGTCAGTCAGTCTCCTCACTAATATAGACCCTAAATTGCACGGAACACGTTTGTCTATGCAAATACGTGAGAAAAACACAAAAATATTAATTACTCTTACACTGACAAAACTGTAGTTTACTCATCATTATAAATGAGGAAATATGTCAGCTTGTATTACCTTTTTTTTTTTTCGTATGAATGACGGTCGGTGGTTGATAGTCTCCTCACCGATATCCAAAATTGCCCAAGGGACACATTTGCCAAAATGTGAGAAAAAACACAAAATATTAATTAGTTTTCCACTGTCAAAAAATTGGTTTACGTTACTCACAGCATAATAAATAAAGGAATAAGTCAGCTTGTATTACCTATTTCTGCAGTTGTTGCCATGTGAATGACGGTCGGTGAATGGTAGTCTCAATCACTGATAATGATCCAAAATGGCTCGGGACACTTTTGTCTATGCAAATACGTGAGAAAGCACACAGAAATTAATTAATCTTCCACTGAAAAAAATTAAGTTTACTCACAGCATTATAAATGAAGAAATAGGTCAGCTTGTATTACCTTTTTTATTTCGTTTTTGCCGGATAAATGTCGGTCGGTGGACGATAACGTTATAGCTGCTAGCTGCTAGTCTCCTCACAATATCCACTTATTAATATTAATTTTCCACTTACGAATCTGTGGTTTACTCACAACATAATAAATAAAAGAGTATGTCAGCTTGTATTAACGTTACCTATTTCTTTAGTTTTTGCCGTGTGAATGACGGTTAGCACTAACGTAGACTAACCATGTTCCGTACACTTTTCACCTTTCACCGCACGTCAACGGCCACTCCTCTGTTGCTGAGAGACATACAAGCTTGTGTGAGTGCTCATTCTCAGGGGAAATTCCCATTGGAGGATCTATTCTTTGATTGATGTCTTTTGGACCAATAGTATTTGAGAAAAGTGGGGTTAAGTCCCTCTTCCACCTGTGTTCGGATGCTCACAGACGTTAACGGTGTTCCGTACAGGCGGCCAACGGTGTTCCGTACAGAGCGCATTTCAGATTTCAACTGCTAAACTCGACGTTAAAATGCTCATTTGTGAGCTGTTTATTTATTTTAAAAGAAGAGGATATTATTGAAATCTATAAGAAAGGTGAGTACATTTTTTTTTTGTTAAAACTTAAGTTAATTTGCCTACTGCCTAATAAGCTAGACCACCACGCGATGGTTAGTCATGATTGTGTCATGATATTACGTTAATTATGGCACGTGAATTAAGCATGAACCATGTGAAACGTTATAAAACAACTTGATCATATATTTCTGAAGAACAAGAAGGAGGGTAAACAATTTGCATTTGTTTAAAAAATTTAATAATTGAAAGTAACCAATTAATGGGCAACCGTGAACTGATAAAATGATAAGGATATTGTGTGCGTGTGTGAGTGTTGTAACGTGTGTGTGTGCACCATTTAAATTTAACACTAAAACTGATTATAAAATTCACTACTTAAGACTATTTACATTGTGTGTGTGTGTATGTGTATGTGTGTGTATGTGTATGTGTGTGTGTTAGGTTATGTGGACAAACAACATTTATGGCAAAGCCACTCAGCGTCTGGCACTTCCTCCACCTCAGCGCACTCAATGTGGAACCAGAGATGACAAAGGTCACACTGCACCCATTCATCAATGGCCCCATCTCCTGACCCAGGTGGGACCACCCTACTGCAAACAGCGCAGTGTTCCCCATCTTCCTCAATGGGAGGTGGTGTTTTTGGCCTCCTGCACTCGTTTTTTTCCTCCCTCTTCTTTGTCATTTCTTCCTTGCGCTTTCTCTTCTTTTCTTCCTTCTCTTTCTCCTCTGCTTCTTTCTGCTCCAGCAGTTGAACATACTCGTCACTCGTGATGACGCGGGCTGGCAGCGGAAGGCGACGCCTCACCTTGTCCCTCCTGTCCAAGGCTGGGGTCATCAGGACATTTGCGAGACTTTCTGGAATCACCCCCGCTGCTACCAGGTAATTTTTTTCAACCCCCCTTTTGCAGGTGGGGCAAGGTGTTGGAGTGGTGGAGGGAGTGTTTGATGTCTGTGTGTCAGTATCGCTGTATGTGTGTGTAAAGAGTGGCAGGTGCACCGGATGGTGTAGCTGAGGGAGTGACGGGAGCGATGGATGGAGTGACGGGAGCGAAGGATGGCGTGCCTGATGGAGTGACAAGAGTGATGGGTGGCGTGGCTGATGGAGTGATGGATGGCGTGGCTGAGGTAGTGACGGGAGCGCTGGATGGCCTGGCATCAACAGATGGGAGCACTCTCACCACCTAAGGCAATACAGCATATTTAATACTCATTAGCACACCACAAAAAAATGCAAGTAACTTAGAGGATAAATTATCATTGTATTAATGTTAAAATTACCTGGGTTGTGTCCACAGCCCCCCTGGACAGAGGGAAGATGCCTGCCTTCCGGAACCCAGCCTTAATGTTCAGTGCGGTGACGGCAGTGGGGTAGACTGCTTTTAGCAGGGAAGAAAACTGCTTTTTCCCCACCACCAGATCCCCTCGCACTAGACCCATCCGGGACGCCATGGTGGAAAAACCAGCCTTAAGTGGATTAAAGACCGCGATGTCTAGGGGCTGTAGGATGTGTGTGGTGTGGGCAGGGAGGCAGAGGATCTCAATTTTATTTTCCCTACTGTATAGGATGACGTCTCTTGAGACATGCGTCTCGTGTTGGTCCAATATTAATATGATTGGCCTTTCCTCCGGAGCATACTGCACAAAATGCCTGAGCCATTTAAGAAACAGCTCAGAGTCCATGTACCCCTTCTCTTGGATGCCATAGAGAGCGTTGGGGGGCCCATCCAGCCTGTATGCATTGCTTGGGAGGCAGCCGGGGTAGATGATGAAGGGAGGGATGCTGTCCCCGGCTGCATTCACGCAGCAGTGCACTGTGATGTGCTCCCTGGTGGTCTGCTGCTGCTGGTACACATGCTTCCTCCTGGTCTGGCAGAGCACCTTCTCCCTGGACCTTGGCTTGTCCCCAAAGCCAGTTTCGTCACAGTTGAAGACAAGATGGGGTTTGTCCTCTAAACTGTGACGAACATATAAGGCCTCATATAATTTAAAGAATCC